>NC_138499.1:5612428-5974095 GCF_964252035.2 Podarcis erhardii
CAGAGCACTGCAACATGGCTCCCTCTCTCTCTCTAGCATCAGACAGCAAAGAGAAAAAGAATAAAAGACAATAGTCCCACTTCACGGAACACAGTAACACAAACTTCCTGTCTCCGTCACTTCCCACTCTGTGGAGACAAAACATACACCATCATGTGAAAGACAACAATCCTATGACTGCAATCATGGAGCAGGAATTCTAACATCTGGATGAGATGACTCTCAGTGTCCCTTCCAACTGGACACTTCTATGAGTCTATGATTCTAAGAGGAGCCTGCTGGATCAGGCCAATGGCCCATCAAGTCCAGCATCCTGTTCTCACAGTGGCCAACCAGTTGCCCCAATGGGAAATCCACAAGCAGCATTGACTCTCCTTCTATCCCAGAGCTCTTTGCAAGCACATTACCTGTTTGTTACATTTGCATAGTGCGCACTCAAGGAGCTTAAAGAGGAGGAGGTGAGGTCAGGTTGTCAAATCTCCACCATACCTGGAAGTCTTCTAGTCCAGGGCTGGCCTAGAAGACTTGAAGTTTTTCAGGGCTTTGTATATTCCTGAACTGGGCTCAGCAACATGTGGGCAACCACTGAAGATGTCATAGCAAAGGTATCACATGCTCACATGCTGCCAGCAGTCTGCCCCACCAGCATGGTTGGAACTGATGAGAATATAATGATGTATCAACAAATATATACCTGAAGAAGTATGCATGCACACGAAAACTTATACCCAGAACTAACTTAGTTGGTCTCTAAGGTGCTACTGGAGGGACACGGGTGGCGCTGTGGGTTAAACCATAGAGCCTAGGACTTGCCGATCAGAAGGTCGGCAGCTCGAATCCCCATGACAGGGTGAGCTCCCGTTGCTCGGTCCCTGCTCCTGCCAACCTCGAAAGCACGTTAAAGTGCAAGTAGATAAATAGGTACCGCTCCAGCGGGAAGGTAAACAGCATTTCCATGTGCTGCTCTGGTTCGCCAGAAGTGGCTTAGTCATGCTGGACACATGACCCGGAAGCTGTACGCCAGCTCCCTCGGCCAATAAAGCGAGATGAGCACCGTAACCCCAGAGTCGGCCATGACTGGACCTAAAGCTCAGGGGTCCCTTTACCTTTAAGGTGCTACTGGCCTTTTTTTATTTTTTTTATTTATTTCCTCTGCGTCAGACCAACACAGCTACCTACCTGAATCTACAATTATATACCGTATTTTTTCGTGTATAAGACAATGTTTTTGGCTGACTTTTTTCAGTCAAAACTTGTGGGTCATCTTACACATGGAATGTGAATGCAGGGTAGGTGGGTGGTGGGAGCCGAAAGCTTGGCTGCTGTCAGGCGACAAGGCGGAAAAAGAAAGGCACTTGCACATGCCCAAAGGCACTATTTCCCCCTCAGCCAGGAGTGAGCCTGGTGCATGGCGCCCAAGCTTCACAAGGTATCTTGTAGAAGCTCCTCTAGTGCAGGACTGAAGAGGACACCTTGTCACCCTGCCTGTCCCTCCCACCTTCCAATTTTTTTGCCCAACCTTCCCTGCCAAGGTTCCGAAGTCTGGTGACGGCAGCGGTGTGGCTGCCAATCCACGCTGAAGGTGTTATTTTGGGGAGAGGAGCAGGTGGCTTTTCCAGTTCCAATACCCACCTGCTTCACCTTGCTCAGTCCATGGAGAGGTGACTGGCATGCAAGTGCCCCTGGATCACTCCCAGCTCCAGCAGCTCTGATCTTGAGACCTGGGCATTGCCACAGTCTCCAGGCAGAGCAGGATTGGGCAGGTTGTGGCTTATGCTGCAAAGAACTTGAGGGCAACGGATTGGCCCCCTCTCTTCCACTCACCCTAGATCCTGCACGCTTTCTGCCAGGGCTTGAAGGGGATCTCCCCCCAAAAGCTCCCCTTGGCACTCTAACTGAAAAAAAGTTGGTTTGTCTGATGTTTAAAATATTGATTTCTTAATTTTGGGTTCTAAAAAGTAGGGACCATCGTATACATGGGAAAATACGGTGATTCTTACCTCCGCTGCAGGAAATGGCAAACTGTATACAGGAGTTCAGGGGCACTGACTTGCCCCCACACATTGAGGGAGCCTAGTGTCATGTGACCCACCCCACTTCTGCCTGGTGCGCCAGCACTCACCCATCAGTGGCAGGGAGTATGGAGGGTGAAAATCGCCCTCCACACCTCCAGCTCCCACCCGGTGGTCCAACGCTTGCCTGGGGGCAGCAGGAGATGGCAGCCCCCTCAATACTGGGGGACTCAGCCCCCTGCCAAGAAATATTGAGGGACCTTTCTGCCCCCTATAGTTGACGCCCCTGCAGGCGTTGATTTAGATTCCTACTTTAATTTCCTGGCACATGATGGGGCCTGAGTCTTGTTGAGCTATGGGACCACCTCAAGTTTCAACCTTTACTTTCGTTTATCATCTCCTGCCCCACCCCACAAAAATGAATGATAAAGGAATCCATCAATCCAGGACAGATTCCAGCCAATGAAATGAATGGAATAGAATGAATGATGTTTGGCCCAGCTCTTGAGAGATGATGGCTTTTTTCAACACTTTACTTACCCAGAGGTTTAATCCAGTCCCGGGAGAAGGAAGAAACAGGGAGAGTCTTTGATGCAAGAACTCTCACACGACGCAGCTCAACTTTGTTATAGCAGTCAGAATAAACAGTAGGACCAGTGGATTATTTGCCTAACATTGAATGACTTATGTGGTGTGTCAATGTTAACACCCAAGAGAATAAAAGTGCACCAGAAACGACTCTCTAATTACTCTTTTCAGATGAAGTAATGATCTTTAATGTGCAGTGGATCTCATTAATTAACTCTCAGACTTTAATTAACTCCTTGCCTAATTCACCTGCCATCATGCATTACTGCAAACGTCAACTTAACAGAGTTTTTCTTTTCTCTTTGCGGTTGTGGGGGTGGGGGGAAATAGGGGGGGGGACATACATTCTGGAAAGGAGTTCTTAGTCTAAGATTTGTGGCAAACAGGAATGTGAAGTTCAACCCTGCGCAGTTTCATTTCTTTTATGAACTTCCTTTGTGACTTCCAGTTTGGGAGCAGAGGAAGTGCCTTATATCGAGTCAGGCCATTGAGCCATCTAATTCAGTATTGTCAGCACTGACTGGCAGCTGCTCTCAGACAGGGGATTGAACCGAAGACCTTTTGCATGCTAAGCACATGCTCTCCCAACTGAGCCAGCACTCTTCCACTCTCCTGCTCAGATATCTGACCAAGCAGAAGCTTTTGCGTTTCCCTTGAAATCCCTCTGATGTTTTGTGCAAAGCGTGTTCTCCTTCCTGGAGAGCACGTGTTGCGGCGGGGTCTGCTGAGCCACCCCTCTGTTGCCAGGCAGGGTCTCTAAAGATGGCCTGGGGCAGTGATTGGTTCACTGGGTTGCTGGGGTAAAAGTTATGTTGCAATTTTGGTGGGAGGAGTAAAATGTTTAAATACTCTGCACGCAGCCTGGAGCTTTCTCTTTGCTGCGTGCAACGGATCACCCACCCACCCGCCCTTGAGTAAGGGGTTGTTGCATTGACCTTGCTATGCCTGTCATGGGGTCATGTGCTGTTGGGGCAGGGGCTTGGTAGGAATTTTGTCCATCTGGCTGATTGGCTGGGCCATTTGGTTTTTGCCTACTGCATAGCAAATTGTCACAACTTTTAAGGTTGCGTTTAGGCATTGGTTATAAATTGGTGGAGGAGGGGTTAGGATAGGCTGGGCCTGCCCCTCCATGGTTGCTGCGGAAAGGGAATTCGGTTAAAGGAATCCTGGGGCTTGCCATCTTTTCGTCCAATCCCTGGAATGGGACTAGGGCCGGCAAGCCTTCGGGGAGCATGCGGATGAGAATTGAGGGTCTGTGGCCCAGCTCCATTTCTCCCCGACTTGCTTTCCCCCGCACTGTCTTTCGGTGGTGCCCGGAAGTCAGTTCTGTCCCCAGGCGTGGGGACAGATATTCTTAACCAATGCCTAAACAACCACTCACGGTTTTGTATTTAAATAAAGTTGTGGCCAAAATTATGCCAAAAACCTTAAACAAAAATTAAGTGTGCGTTGTGAGTTATTTCGGAGGTGGCTTGGGGACCTCGACACGCAATAAGGAACCTGCCATGCACACTTAGAAGAAATTATGTGTAAATATAATTTTTTGTCCAAAATGTATAAATTGCTGCTTGAATGGCATTCAAAGGATGAGGAGGTAAAGTCAGTAATGATTCATTGGGACAAAGATATTGGGTATAATATACAGTTGAATGATTGGGGGAAACTATGGAATGAAGGTTTAAAATTTCCTGCATGCAATGCCTTAAAGGAAAATGTGATGAAAATGATGTATAGATGGTATATTACACCCGTTAAATTAGCTAAAATGTATAAAGTTAGCAATAAATGTTGGAAATGCAAAGAAAAGGGGGGAACATTTTGTCATATGTGATGGGAATATAAAAAGGTGAAAAACTTCTGGGAGATGATATATAATAAGATGAAAAAAATGTTGAAATATACATTTATTAAGAAACCAGAAGCATTTTTACTTGGCATTGTAGGAGATGATATAAACAGAAAGGATTGTAAGTTGTTTTTATTTGCAGTGACGGCAGCAAGAATATTATTGGCACAAAAATGGAAGCAAGAAGAATTACCGACAAAAGAAGAATGGAGGATGAAATTGATGGACTATGCAGAATTGGATAAACTAACCAGAAGAATTTGAAACCTGCGGGACCAGAGATTCACAGAAGACTGGTGTAAATTTACGGACTATTTGAAAAGTAATTGTGATGACCAGATTACATTTGTAGGTTTGCAAAAAGTTTTGTGAGGTAAATTATTTGAATTATTGCAAAAATGGTTAAAGAGGTGGATTGTAAGTTAAGATAATCAAAGGCAATAGGAATTTAAGAAATGATAAAAATGGTGGATCATCAGAGGTGCTGATGGAAGTCCAAAAAGATTGTATAAGACGTGAAGTTCTGTGGAATGTATAATAATTGGTATGTTGAAATTAATAAAAATTATATATATATAAGAAGAAATCCTGTGGTTGTAATAAAAAGAAAACCCCAACCTAATTGCCTGCACTGCGAACCTTAAACACAAAAAGTTGATTCTGCGGTTAGGGCCATGTGGCAGTGTGGCACAAGTCAGCATTAAGTGGCAAAACATGGGCCGCTGAGTTCATTTATGTATGTGCACTGTGAGGCAGCAGTGGTAGAAAAATGGATTCCTTACTGTGTGGCAAGGCCCCGGGCCCCACAGTTCCCTTAGACACGGACACGAATGTTTAGGTTAATCAGATAAAATAGGTCACAACTTTATTGGTTGCAGATGTGAGTGGTTTGGCTTGGGCATTAGGTGAAACCAGGTACAAGGTACTCAGTTTAGGTGTCAGATGATGGGGAAAAACTTTGCCTGAGATGCTGGAGAGACACTACCAGGGCAAATAGGTAGGGCTGAGGTTGATGGACCAATTGTTTAACCTGCTATAAACCAATTTCCTAAGTCCCTACATTTCTACAACCTCTCCTTTCCCTTTTGAGAGTCCCCACAACACAAAGCAAAAGGAAAAATTGAGACATACCAAGCACACCCCTCTTTATTTTAAATATTTTCAAGAAACTTCAGTGAAATGATATTCTGTTTATACCCAAGTGCTTATGAAGATGAAGAGGCTGTAAACAATGACTGCGTTTGATAGTTCTCCCACCCCAGTGCAGTGTTTATTGATGTATAAAATTAGATACTTCTGCTAAGTTGAACTGATTGCCTTAACCATTGCTGCAGACAACTGAAAAGTATTAATTATCCAAGGATAAAAACAGAGTCCCCCGCCTCCCAGAGATTTAATATTCTTAGATCTCCCCGCAACCTTTTGCCATCAGATATGTGTCTTCTCTACAAAACCTTGGGCCTTTTCAAATATAAGTGATTCACTTTGATGGGTAAAAACAAAATAAAAAAAATCCTTCCAGTAGCACCTTAAAGACCAACTGAGTTAGTTCTAGGTATGAGCTTTCGTGTGCATGCACACTTCTTCAGATACACAGATACTTCTTCAGATACTCACTTTGATGGGGTGAATATAAATAATATGAAGGAAAACGAAGTATGATTCAGAAGGCAGTCGGCCGCCTGCACATTCATTACATAGGTTATGGTGCCTCCAGTTGTAGACAGTGCTTCCTGGATGGAAGCCAAAGGAGAAGAAACCTAGAAGGAGCAAGGGCGACTTTAGGGAAACAGCAGCCAAATCCAGCTGCTTAATAAGAGAGATTCGGGAACATACTTAACAGGGTTGTTGTGGGGATCAAATGCTGGGGGAGGAGAACCATGTAGGTAAAGGTAAAGGAAGAATTGATGATTTTGAATTCTGGTGCTGGAGGAGACTCTTGAGAGTCCCATGGACTGCAAGAAGATCAAACCTCTCCATTCTGAAGGAAATCAGCCCTGAGTGCTCACTGGAAGGACAGATCCTGAAGCTGAGGCTCCAATACTTTGGGCCACCTTATGGGAAGAGAAGACTCCCTGGAAAAGACCCTGATGTTGGGAAAGATGGAGGGCACAAGGAGAAGGGGGCGACAGAGGATGAGATGGTTGGACAGTGTTCTTGAAGCTACGAACATGAGTTTGACCAAACTGCGTGCTCTGGTCCATGGGGTCACGAAGAGTCGGACACGACTAAATGACTAAACAACAACAAAGGTAAAGAACCCCTGGACGGTTAAGTCCAATCAAAGGCAACTATGGGGTTGCGGTGCTCATCACACTTTCAGGCCAAGGGAGCTGGTGTTTGTCCACAGACAGCTTTCCAGGTCATGTGGCTAGCATGACTACACCACTTCTGGTGCAACAGAACACTGTGACAGAAGCCAGAGTGCATGGAAACACCATTTACCTTCTTGTCACAGCAGTACCTATTTATCTACTTGCGCTGGTGTGCTTTCAAACTGCTGGGTTGTCAGGAGCAGGGACAGAGCAATGGGAGCTCACCCCGTCGCGGGGATTTGAACTGCTGACCTTCTGATCGGCAAGCCCAACAGCTCAGTGGCTTAGACCACAATGCCACCCGCGTCCATGTGCACCACCTGAGAAAAAGATGACAAATAAATGCAATAAATAAATAATATGCATATGTATTTCCCAATGTTTCCTCTCTCCTCCCCACTTAAAAAAAATATGAAAGCATAATCTGGACCTATGGATTTCTGTGGATAGGGGTTCCTGTTTCACCGGTCACCTTCCAGCATTTTTGCATTCAAAATCACCTCCCCTGTGCTGCTTTTCATCCTGTAAAGAACAAGATGGCAATATTTGTACAGGTGAAAAGCAGTCTGGGGAGGCCCCTTTCCAAACATGCATGGGAGCAGATTTCTGTGCTAGCTTCCTTCTTCCCCAAACAGCCACTTTTGCAACAGAGCTCATTGGACTTTTCCGCTCGTCTTTTCCTCTTGCAACGGAGGGATTTATGTTTGGGCCACGTCCATGTAAAATATTTATCCAGCCATGAATTATTTAATATTTAGGAAAAACTTTCACCATTTTTATGCATGTGGCCAGCTGTGCCTGGGACCCATAAACAGTTTTATGATCCAAACCAGCTCAGCAGGCTGTCTTGGAGCAATCCATTGCTTCTGCTGGGCCAAGAGCTGATACTCTTTGCTGCATCCATTATTTATTTTTTTGCAAAGATGACAATTTGCCATGCTAGGCGAGCGAGGCAGTCTGACCCAGAGCACCAGTCACAGAGCCTTCCAGCTTTGGGGATGTGCAGGGATGCAACTCTTAATATACTGCACTACTGAGTTTGTTGCTGGTATCTGTCTGTCTTGAGAGACAATGGAGTGTGCCTTCAGGGGTAAAGTCAAACTGCTGTGATAGCAGCACTGAAGTGACCTCCTCTGGGTAGGTGCGCAGTTTGTTTGGAGGTCCTGAGTTGCCCAGATGTCAAGAACCACCCCCTCAGACTTGTTGATGTGGTCCAAAGGAAAGCAAAGCAACACATTTGGCACCAGCTTGGCTGCAGGAGTTGCTGGAAGGAGGAGTACAAGGTACCATCCAGTCGTCACAGGCATGGCCAAACTTGGCCCTCCAGCTATTTGAGACTACAATTCCCATCATCCCTGACCACTGGTCTTGTGGTTTAGGGATGATGTGAGTTGTAGTCCCAAAACAGCTGGAGGGCAAAGTTTGGCCATGCCTAGTCTTAGGGGATCCACTTCAAATTTATGTAGGGTTTACTCCTTAGCCTTTTCTTCTTCCAAAGATATTCTGCAAGGCAGTGGTGGTTTAGGATCAGACTTTTCCTTCTCCTAGATAGGCTCCCTTCCTAGGTGGATGAGCCCAATTTGCAGAGGAACGTGTGCAGAAACCACCTTCTTGACAGTTATTTTTCTAGAAAAAGAGGTACCCGAACTCACCATGAATGCTTCACTTGTTCAGGCGCCCACCTGAGAGGTGCCAGAACTGAGTTCCGACTGAAAAAAATAGCCCTGCATTTCAACTCCAGAACTAGGGACCGGAAAAGGCTGAACAGAGCCTCACTTCAGCGAGCAGATGGCTGCCATTCATTTTGTTAACTGAAACAGAAATTATAGAAGGCAGGAGCTCAGAAAGAACAATGGAATGGTGGGCGCTGAGTCAGAAGCCGGTCGTGGCAAACTTAACTCTCTCTTAAGGTGCCACCTGCAGCCTTAGAACAGAAGGTGACCTTACAGAATGAGGCAAAGTCTCCAGCCTAGCCCAGCAAATGCAACCGTCTCCTATTCCAAACCCACAGCTGCTCTCCTCAATTTGATTTCAAGAGGCACACTCAAGATTCTGATCTGTTTCATTCAAAAGCAAAACAGGAATTCTCTCCCTCCCCAGCTCTGAGATTCTCACCCCCCTCCCTTTCCTTTCTTTCTCACATCTCCTGTGGCCCAAAAGTTCCCAGGCTACTCTTAGCTAAAATCCTTTTAGCAGCCTCACATAGCCTCCACTTTCAGGGTTGCCCAACAATTTCACTTGCTGAGCCAGGGTTTTAATCATCCTGGCCGCATAGTAGAATGGAAAGAGGATAACGGCCTGGCTGCCGTTGCCTGTGCTTTAGTTTACAACCAGGCATGATCGCTGTAATGTGTTATACATGAAATTGCCCTTGAAAAGCCTTTGGGAACTTCAACTGGTTCAAAACACAGCAGCTAGTCTATCAGATAGAGCTAGACATTGGGATGGTATTGCAAAAGCTCTTGAATAAATTCATTGGTCCCTGGCCTGTTTGAAGACACATTTCAAGCTATTACCTTAGACCTTTGAAGCCCTGAATTCCTTGGGCCCCAAAAGGCAGCTTGCTGTCCTTTGAATCTGATGGGCAGTTGAGATCTTCATCAGAGGGCCTCCACTGGGTGCCTCCAGCTGTGAAGATTGGCAGGTGACAGAAGGTTCAAAAGAGAGAGACTCTGGATTCGAAACTCCCCACTCATGTTAGCCATTGGATCTTCCTGGAATACCAGAGACAATATGCCCTTGAATACCACTTTTTAGGGATCACATATGGAGAAAGTGCTTTTGTGCTTGGGTCCTGCTTGTGGGCTTTCAGTGGACACCTAGTTGGCCACTATGAGACCAGAATGCTGGACTAGATAGGGCTTTGGGTTGACCCAGCTGTTATGTTCCTATAACAGCAGTGGCAAGGAACTTTTTTTTTTTTTTTTTTGCATTCCAGGTGCTGCACTGCAACCTCCTAGGACCTCTCACTGCACAACCCTTTCCCATAGCCTTCACCATGTCAGTCTGTTGCAGCAAAAACAATTACGAGTCTCTTGACACCTTTAAAAATACCAACAAGATGGCTTAATCTTCATGTTCCACAGAGGACCTTACGGTCTTCAAACAAAAACATCTTGGAGGTCCCGGGTTACAGGGAGGTTAGGCTGGCCTCAACCAGAGCCAGGGCTTTTTCCTATGCTGGACCCAAATGTGAATTGGCTTCAATTCATGCACTCCAGACAGCCGCATGGATATGACTAGCCCAATGGAAGAGACAACCCCAACCAGTGAAGAATGGCAAACCAAGTTGATGGACTATGCCGAAATGGCAAAACTAACTGGGAAGCTCAAAAATCAAGAAGACAAGAACTTTAAAAAAGAATGGGAAAAGTTTATGATTTATATATGAGATCATTGTAAGCAGGTTAAAACACTGGCAGGATTTTAACCACATTTGTAATGGAATGGAATGTACGGATGATTTAGAAAGATAAAAAATTGGAGAAGTATTGATATGCAGTTGAAAATATCATCAGTAGGACCCATGGAAGGGATGGGGTAAAGTCAGGAGATTCAAAGTAGTCTCAATATTTGGATTCTGAATTGGTTTTTGTTGTATGTTGATATTTTTGAAATTCAAATAAAAAATTATTTATAAAAAATAAAATAAAATTCATGCATTCCATAGTGCAAAAAGGGAGGGATCCTTGAAATTTAAACTTGACTCTGCTTCTTTAGACGTCTTTCAAACAGCTCCATGTATTTCTTGAAGTGATCTCGAGACTTGGGTTTTCTTTCTAAATCCAGCTCTCACTGCACTCACGGAGGATTATAGCCATCTCAAAGACTTGGGAGCATAATGCTCTTAACACACTCATCTTGTGATTTGAGACAGCTCCCTGCCTCCTGCTCCACGCAAGAAACCCATCACTCATTCCATACCCAAATTAGAAAAGCTTGACATTATTAGAAATTAGAACTGCTTGATGAGGCTTCTGCGAGTGGCTCGGTGGAACAATTTGGGTTAGAAAAAACCTCAGCTGGATTGCCAAATCCATCCCGCTTGTGTTGTAAAAGCAACCATTCGGCAGAAAGTAGGAGCACGTCATTTGGAATGACTCCGCTGGTGGTGATTCCAGTTGCCTCTCAGAACTACTGAGTAACCTGCTTAACAGCAACACATCTCCCTTCCCTTCCCCTGATGTCCTTAGACCTGACTGTTTCTGTATTAATTCATGTTCGATTTCACAAGCAAGCTGAACACCAAAACTCTGTACCTCAGGATCTTCAGCATCCCAGAATCTTCTTGCTTCAGATCACAGCTGAAGTGGGAAATATTTTCTTTTTAAAAAATATTTTTTATTAGGGATTTCAACATAACAATTTATCGAAAATACATCATCCTCAGCCCCCCCCATTTTCCCCTTCCCCTAAAAAGAAAGACCCGCCCCAGACTTCCCCCAGATCCTTTCTCTGGTTTCTCAGCACATATTATTCTCTGCATGTTATAAAGTTGTAAAGATCCTCAGTTTGTCTATCGGTATATTACCAATAAAGAGTTTGTGAATGTTTTTTCAAAACCTGCCAAGGAGTCCAGTTCATTTTGTTGTTTCTTTAAGTACTTCGTAAAAGGTTCCCATTCTTCTTTAAAGTCACAGTTATCCTTGTCACGTAGTTTATGTGTCTGTTTTGCCAATTCCGCGTAGTCCATCAGTTTCTCTTGCTGCAGTTCTTTAGTCGGGATTTCCTCAAAGCTCCAAGACTTTGGCCACCCCATGAGAAGAGAAGACTCCCTGGAAAAGACCCTGATGTTGGGAAAGATGGAGGGCACAAGGAGAAGGGGACGACAAAGGACGAGGTGGTTGGACAGTATTCTTGAAGCTACCAACATGAGTTTGACCAAACTGCGGGAGGCAGTGGAAGACAGGAGGGCCTGGCGTGCTCTGGTCCATGGGGTCACAAAGAGTCGGACATGACTAAACAACAACAACAACATTTAAACTGGAAGAGAAAAGAATGTTATTTTAATTGAATCTCATCTGGAAGCACAATCTAGATATGGAAGAGAACAAGTACAGACAACTCATCTCAAGAGAGAATAACATTTTCATGAGCCTAATGAAGGCATGCTCTGTAACTGGAATATTACTCTCTCTGTGTGTGTTTTAAAAAATCTGGATTAGTTATTCACTGTAACAATAAAAATGGGTACTTGTTGCAATTACATTAATTATGTGGAAGAACCACTTTTTGACATATGAGATGTAATAGGCAGTTCCAAAGGAACCACATTGTCAGTTAGCATTAATTAATATCCCATTATTGTGGAAGCGTTATGATCCCTCATTCTTATGTCATTTATCATGATGAGCACATGTTTGTGATTCCTAGGGAGTGAAATGGAGAACTGCTTAGTAATTAGTCAGAAGGACCTGAAAATTACTCTTTCATTTCTAGGCAAAGAGAGAGAAAACTGAGGAGCCCTGCAAACCAGATTTGCTGTCCCCACACCCATGAAAAAGACTTGAGAGGCAACGAATTGCTAGGAAAGGTCATATTGATTAAATATAGCAAACTGAAGACCTGCCGCCTAATTAGCCAATTTATTTTTTTTTCCATATATTTTTATTGAGTTTTTAACAACACAAAAAGAAAAACTTATTTATATCCAAGTACATATCACTTATTTTCATTATCTGGACTTCCCTCAACTCTTCCGACAATCTTTCGTGATTTCCATCCTATCTACACATTTCCTAACTTCAACATTACTATTAAGTGTTACAGTTCTGTCTCTATATATCTTCACGTAACGTTCCTCATTCTTTCACAAAGCTTCTTTAAAACACACTAACGTTGTATGTTCCTCACATGCAGTTTCCAAATATTCCGTAAATTTCCCCCAGTCTTCCAAAAATTTCTGATCTTTTTGATATCTTATTTTACCTGTTAATTTGTCTAATTCTGCGTAATCTATAAGCTTTACCCTCCAATCTTCCAGAGTTGGGACCTCTTTTCCCTTCCAATTCTGAGCCACCAACATCCTTGCCGCCGTAATAGCATATTGAAAAAATTTACAGTCTTTCCTTGTTATATCCTTTCTTGTTATTCCTAATAGGAAAATTTCAGGTTTTTTAACAAAGTTATATCTTAGTATTTTCTTCAGTTCGTTATATATTGTCCCCCAAAACTCCCTTATTTTACTGCACTCCCACCACATATGCATGAATGTACCTTCCTTCTCTCCACACCTCCAGCATTTATTACTGATTTTGTACATTCTGGCTAATCTTACTGGCGTTAGATACCATCTGTACACCATCTTCATTGAGTTCTCTTTTAGGGAGACACAAGCTGTAAATTTTATGTTTTCGTTCCATATTTTGTACCAATCATCTATTTCTATATTGTATCCCAAATCTCTGGCCCATTGAATCATCACATCCTTTACCCCCTCATCCATCGTATGCCAATCTAGCAGGATTTTGTACATTTTTGAGATCACCTTATAATTGCTGTTCACTATTTCTGTTTGAAATTTAGATTCTCTTTCTCTGTACCCTTTTTCCTTTGCATCTTTCTTAAACATTTCGTTTATTTGGAGGTAATGCAGCCAATCATAAACCTGACCTTTTATTTGTTCGTATGGTTTTATCCTCCATTTTCCTCCTTCCTTCATCACCAATTCTCCATATGTCGCCCAATTATCTCTCATGTTGACTTTTTTAACAGCTAACACCTCTAATGGGGACAGCCAGTGTGGGACTCCTACTTCCAATATGTTTTTATATCTATCCCATACTTCCCACAACGCTCTCCGAACAATATGGTTATCAAATGACTTATAGCCCTTCTTCTTCTCTTTCCATAAATAAGCATGCCATCCGGCTCTATTGTCGAATCCTTCCAAATCTAACAGCTTTGTATTCTTGAGGTTGATCCATTCTTTCAGCCAACAGAGGCATGATGCCTCATACTATATCTTCAGGTCTGGCAGGGAAAAGCCCCCCCTCTCCTTTGTATCTGTCAATAATTTATATTTAATTCTTGGTTTTTTCCCTTGCCAAACGTATCTTGTGATCAGCCTCTGCCATTCTTTGAAAATCGACGTTCCTTTTAATATTGGTAGCATTTGGAATAGGAATAGCATTTTGGGCAATACTAGCATCTTAATTAGTGAAATTCTGCCCCAGAAGGATAATTTTAATCTGTTCCAAATTATCAGGTCTTTCTTAATTTTGTTCCATATCGGTGTATAGTTGTTCTGATATAGGTCGATATTTTGGGGGGTCAGCCAAATTCCTAAATATTTCACTTTTTTAACAATTTCAATTCCTATTTGTTGCTGTAATTCTTCCATTGCTGTTTTCTCCATATTTTTGACCATGATTTTAGTTTTCTTCCTATTTATTATGAACCCCGCCACCTCTCCAAATTTCTCAATTTCGTCCAGTATTTCTTTTGCTGACTCCAACGGATCTTCAGCCGTCAGCACTAAATCATCCGCAAAGGCTCTTATTTTATGTTGGTCTTTTCCTACCGCCACCCCTTTTATTCTTTCATTTTTCCTTATTGAATCTAATAACACCTCCAGGACCATGATAAATATCAATGGAGACAATGGACAACCTTGTCTGGTGCCTTTTGAAATTTTTATTTCTTCTGAGATCACACTATTTACTATCAATTTGGCTCTTTGTTCCATGTTGCCTTTATTCCGTTGAGAAAATCATTACCCATATCCCTCTGTTCGATATTTTTCAGCAGAAAGTCCCATGATACATTATCAAATGCTTTTTCCGCATCCACGAACATTAGCATTGCCTGCTTCTCATTCCTGGCAGACAAATATTCTATAATATTTATAATATTTCTCACATTATCTCTCATTTGTCTGCCAGGAAGAAAGCCTGCCTGGTCTTCATGTATAATTCCTTGTAGAACCTTTTTCAGCCTTTCTGCCAATATCCCTGCAAAGATTTTGTAATCCGTATTCAATAAAGAAATTGGCCTATAATTTTTAACTTGCGTCAAATCTGCATCGTCTTTTGGGATAAATGTTATGAATGCTTCTCTCCACGTCTCCGGAATTTCTTTCTCCTTCAAAATCATATTCATCACTTCTTTCATTGGTTGTGACAAGGTTGTCTCCAATTCTTTATAGTACCTTGCTGTGAAACCGTCTGGTCCCGGAGCTTTTCCATTTTTCATTTTTTTAATTGCCTCTTTTATCTCTTCCAATCTTATTGGAGTGTTCAACCTTTCTTGTGCCTCTATCGAAATCTTCTGTATCTCTTTCTCTTTTAAGTATCTTTCTATTTTCCTTATGTTGTTCTTTTCTTTCTTTCTGTACAGTTGATTGTAGAAATCCAAAAATCCTTTCCTAATCCCTTTAGGGTTAGTTATCTCCTCTCCACCCACTTCTATTTTGTTTATTGTGGTTCGTTCTTTTCTTTCCTTGGTCTGCCATGCCAGCCACTTCCCTGCTTTATTTGCAAATTCAAAGTTCTTTTGTCTTAGTCTTTTGATGTTCCACTCAACTTCTTTGTTTATCATCATTTCAAACTCCTTTTGCAGCACCTTAATACTTTGTTTGATTCTAGCATTGTTTGGCTTCTTTATCAGTTTCTGTTCGTTTTCCATAATTTGTCTTAGTATTTCCTTCTTTTCTCTTTCTCTGTTCTTTCTTTTAATCGAGTTCTGTTGTGATGGCCTGGGATTCCGAGTCTGAGAGTGATCCGGAGGAATCCCAGCCGGCGCAGGAGTCCCCGCCTCCAGGGCCGGCTGAACTGGGGCAAGGCCTAGTTGCTGAGGAAACTCAAGAGCAGGCACCAGGTGAAATCATTCAGGCCCCAGAGGTGCTGGAAGACTCAGTGGCTACAGGTGAGCCTCCCCCGGGGCCCAGTAACCCTTCGGCCTCTCCTGATCTGCAGAGGCTTAGGGCAGAGAGGCGAAGGGAACTGGTGTCTCCCAGGAGGAGTGCTCGCCTTAAGGCCAAGAGAGGCGGGGCTTCTGGGGGCCGGGACCGCCCCCGGCCTTAGAAGAAGATAAAGGTCAGGCAGCCCGGTCCCAGGTTGCGGGAGCAACGTCGTTGTTGGCTTTGGACCTTCCTGTGTTCCTGATCCCTGCTTGGCCTCCTGTTCCTGACCATCCGGTGCTCCTGTTCCCTGCTCGGCCTCCTGTTCCTGACCATCCGGTGTTCCTGTTCCCTGCTCGGCCTCCTGTTCCTGACCATCCGGTGTTCCTGTTCCCTGCTCGGCCTCCTGTTCCAGCGTTCCTGTTCCCCGCCCGGCTCTCCGCCTCGGACCTCGCCCCTCTTCGTGTGGACTCAGACTACGCTCACGGTACCTTTCCCCCGGGTCCAGCACAGTTTGCTCCCGCCACACCCGCACTCCCCCTTCGTAGGGGTGCGTTCGGGAAGAGCCAGAGGCCATGGCTGACCAGGCGGCTGCACTGGTGGATTTGGCCCAGAGGAACCAGACCTTGACTCACACCGTGCAGCAGCTCAGTGACGTGGTTGTGGCACTTCAGCAACGCTTGGAAGCCCTACCGGCTCCTGGGGCCGACACCCCGGCTCCTGGCAAGTACCCAGTGGCTTTGCCTGAGAAATTTGATGGAGCCCCGGCCAGCTTTCCCATGTTCCTGGCCCAGGCCAAGCTGTATATTCAGGGGCGAGCCCGGAACTTTCCTGACGACCGCACCAAGGTGCACTTTTTGATTAGTTTGTTAAAGGACCAGGCGGCCAAGTGGGCGTTGCCGCTACTCAGGCAAGACTCCCCCTTGCTGGCAGACTATACGGGGTTTTGCAATCATTTGGAGGCCGCGTTCGGCAATCCCCGGAAAGGGAGTCAAGCCAACCGGGCGATTCGGCGTTTGAAACAGGGCAAGTCCACGGTGGCCGCATATACCACGGAGTTTCGGCTGCTGGCACAGGACTTGACCTGGAATGATTCGGCACTGCGGGACCAGTATCTCGAGGGGCTTTCAGACGAGGTACTGGACCAGTTGGCCACAATGGAACGCCCCACCACGCTAGACACTCTCATTCAACGGTGTCTACAAATAGACGATCGGTTGGAGGATCGTCGTCAGGCCCGGGGTCGCCGACACTTCCAGTTCACGGCACCAGCTTTTTCCAGCAGCCCCACGGTCACAACTGATTTAACGGAGGAGCCTATGCAGCTCGGGGCAGTGCGGCCACGCCTTTCCCCTGCAGAGAAGGCGCGGCGTCGGGAGGGAAATCTCTGTCTTTACTGTGGCGGAAGTGGACACTTCGCTCGGTCTTGTCCAGAGAAACGCCAGCCGCAGGGAAACCGCCAACCCCAGTAGCTGATGGCCCTAGCTACCGGGGGTCCCAAACAGCACAGAATGGGGCCGCACCAATTGAATTACAACACCTTATGGTTCCGGTACATCTATACCCTCCAGGAGGGCCATGGATTCTTACCCATGCTCTGGTGGATTCAGGGGCAACCCGCTCTTATATGGACGCTGCTTTTGCTGCCCAGCATCGGGTGCCACTTCGGAACAAGCCAGAACCGGTACAGGTGGAGGCAATCGACGGACGGCCACTGCGTTCGGGCGCCGTCACTCAAGAGACCCAGCCCCTGGTCCTGTGCCTCCAGCAGCACCGTGAGATGCGAACTCTGGATATTGCTTCCATGCCCCGGTTCCCCCTGGTGCTGGGGATGGACTGGCTAGAGGCTCACAATGTGCAGATTGACTGGGTCAAACGGACTGTACACTTCCCAGACCCCAATTCTCCTGCTGAGACTGAGATGCTAGCAGCTGCGCCCACTGAGGAGGCGGCTGCGACGCTCCCCGCTGAGTACCGGGACTATCACGACGTGTTCGAGGAACGGGGGGCAGACCAGCTGCCGCCGCATCGGTCCTTTGACTGCGGCATAGACCTCCAGCCCGGAGCGCCTCTACCGGTGAGTCGCTTATACTCGTTAACAGAGCCAGAGCGCGAGGCTTTGCAGGACTTCTTGCGCAAGAACCTGGAGCGTGGGTTCATTAGACCCTCTACCTCGCCCACTGCTGCACCAGTGCTCTTTGTTAAAAAGAAATGTGGGGAGCTCCGCCTTTGCCATGATTACCGGGCCCTGAACAAAATTACCATCCCGGACCGGTACCCCTTGCCCCTTATTTCGGAGTTACTGGAGCGGGTGCAAGGGGCGCAGGTGTTCACCAAGCTAGACCTCCGGGGAGCCTACAATTTGATTCGGATCCGCGCCGGGGATGAGTGGAAGACAGCATTCGGGACCCGGTACGGACAGTTTGAATACCTGGTTATGCCCTTTGGTTTGTGCAACGCGCCTGCTGTGTTCCAACGGTACATCAACCACGTGTTCCAGGACTTGCTAGACAAGTACGTGGTGGTGTACTTGGATGACATTCTGGTTTACTCCCGTGACCCGGCGTGCCACGAGGGCCATGTCCGGACTGTGCTGCAGCGCTTGCGCGAGCATCGTCTGTATGCAAAGCTCAGCAAGTGCGAGTTCCATCAGCAGTCAGTGGACTTCCTGGGTCATCGACTCTCACCAGGTGGGGTGCAAATGGATCCTGGGAAGGTGGCAGCGGTTCGAGAATGGGCGGCACCTCGGAACCGCAAGGACCTACAGCGTTTCCTGGGGTTCGCCAACTATTACCGGACCTTCATTGCGGATTATGCTCACCGCACCACCCCGTTGACCCGGCTTCTGCGCCCCAAGACGCCGTTTTCCTGGGACAAGGAGGCGGAGGAGGCATTTCAAGGGTTGAAGGCCTGTTTCCAGAGAGCGCCAATCTTGCAACATCCGGATCCTTCTCGACCCTTTGTGGTAGAGACTGACGCCTCCAGTACGGCTCTCGGTGCCGTCTTGTCTCAGCAGCACGGACCGGAAGCGCCACTCTTACCCTGCGCCTTCTATTCCCGCCAGCTCCTTCCAGCGGAGCGTAACTATACCGTGTGGGAGCGGGAACTGCTGGCCATCAAGGTGGCCTTTGAGGTTTGGCGCCACCATCTTGAAGGAGCAAGACACCCGGTGGAGGTGAGAACCGACCACCGGAACCTGGAATACCTCCAGACCACCCGCAAGCTGAACCAAAGGCAGATCCGGTGGGCGTTGTTCTTTTCCCGGTTCCAGTTCCGGATCCGCTACATCCCTAGCTCCCAAAACCAGAAGGCGGATGCCCTGTCCCGGAAACCTGAAGACAATGCAGACATGGTTCAGCAAGCAGCACCCACCACGATCCTACCACCAGCTGCGTTCCTGGCCACCCAGGAGGTCGAGCCACTGCAGGCTCGGGTGCGGGAACAGCAGCGGGTCGACGCTTGGGCCCAGGAACGACTCCGGGAACTGGCCGAAGGATCATGCCCTCAGTATCCAGGGCTGGTCTCGCATCAGGGTCTTCTGCTGCACTACGGGCGCCTGTACATCCCACCAGGGCCGCTGCGGGCTGAGGTTCTCCGGATGACCCATGACGCTCCAGCGGCGGGGCACTTTGGGCGGTATCGGACCACCCATCTGGTAAGCCGTGAGTTTTGGTGGCCCCGTTTGAAGGCTGACGTGGCTCGCTACGTCGCTGGTTGTGACGTCTGCAGGCGGGCCAAGGGGCCTACCGGGCGACCCCCCGGCCTCCTTCAGCCGTTGCCGGTTCCACCACGTCCTTGGCACACAGTTTCTCTAGACTTTGTAGTGGAGTTACCCCCGTCTCGTGGCTGCACCTGCCTTCTAGTTTTCTCCGACCACTTCACGAAGATGGTGCACTGTGCCCCCTGCCCATCCATACCCTCAGCTAAGGAAACCGCGCAGCTGTACCTTCAGCATGTCTTCCGCCTGCATGGCCTACCTGAGCGTGTAGTATCCGACCGCGGCGTTCAGTTCACGTCCCGGTTTTGGCGTGCTTTGCACCAGGCCCTCGGAACAGAGGTCTGTCTCTCATCTGCTTACCACCCACAGACTGATGGCCAGACGGAACGGGCGAACGCGGTACTGGAACAGTACCTCCGGTGTTACTGCAGCTACCAGCAGGACGACTGGGTCGACCACCTAGCATTGGCGGAGTTCGCTTATAACAACGCGGTGAATGCGTCCACCCAGCAGACCCCGTTCCAAGCCAGTTATGGCCTTCATCCACGGTTGTTTCCGGATGTGCTGCCGGCATCTACGGTCCCTGCGGTGACAGAGTGGCTTCAGGAGCTCCAGTCCCAGCAACAGCTGTTGATGGAGCAGCTGCACCAGGCCAAGGAGGCGTACAAGGTCCAGGCCGACCGCCACCGCCAGGTGGGGCCGGAACTTCACGTCGGTGACTTGGTATGGCTTTCCACTCGCCACCTCCACCCTTCTCGACCTTCGCGGAAGCTGGACGCCCGGTTCACCGGCCCGTTCCCTATCGTGGACCAGGTCTCGCCTGTGGCATTCCGTCTCTGGTTGCCAGCAAACCTGAAGGTTCACCCGGTATTCCACAGGTCCCTTCTGAGTCCGGTGGCCCCACCCGACGAGTTCCACCCGGACCGTCCCCGACCGCAGCCAGTCTTGGTGCAGGGAGAGCCTGAGTACAAGGTGGAACGCATTCTGGACTCCCGATACCGCAGGGGAAGGCTGCAGTATCTCATTGACTGGAAGGGGTATGGGCCAGAGGACCGTTCCTGGGAACCAGCGGTCAACGTCCACGCACCTGCCTGCATCCGGGAGTTTCATGCAGCGTATCCCAGCAAGCCGGGTCCGGGCCCTCAAGTGAGGGGGGGGCCTGGGAGGGGGGATGGTGTGATGGCCTGGGATTCCGAGTCTGAGAGTGATCCGGAGGAATCCCAGCCGGCGCAGGAGTCCCCGCCTCCAGGGCCGGCTGAACTGGGGCAAGGCCTAGTTGCTGAGGAAACTCAAGAGCAGGCACCAGGTGAAATCATTCAGGCCCCAGAGGTGCTGGAAGACTCAGTGGCTACAGGTGAGCCTCCCCCGGGGCCCAGTAACCCTTCGGCCTCTCCTGATCTGCAGAGGCTTAGGGCAGAGAGGCGAAGGGAACTGGTGTCTCCCAGGAGGAGTGCTCGCCTTAAGGCCAAGAGAGGCGGGGCTTCTGGGGGCCGGGACCGCCCCCGGCCTTAGAAGAAGATAAAGGTCAGGCAGCCCGGTCCCAGGTTGCGGGAGCAACGTCGTTGTTGGCTTTGGACCTTCCTGTGTTCCTGATCCCTGCTTGGCCTCCTGTTCCTGACCATCCGGTGCTCCTGTTCCCTGCTCGGCCTCCTGTTCCTGACCATCCGGTGTTCCTGTTCCCTGCTCGGCCTCCTGTTCCTGACCATCCGGTGTTCCTGTTCCCTGCTCGGCCTCCTGTTCCAGCGTTCCTGTTCCCCGCCCGGCTCTCCGCCTCGGACCTCGCCCCTCTTCGTGTGGACTCAGACTACGCTCACGGTACCTTTCCCCCGGGTCCAGCACATCTGTTGGATAAAATACCCTCTCATCACCGCCTTGCCCGCGTCCCAGACAACACTCCTCTTCGTTCCTTTATCCCAGTTATCTTCAAAATATTCTTTCAATTTCTTCCTGGCCTCGTGGATTACCTTTTGATCATCCAATAAGTAGTCGTTTAATTTCCACCTAAACGATCTTTCTTCCAAACCTTTAAGTTCCAATTCCAGAGGGCTATGGTCTGAGATGACTCTTGGTTGAATTTCTACCTGAGATGTTCTTGGTGTCAACTCATTTGATATCCAAATTTGATCAATTCTGGACATTGATTCGTTTGGGTCGGAGTAAAATGTGAATTCTTTTCTCAGAGGATGTCTTAACCTCCAGATGTCTATTAGGTTACAGCTCTTTACCATCTCAAAAAAAGACTTGGGTAACTTCCCTTCCTTTGAGTTGTTATTTCTTAGTCTGTCCATTTCTAAGGAGACCACCCCATTCATATCTCCCATCAGAACTATCTTTTGGTCTGCAAATTCTGATAACTTGTCCTCCAATTTTTTGAAGAATTCGGATTTGTTTTCGTTTGGTGCGTAGATCCCGACCACCATTATTTTTTCACCTTGCCAATTTATCTGGATTGCCATCATTCTTCCTTCATCATCTTTGAATATTTGTTGTGCTTCGATTTTACTTTTAACGTACATTACCACTCCTCTCTTTTTCTTTTTATCTGAGGATATGAATTCATTGCCTAATCTCTTATTGATCAAAATTTTTCTATGACTCCTTGCAACGTGAGTCTCTTGCAAGCAGATTATATCTAGATTTTTCTTCTTTAAAAGTTGTTCCACCTTATTGCGTTTTTTCCTATCGTTCAAGCCATTCACATTCCAATTCCATATTTTTAGAGCCATGTTGTTTTAATTAGGTGTGTTTAGATTCCTTCCTCCTCTTCTTCCTCCCCCTCCTCTCTCACCTCCTCTTCCTCCTGTTCCTCGTCTCTCTGGCCGTTTTTCCTCTTTATCTCTTCTCCTCCCGATGCTCCCTTCGCTTCTTCATCTTCTTCCGTCGTTAATTCTTTATACTTTCTTTGAAATTTACTTATTTCTTGCGGGCTGGTCAGTCTATGTCTTTTACTCTTGTAAAAAAAGGAAATCCCCTCGGGGAACTCCCATTTAAATTCTATATTGTTCTTTTTAAGAGTTTGGACTATTGCTTTATAGGGGTCTCTCCGTTTCAACAATCTAATTGGGATGTCCTTGAAAATGATTATATAGCCGCCATCTATAATTAGCCTTTTTTCTCTGTTTTTTTGAAGGACCAAATTTCTCATATCCCTATCTTTGAAGGTTATGAGGCAGTCTCCTGGGTATTTCTTCGCTTTGGTCGTTTTGACCCTCATTCTGAAGGCATTCATTATCGTATTTGCTACGTCGACTTCCTGAAGTTCTAACCATTGCGCCAGTTCTACTATTAACTTTTGTCTAATATTCTCGTTCTGCGTTTCTGGTATCCCTCTCAACCTCAAATTTGTTTCCCGTTGTCGAAGTTCATTCATAGAGATGGCATCCCACATTTCTTCTTGAGCTTTGTTAGTCTCCTGGAGTCCCACCTTAATTTTATCTTCCTCCCGCTTTAATTCTCTTATTTCCATTTTTGTCTTTTTCATCCCTTCTTCTAATACTTGGGTTCTTTTGGATACTTCCTTGATTTGCCCTTTAAGTTCTCTTACTGTCTCATCTATTTTCTTATCTATTTTTCCAATTCTTGCATCTACCTGTTCAATTTTTGATTCTAAGTTCTTTTCACTTTGTCTGATCTCACTAAACATTTTTAATATTTCTGATCTAAAATCAGACTCTTGTTTGGACCCCTTTCTTTCTGCTGGAGTCCCCCCCTCCCCCGCCTTTTTCTGTGTATATGACATTTTAAAATTTTTGGATCTGATTTCACTAACCGTTTAAACTGAACCCGATAGACCGTTTTTCCTTCTTTCCACTTCTTTCCACTTCCCCACACACCAATTCCCCCTTCCCCCCGCAAAAAATTCAATTTAGGAGTAAGATGGGGAAATCTGATTTTCAGTTCCCACTATCTCCTTTGAGTTGCAGTCTTTACAAATTTTAGTCCAGTTTGATCTTCTTACTTCTTGCCACCAATTAGGCAAATCCGTTAAATATGAAGGTTCACCCTCCACCACCAAGGCTCAGTGCCACTGCTCCCTTTTGGTTCTTTCAAAGTCTTCTTGCCCTCAATTGGGCTAATCCACTTTTCACTATATTCTTAGCCTGTTCTTTATCTTCTTGCCCTCAATTGGGCTAATCCACCTTTCACTATATTCTGAGCCTGTTCTTTATCTTCTTGCCCCCAATTGGGCTAACTCCTTTTAACCGCGGTTGAGGCTGCTTTCCAGAGACTCCAGAAGCTCTTCTCTGTCCACCCCCTTTCCTTAGGCAACGCTCTGTTCCATCACTTTCAACACAGTTCCAGTAGATCGGGTGGGTAGGTAGAATAGATGAAACAGTAATATGTTGCAGTCTCCTCTCCTTCCACAAGGGCGCTACAACTCCCTCTAGCAAGGAGGAAGCGGGTGCCGCGAAAGGGGAAAAAAAAGGAAAGAAAAGAAAGAAGGGGCAAAGTACTTTCTCTAAATCTCCCCAGAACTCCGCGGTGTTCTCATAAGAGTCTTCCTCACAGAGGGGAAAATGGGAAGGAACCGCTAGTGTCTTTTATTTTGTCCACGTCCCTGCTGAGTAGTTAGCCACTGTCCTGCACTCCTCCTCTTGTCTCCTCCTCCTTCTCCTAGTACGTGCTGACAGTGAGGAAGGTAATGGCGTCTCTAATTTCTCGTATCTTCTCTCACGCAGTGCTTTCCAAAGATCGCACTATCCCCTTCTTTTCCCTCTATCCTGTTACAGGCTGGAGAAACATGGACTAAGTCCGTCAAAGAATTATATAGTATCTTTTTGCTCTCCCCTTGCCTTCCTTCCTAATCTGTTACTTAATATCTGGCACTTTGGAAAGTTTTCGGGGAGAGAGAATTCTGTCCGCTAGCGACACACACGTTTTTCTCCGCTTTGCTTAGCGCTCTGCGTCTAATGCGATTTCGAGTGAAAGTTGAGCTCTCTTATGCTTTTCTTTCTCCAATTCGAATTTCAGCTTAATCAATCCTATAAACCTCCTTCTTTGATTCGAAATTGTCCTTTTTTCTGAGAATCTAGCGCTCCTCCTCCAGGCTCGGGGCTTCGCTCCCCAGAGGCTGTTATGGCTTCCCTCTGCCCGCTTCCCCCCCCGCCGTACTCTTCGCTCCGAAACGGAGTTACCTGACGGCCGGGGATTCTGCGTTTCGGCACCGCGGGAACCTCTGTATCTGTATCGTCCTGCAGATACTTTTCAGGGGTTCGCTGTGCCCTGCGATACCCCTATTTTCCCCCGGAGAGTTCGGGATCCTCCGCAGCGAAGGGATCCCCGCCTGGTTCTGAGTCGCGCTAAACCGGAAGTCCCCTAATTAGCCAAATTGAGAAAGTACAGGGAAAGGGGTAGGGAACTTCTAGAATGCATTGAACTACATATCCCACCAGCTCCTGTCAGCATGGTCAGTGGACAGGGATTATGGGAATGGTAGTCCAGCAACATAGAAAAGTCTCCATCCTTGATCTAGAAGAAGTGTGCTGTAGTAGACTAAGGGAGCAAGCTTTTGAGTTGTACTGAACTGAAAAGCATTTCAAAGATGAAAGGAACTATGTATCTATTCTTAAAGTGGAGACTATTTTAAAAAATAATAATGAAAATTTAATTTTCAAATTGGAGAAATATACGAGCCACAAATTTTTCATGTGTGAATTTTTCACACTGCAAGACAGGCATGTCCAAAGTCCATTTTGGGGGCCTAATCTGGCCCGCCGATTGATTTAATCCGGCCCCTGTGACAGTATATGTCCTGGGGTAAAATCCTAAAAAAATCTCGACAACTTTGGGAAAAATTGTAAAAAAAGCTCAACGATTTCTGTTATGTACTGAAGTTCTCACCCTGGGCCAGCAGGGGGATACTGTAGATAGTTTTCACTCAGGTCCACATATGCAAATAAGGGATTGAAAGTGACGTTCAGTGATTGGATAGTTACAGAAAATGGTTACTGTTGTGTTCTAGTGGAGCTCTATATAAGCAGGTTGGCTGAACCCTTCAGTTCAGTTCTGTTCTGGCCTGTGAATAAACAAGAGCTTTTTGAAGAATTGCTGTGTCGTCTGATATGTTCACCCACAACTTAACAACTTCAATCCTAAAAAAAGCTCAGCAATTCTGGTCAGCCCTCACACATGTTCACTTCATCAAATCTGGCCCTCTTTGAAAAAAGTTTGGGCTCCCCTGCTCTAAGACAATCAATCAAGGCCCCATTATCTGGGTTTTATATTACGCCTTTGTGAGACATCCTAAGAGAAACTCCTCCAAGGTCACAGAAAGCCACGTTGCTGGTTTCAGTACAATAAAATGTTGGCCAACAGTCTGTTAGACGAAAGATCTTTTATTGTGTGCTCTAGCTGAGCTCCCACAAATCTGCCTTCAGCTTGCTGTTGAAAAGGAGAGGTCTCTGCCTGAGATGCCTGAAGCTTCCTGGTCCTTTTCCCCCAACTCCTCACCCCTCTCTGGAACCTGAGCTTCTCTTCTCAATCCCTTTACTTGGGATCCTTTCCTTTTGTTCCCATCACACTGGTCAAAGCCAAACCCTTAGGCAAAGCTTGAATGAGATGAGAGGAACTCTGCCACACATATAATCTGTACAATAACAACCACTCCAGCAAGTGTCTTGCACATTAATCCTACAGGATCCCAGTAGCGTCTTTGATTCCCATTGTGATTGTGATGTCTCTGAAGCACAATAGTTTTGGAGAAATGGCTTTCAAACTGGAATAGCTAGATTGATATGGCTTCTCTCTGTGTTTTGCCTTTGATACTGCTTCATAATTATGCTGTGGTGCTTTTGTCCTGGGGGCAGTCAATGGTCTGCAGTACCAGCATATCCCCCCCCCCAATGTTAAAATAATAATAACTATGATGATGATGATGATGATGATGATGATGATTATTTCCCCAGCCACTCTGGGTGGCTTCTGACCGAATATTAAAAAAACGATAAAACATCAAACATTTAAAAACTTCCCTAAACAGGGCTGCCTTCAGATGTCTTCTAAGAGTCAGGTAGTTGTTTACTTCCTTGACATCTGATGGGAGGGCATTCCACAGGGCAGGCGCCACTACCGAGAAGGCCCTCTGCCTGGTTTTCTGTAACCTCACTTCCATAGCTGTCAACCTTCCCTTTTTTGGTGGGAAATTCCCCTATTCCAGCGCCGTTTCCTGCTGCTTCCTGCTGCTATCCCGGATTGTTAGATCTCCCATAGACTGTCCCCGGGACAGGTGAGGCTGCTGATCCCTTATTTTCAAATCTGAAAGTTGAGAGCTATGCTCACTTCTCGCACTGAGGGAACCACCAGAAGACCCTTGGAGCTGGACCTCAGTATGGCAGTTACTATAAGAACTTCATGGTGAGTACCAGCAGCTTTCTCCCCCCCCCCAAAAAAAAAGGTGCTAACAGGGTCGGATCATGGATGGTTATGGTTATGGTTGGCCTGTCTTACAATAAACCACGAGCAAATCTTTGGAAGAGAGTAGCTGCTCATTCATTAACAGTTTAGCAGAGCAGATACAAGGCACAAAGAGAGCCAGATGGAGGGATGTTTAAAATATAGGTAGTGCTGCAGAAAGCTTACGGAGTATAATTGGTTGTGAATAAGGAAAGGCCATGGGGGCATCTGCCTGGCTCTGAATGGGTCTGAGTTGAACTAGCACTGGATACAACCCTGTATGCATGACGTGTGTATAAAGTGCTATTTTTGGCCTAAAAAGTATCATGTGGCTCAGGATCCCAATGCCTCAAGGATGTGTGGGTCTAGATTTGGCCTCTACAGTCACTTACGGACTCACTGTTAAAATCATGTTTATGGAAGACAATCTTACTCTGCTACAAGGGATTGCCAGAGAAGAAGAAGAAGACCTCAAGGATGCCCTTTCCCCATCTGAGCAAACCCAGACCCTGTGATTATCATCTAAGGCCCTTCTTCATGTGGACTCTCCATGGGAGGTCTGGAGGATGTCAACATGAGAACGGGCCTTTTCAGTGGTGGCTCCTTGCTCGTGGAATGCTCTCCCTGCAGAGGCTTGCCTGGCACCACTGTTAATAATAATAATATAATAATATTTTTTTATTTATACCCAGCTCTTCCTGGTTCAAAAACCGGGCTCAGGGCGGCTAACAACAAATTTAAAACACTTAATTATGAAAGCAACATAAAATACAGTATAAAAACATGAATAACGATAAAATTCAAAAATAAAAAAAATAAATTTAGGGGAAATAAGCATTAGATAATCTCCAGGGCTGAATTGGACCTGCCTGGGCCAGAGAGGAGACCAGGGGAGAATTAGCTGTGGGGTCTCAGAACGAGTGATCTTCATAAAAGGGGAGGGGGAGGGAAAAGAAGGGAAATAAAAGATCAGGCTGAATTCAAATTAAAGGCCAGGCGGAATAGCTCTGTCTTACAGGCATGACGGAAGGAGGTTAAATCCTGAAGGGCCCTAGTCTCATGGGACAGAGCATTCCACCAGGCTGGAGCCATCACTGAAAAGGCCCTGGCCCTGGTAGAGGATAGTCTGACTTCCTTAGGGCCCGGGACCTCTAAACTATGGTTATTCATGGACCTTAAGGTCCTCTATGAGGCATACCAGGAGAGGTGGTCCCATAGATACGAGGCCCTAAGCTACAAAGGGCTTTAAAGGTAAAAACCAGCACCTTAAACCTGACCCTATACTCCAAATTGCATGCCTTTAGTCACCAGGCTCAAACACCTCTTTTTAATCGGGTCATTAACTATTAACTATATATGACCTTTCTGTATGTACCATATTTTTTGCCCTATAGGACGCACCGTCCCATAAGGCGCACCTAGTTTTTTTGGGGGGAAATAAAGGGGGGGAAATTATTTTTCCCCCCCAGGTGCGGGGCTGGGGCGGGGGAGGCCCGAGCTTCCCCCGCCCCAGCCCCCAAACAGGCAGCTCTCTGCAAGCCGTGGGAGCCCAGCGCTGGCTCCCGCTGCTTGCGGAGAGGTCCGCGAAGCCTGGACGCGCTGAGCTCAGCACTCACAGGCTCCTTCATGCAGGCAACTCTCCACAAGCAGCGGGAGCGCTCCCGCTGCTTGCAGAGAGGTCCGCGAAGACTGCAGAGCGAGAGGGGTCGGTGCGCACCGACCCCTCTCGCTCTCCAGGCTTCAGCAAAAGCCTGCATTCGCCCCATAGGACGCACACACATTTCCCCTTCATTTTTGGAGGGGAAAAAGTGCGTCCTATAGGGCGAAAAATACGGTATTTTTAAAATGCTGGTTTTAATGTACATATGTGTTTCAATTTTGGCTTAAAATATTGTTAGGTCACTTTGCATTCCTGTGGCCAAAAAGAGCAACTAATAAATTGAATAAATATGAATAAGGCTCAAGCCCTACACTTTTGCCACATAATGAGAGAGGGAGAGACAGAGAGAGAGAGAGTTACTAGGGTCAGGCAGTGGCAACTCTCAGCACAATTTTGCAGAACTCCCATGAGATCTCATGAGAGTTCCACAAGACCTTGTGAGAGTTCCATGAGATCTTGCAAGATCTTGATGGAAGCAGCCATCACTTCTCAGGCAGTGGTGGCAGGGCCTGGTAACTTTAGGAAACCTGGAGTGTAAATGCATAAAATGTGAGTCTAATATTATACATATAATAGTGTGTCTAACAATGAATATCATATGTGAGACTTGTTCATATTCTTAGTGGGATGGGAGAGGGAGATCCTTACTTATTGCCAATATTACCGTATTTTTTGCCCTATAGGACGCACTTTTTCCCCTCAAAAAATGAAGGGGAAATGTGTGTGCATCTTATGGGGCGAATGCAGGCTTTCGCTGAAGCCTGGAGAGCGAGAGGGGTCGGTGCGCACAGACTCCTCTCGCTCTCCAGGCTTCGCGGACCTCTCCGCAAGCAGCGGAGCGCTCCCGCTGCTTGCGGAGAGTTGCTTGCATGCCGAAGCCTGCACGCGCTGAGCTCAGCACGTCCAGGCTTCGCGGACCTCTCCGCAAGCGGCGGGAGCCAGCCCTGGGCTCCCACGGCTTGCAGAGAGCTGCCTGTTTGGGGACTGGGGTCGGGTGAAGCTCGGGCCTCCCCCGCCCCAGCCCCGCGCCTGGGGGGAAATAATTTTTTTCCCTTTATTTCCCCCCCAAAAAACTAGGTGCGCCTTATGGGACGGTGCATCCTATAGGGCGAAAAATACGGTACTTAGACCGGGCACCTGAGCAGCTTTCTGCATGCTATTTGGTCAGAGAGCTGCATTGCATTGCAAAATTCAGAAAAGTCTGCCTTTGAATTTGAACCAGCAACCTCCCTCCACCACCTTTATTCACAATGCAGGCTACTACCTGTGCTTTTGCACCTTTATTCTCAAGAAAAGTGTCGCAAATTCTCAGCACAGAGAAATCTATAACCTACAAGTGGCTAGGATGAAGATTTCCACAGGAATAATATCCTACATTAAAAGTTCTGCAGTGAGCCCATGGAATACAAACACTGAAAAAAAATCAGAAAAACTACTCAGTCAAGATATCCAAACTGTTGCACATAATCATGAAATTTATAAGCTTAGCGTAACATATGCAAGCTTCTACATTCAACAAACTGATTAAATTAAGATTGGAAATATGTTTCCACAAAAATATGAAATTCTGATTTGTGAGTCACAGCTTTCTCACCTCACAAGAATTCCATCTGCAGCATGGATGCATCAAGTTCTAATTTACTACGAACAAATATATCATTGCATTTATGCTTCAATTTACATTTGCCCACTGGTTCTTTGAAACCAAAGATGGCGGGCCTGCTCACATGGTTTTTTGGACTACAACTCCCATGATCCCTGACCACCGGTCATGCTCATTAGGACTGATGGGAGTTGGAGTCCAACAGCATCTGGAGAGCACACATTTTAGGCATGCTGCTCATGTTTCTCCATCCCTCTCTTCCTTTCTCTGTTGCAATGTAGATGGCAAGCTCCTTCAGACAAAGACTTGGGTGGGATTTATTTTCTTTAGGTTTCATACTGCAAAGTGGTTTACAACATTTGGGAAATATTGCCGATGAATACAGAAACACAGATTTGGAAAGGGCCACAAGGTTCATCTAGTCCAACCCCATGCAGTACAGGAATCTTTCACCCAACATGGTACTTGAACCCACGACCGTGAGATCAAGATAGGGTTACCAGACGTCCCTGTTTCCCAGGGACAGTCCCTGGATTTGTGAATAAGTCCCCGGACAAATTCCATCCCCGGAATGTTCCTGGATTTCATCTAATGTCCCCAGGAAACACAGCAGCCTGGAGCAGTTGGCTCTGGCTGGCTTCAGGAGCTGCTCAGAAGTTCCCATATGATGGGCTGCCTCTACCTTCTGGGCTGCCTCCACCTTCCCTGACCCCAGCAACTAAGCTGCGAAGCGAAGCTTCATGCTGCCTATCGGAGTAGCCTCCCAACTCTTACTTGCGTACAAGCAAGCAGGAGGGAGCAAGGATCTCTCAATTAGGCAACGGGAAGCCTCTCTTCCCAGCTGAGGGATCCCAGCCCCCTCCTGCTTGCACGCAAGTAGGAGTGGGATTGGGGCTGCTCTGATGGGAAGGGAGGCATCGCGCTGCCTGAGCCTCACCACCACAACCACCGCTCTCAGCCCTCCTTCTCCACCTTCCATGCCTGACCCACGGCACACCGCTTCCCCACCACCACCACCACCAACTCAGGGGCTGCCCAGGTTCATGGAGAAAGGAGAAAGAAGCCTAGGAGGAAGGGGAAACATGGCGGTTGTGGTTAAGGTGGTGGCCGCCCCTCTGCCACCACCATCGCTGCAGCATCAACATCCCGAATGTGTAGTATTAATTTTTTTTATTTAAACTGTACCCAGATTCATTGAAAAAAATCTGGTAACCTTACTTAAAGAGTCTCATGCTCTACGAACTGATCTATTCCTTAGGGCCAAACATTGCTTTGTGTCAATGAACCCTGTAAACCGATGGAGCTATAAAAAAAAATCTGCTTCTAATAAGAACCTGCTGCTTAGCCAGCACCTTCTAGGCCTCAATTTTCTCCCCCATTAATAGATAATGCTATGTATTATAGATACATAATATATAATACCACGTATTATCCGCCAGGTGGGTTACAACACTATAAAAATAAAATTTTAAAATCAGAGGATTAGGGTGGGATTTAGCATTACAATGGTTACATGCGCTACACAATACCTATTACACATTTGCAAAAAAAATACAGGATTTTTTTAGTGTGGCAGAAGCCACACTTGGGAACTGTGTTCGTTTTAGTGCCTGCTAAAAATTTCTTATTGTTTAGACAAGCCCACCCAGCTATGTGTTTGACGTGTTTTAGTTATTATTATTATTTACTTTTTCAAATATTTTAATAATTTCTGAATGCTTTAAGTAGATGTTTTCAACCGCTTATACTGATAGCATTATCATTTTATTTTATTTTTGTGAACCGCTCTGAAGTTTTGCAATCAAGCAATGTATAGATTTTATGAAACGCATGCATGCACACAATGTCAAAGTTCAGGATCTGCCTCAGCTCCCTCAATCAAGCTTGGAGACTCTGGATTGTAGGATACATTCTGTGGTCTGGATCAGTGCCAGATTTACGTTTAAGTTAAACAAGCTATAGGTTAGGGCCCCACACTCTGGGTCCCCCCAAAAAATTTAAAGGGAAAAAAGACTGGATGTACATTTCCAAAATATAAGATAAGAAACAAATAAATTAAAACCTACATACAGCAACAGTGTTTTGTGTTGTGTAGGCTCCTATGATGTAAGTCATGGGCCCCTCCTGCTCGCCTGCTCCCTAAAATATCACTGGTTTGCTCATTTCTATATACAGGGTGCCTACATTCTGCATGGACTGGTTGCATGGCATTATGTGCAAATGGCTTTAGATACCTATTAGGTCTATAAATTACCATATAGCATATAATCAACAAATAAAAAAACATTTGTTGTTGACAAAGGACAGCTGGACATATAAAGGGCCCCATTACCTTCAGTCGCTTAGGGCCTCATCAAACCTAAATCTGGCCCTGGTCTGGATTCAGACAGGTCTGCTTCACAGACCCACCATTTTGATTCCCTTCCCCGGTAGAGATAACGTCTTTCCCCCCTCCTTGCTTTCAGAGTCTTGTTTTTGTATGAGCAATCTTTTCTTCGCAGGGACTCAAGAGCTTCTGAAGCTTGCATTCTTCTCTTCACTGCATCCCCTGTCGCTGCCAGTACAATGCAGCCTCACGGCGCCGAACCTTTTTTTCTCGTCACCTCATATAGCGATACTGTGATCCAGGTCACTGCCATCTTTGTTCCCAACTCGTGTTCCGCCATTGTGCTTTGGCTTGTTTTTCTCCAGGGACAAATGCCTTAAAGTCTGTAACCCAAGTGACAGGCCGGTGTTTCTCTCCGTCTCTGGAGATGTTGTGATCACAGGACTTTTCTCTGCTCACAAAGCAAAACATAAATAAATGTCATTTTCATCAATACGAGTGGGTGCTGTGAACAAGCAGTGTACAGTGGTACCTCGGGTTACATATGCTTTAGGTTACAGACGCTTCAGGTTACAGACTCTGCTAACCCAGAAATAGTACCTTGGGTTAAGAACTTTGCTTCAGGATGAGAACAGAAATCGTGCGGTGGTGACATGGCAGCAGCAGGAGGCCCCATTAGCTAAAGTGGTGCTTCAGGTTAAGAACAGTTTCAGGTTAAGAATGGACCTCCAGAATGAATTAAGTACATAACCAGAGGTACCACTGTATATGAGTAAAGGTAAAGGGACCCCTGGCCATTAGGTCCAGTCGTGACCGACTCTGGGGTTGCGGCGCTCATCTCACTTTATTGGCCGAGGGAGCCGGCATACAGCTTCCAGGTCATGTGGCCAGCATGACTAAGCCGCTTCTGGCGAACCAGAGCACAGAAAGGTAAAAAAGTAAAGGACCCCTGGATGGTTAAGTCCAGTCAATGGAGACTATGGGGTGTGGCTCTCATCTCGCTTTCAGGCCGAGGGAGCCAGAGTTTGTCCACAGACAGCTTTATGGGTCATGTGGCCAGCAGGACTAAACTGCTTCTGGTGCAATGGGACACCGTGACGGAAACTAGAGCGCACATAAACGCCGTTTACAGTGTTACCTATTTATCTACTTGCACTGGCGTGGTTTCGAACTGCTAGTTTTTCAGAAGCTGGGACAGAGCAACGCGAGCTCACCCCATTGCAGGGATTCAAACCGCTGACCGTCTGATCGGCAAGCCCAAGAGGCTCAGTGGTTTAGACCACAGCGCCACCCACATTCCGATGAATACATGTAACAAATATCAGATAATTTGTGAGAATTGTTTGTATTCTTAGTAAAGAATAAAACATGCTTATCAATGAGATCAAGGTGTGAGATTAGAGTGGGGGGGGGGGCGTTAACACCAAGAACTGCGGAAAGTCTAGTCCCTCAAGCTGATGCATTTCTGCATAGCTAATCCATGAGCAAGCACCACATTGTGCTTTTAAGTTTTAGATGCAAGGATTTTCTTTCCTCTTTCCCATTATTGCCAGGGTGGGAAATCTCAAGACCTGTTATAATTGTGGCCTTCTAGGCCTCTCTATTTCATACCCTCCAAGATCCCAGACCCTCTATGTGTCCCTATTTTCCACAAACAGTCCAAGATTTACAGTTTCTGATCTGATCCTGGAATGTCCTGCTTTCCCTTAGGACGTCCCTGTTTTCATCAGAGAAATGTTTGTGGCTATGGAATTAAGCAACCCCCAGGCAAAGATCACCAGTCTTGAAGCAATGATTCTTCAATATCAACTTTGTTGGACTGGATATGTTGTGCGGAAGCCTGATGATTGTCTTCCAAAGCAGCAATTCTGAACTTAAAAATGGAAAGTGTATTTTCATTGGAGAAATGTTGGAGGGTTTGGAGTTATTCAACCCCTGAGCTGTCTGAAGGCAGTCCTGTAAAGGGAAGGTTTGTGGTTTTTTAATGTTTACTGTTTTATTATGTTTTTATATATGTTGGAAGCTGCCCAGAGTAGCTGGGCCAACCCTGTCAAATGTGTGGGGCATAAATAATAAAATCACAGTTATGGAATGGGACGTCCCTATTTTCATCAGAGAAATGCTGGAGGGTTTTTTATTTTTCTCCTTTTCAAGTCTGATCTCTATCAGATGGAAACCATTTTTTTTTGGGGGGGGGCAAGATTAGAAAACCTTATTCAGACATTGAGCTCTTTAAATTAATTATTTTTAAACACATTAAATAAAGTAGGCATTTATTAGCTTGGGGCCTCCAAGTATGATCAGTCACTAGTTAATGTTTCCACAAAGGGGGGGGGGGTTTGTTCTTCTTGTTTTTTAATCACCAAAAGCATAATAAGAGGCTGCAATGATTATGGTAATTGTTTCTCTCTCTCTCTCTCTCTCTCTCTCTCTCTCTCTCTCTCTCGTTTGCCTAAGGCAATAAGGAAGCAGTTGGAGAGGTCTCTTTCTACTTTGGTCTTCTTTCATCTTATGTTCTGAGACAACATTAATTTTGTTTCCTCATATGTGTCTCTCTATGTGGGTGTATTATGTGCCAGACTGCAGTCCAGGAGTCTACTTAATTAAATTTATTCAGAAGAAGAAAAAGAACAGTTTTCGGCCTGGGTGGGGAAATAACTTTGGGTGGGCAAAAGTTCAGACTTGTAGCACCTACTCTGGCCACATCCACACCAAGCACTATTTACCAGTAATGGTTTCACCCAGACAGTCTGGGGAGCGTTCACTGGTTGCTGAAGGTTGCTAAGAGACCCCTCTACCCCTCGCAGAGCTATGATGCTCAGAGTGATTCAACAATCAGTCCTTCTTTCCATGGAATTCTTGGCACCTTCAACAAGCTCCACTTCCCAAGATGCCTTGGGGGAGGTCATGGCTGTTAAAGTGGTTTGATACTGCATCGCAGGGGGTTGGACTTGACCCAGTATACCTGTCAGGAATGAGCCAGCTCCAAGAGAAGGCATGCAGGCAATTGCAGGAAGCAGCCAGGAACACGGACCCCTGAACCCCTGAACCTCTCAAAATTTGACTCTGGGTGGGTTTGGAAGAACCCCTAAAACAGCACATGGGGGGCTAGAAGGGGATTGTTTCATCTGGCAATCTGAAATGCTTAATTTTTTTTTCATTCATTACATACATCTCAAATTCTTAACATTTACTATATATTCCTCCCTCCCTCCCCTCCAATACTTCCCCCAACTTGCACTTCTGGTTTGTTTCTATTTTCACCCAATTTGCGATATCTCAACAGAAAAAGTTATTAATAACATAACATCAAACCCAAAAACATAAAAATAAAATTAAATATACCATCCCATTTCACTATCTTCTAAACATTTTCTGATGCTGATAATGTGGATGTTTATTTAAATCCTGCCATCGAGTCTACTGACTTTCTTTGTTTCTGCAAATATAATATGAATGGTTCCCAATCTTTTTCAAAGTCTCTGTTGTCTCTTTCTCTTAGTCTATTTGTCGTTTTTGCCAGTTCTGCATAGTTCATCAACTTCTCTTGCCATTGTTCTTTAGTTGGTATTTCTCCAGTCTTCCAATTTTGTGCAATCAACATTCTTGCTGCTGTAGTGGCATACATAAATAAAATCCTAATTTCTTTTGGTATGTCTTGACCTAAAATAGCTAATAAAAAGTCTTCTGGTTTTTTACAAAAGTTATGCCTGACCAGATGGAACATTCACAATAGTATGATGTTGGATGTCACACAAAACTTGGTAACCCTAGACAAGACAGGTTTCCTTTCTCTTGATGACAATGCTTAAGGGCAGATTCTTGATCCTGAAAGGTGGTGACCGAGACAGCAGACATACCTCTTCTCGATTCTGTTAGAAAAGTTCCATCTGAAAGACAGGGCTGGAAAATTGAGTGTTAACACAAACACACAAATATAAGCTTGTAAACCAGCATTTGTTGCTATGGAGGGGAAAAATAAACTTTTTTTTTGGCACACGTACACAATCATGTCACAACTTTGGCTTGTTCAATAATAACACAGCCGGCCCCTAAATATTGACAAGGAAGAAGTGTTGAAGAATTGATTGCCTTCTTCAGACCACTGCATCTCTCTGAAATGCTCTGCCATCGTTGATGGGTGCTGATCAAAGGAAACATGTCCAGACAACACTTAGTGGAGTCAGAGTAACTTTTTCCATTTCATAAACCTGCTTTCGAAAAAGTGTAGCCAGGCCAGGAAATAACAAAGTAGAGATTTGCCATTTGGAATAGTTAATCAATAAAGGACATCGCTACATCTTTTTTGTCTCTTTTGTCTTTTCTTTCTTTGTTTTAAATGGGAAACAATACGTAAATATTTGTTTACACTCTTCTGCACTCCGATAAGGCAAGTTCAAAGAAAGATGCGGATCAGAACAACAGCTAATTAAGTTGTACATTTTCCAGGACTAGGAATGGGAGAAGCTGCCAGTTTCAGTTTTTTCAATTTCTCATTTTTCCAATCTCTACATTTCCACATCAGTTTGCATTATATATACAAAATCCTCATGAAAGTCCACTAGCATTTTAAGTGTGGGGATTTATCTTAATATTCATATCCATACGCAATTTTGCCTAATGTACCCATTTCTATTAAGCAATTTCCTCTAGTGCATTTTTGCATGTGATTTTCAGTAATATGTGCATGTTTATGCACAATTTACCTCAATATATGCAATGGTGCACATATTACTTGGTTGGAGAACTCATAGGGACACGGGTGGTGCTGTGGTCTAGACCACTGAGCCCCTTGGGCTTGCTGATCGGAAGGACGGTAGTTTGAATCTACGTGACAGGGTGAGCTCCTGTTGCTCTATTCCAGCTTCTGCCAACCTAGCAGTTCAAAAGCATGCTAGTGCGAGTAGATAAATAGGTACCACCGCAATGGGAAGGCAAATGGTGTTTCTGTGCGCTCTGGCTTCCATCATGGTGTCCTGTTGCACCAGAAGCGGCTTAATCATGCTGGCCACATGAACTAGAAAGCTCTCTGTGAACAAACGCCGGCTCCCTTGGCCTGAAAAACAAGATGAGTACTGCACCCCATAGTTGCCATTAACTGGACTTAACTTTCCAGGGGTCCTTTACGTTTTTGCCTTACTGTACTCATATACACTGCTCTTTTACCTGGTTGGAGAACTGCATTGCAAAATTCAGAAAAGGAAACATTTCGACTGGTAGCTGTGTCTTGCATTGTTTCAGAAAGTGCAGTTTAGGTATATAGGTTCACCTTTAAATATGAACTGAATTGAATTTCCCCCACATTTCTTGCCTGGGCAAAGAAAGATTGAGTTTCTGCTTTGATGAATCTTGATTCCCCCTCTAAACTCTATGAAAAGCTTCTTATTATACTCTATGATTGCACCTGAGTTGAAGTCTCCAAAGCATGACATGGAGGGGCTGGAGACTCCCCATCTCTCTCGCCTCAGAAGTAGCATTGTGGATGCCAAATATCAGGAGCCCTAAGTGGCCACCATTTCCTTGCACCCTGATGCCTTGGAATCTTCTCAGTTGCAACCAGGTCAGGCTGGCACTTTTGGTCAATCAAGGAAGATACTGTAGGAGCAAAGAGTGAGGAATGACAAATATTTCCTGTCCTCTTCTGGCACCAGATTACATGAAACTGGAAAGCACCTAGAATGCTACGAGAGTCAAAGGCTTGCAGAAGTGGCACCAGCTGTACTTGTGCATGTGTGGCAGTCAATTGCAACTGGATGATCGGCAGGCGGCAGCCAGCCAGCGAAGGTGTGGAACCAACAGAGTGAGGAACCAACAGATAGACACCTTTTGGTTCTGTGCTGTCCCCATTGGTCCCCATTGGCTGAAATCCTGGGGAATCCCAGGATAGAATCAGAAGCCAGGGTGGCTTCTGTGTCCTGTATGGAAGATAGCAATTGGGGGGAAGACACTTCTCACACAACTCTCAAATCCTGCCTGCTGCTTTGGAGAGGGAGGCTAAAAGATCATGCACGTCATCTTTGTGGCTGGATAGAAAATCGGTGTTACCAATGCAGAAAAGCCTCTGGATCAATAGAAGCGGAGAGAATTGTTGCTGCTGCAGTGCCGTTTATTTATTTCTGCTCAGTGGAGTCCCGCTTTAAAACATCAGGAGACAAAACACTCTAACAAGGCTCGAATAAACAGCACCGAGCCCAGCTATGGAGCAAATTCAAGGAGCAAATCACACACACACACACACACAAAATAGCTGGCAACAGAATATTTTCGCATGTAAAGCAAACCCGACTCTAAATAACTAAGATTCTGTTCTTGCTGCATATAATCTGTGACAGTTGGATAGAATACAAAAGAAAATGCCGTTCAAGGCACAGCAAAGTTGGCTCATTAATCTGCTTCATGCTGAGTAGTGCAGAGGAGATCAAGCCAGATTCCATTTTGGATTTGCTCGCTGACTTGCTCCAGGCCTGTTCCAACTGCTGTAGCTCACTGTAAAAGCACAACGAGGGTATGCATAGGACAAATTTCTAAGGGCTCATTGCAGAGGCTCAGCGCCTAAGGTCTATTGGAGAATCTGGACTCCTGGCAACTAGGGCTATTGACACATACACCTCATACAACCTGGGGCCTATCCAGTCCTTCAGATCAGCCCCAGTTAGACCTGGGTCACAGCTGACCTGACCCAGGTCTGGGCCCCAAGTTGATTCAGGAGTCAGCCATGATCAGCAGCATTATATTTACACCCCTCTCCTGAGAGTACTGCAGAGAGTAGGACTGAATTTTCTGCTCACCAGCTGTGCAATCCTACTGGCTGCTGCTTTTCCGGTGAGGAATGCCTTGCCTTACCAGACCCGTGCAGCTTGTAGGGTTGAAAACCCCTCTTACCAGCTGCTGAATGGAGGACTTGATCCTGCTCAGTTTGGCTGTGCAGGCATGTCCCCCCGCTGGGAACAGGAATGTGTAACCAAAGCATAAAGGTAAAGGTAAAGGGACCCCTGACAATTAGGTCCAGTCGTGACCGACTCTGGGGTTGCGGCACTCATCTCACTTTACTGGCCGAGGGAGCCGGCGTACAGCTTCCAGGTCATGTGGCCAGCATGACTAAGCTGCTTCTGGTGAACCAGAGCAGCACACAGAAGTGCCGTTTACCTTCCTGCCGGAGCGGTACCTATTTATCTACTTGCACTTTGATTTGCTTTCGAACTGCTAGGTTGGCAGGAGCAGGGACCAAGCAACGGGAGCTCACCCCATTGCGGGGATTCAAACCACAGACCTTCTGATCGACAAGTCCTAGGCTCCGTGGTTTAAGCATAGGGTGGTGCTATTTGAAAGCCCTTTTGCAAAGCTGCATGTTGGAAGATTCAGGGCAGATAAAAGAAAATGCTGTGGAACTCTCTCCCACTGGAAGCACTGATGGCCAGCAACTCAGGTGGTATTAAAAGAGGACTGGACAAATTCCTGGAGGAGAGGACTGTCAGTAGTTACTAGTCATGATAGCTCAGCTCTGTTTCCACAGATGGAGGGCTCAAATCCCACTTGTGGATTTCCCACTGGCATCTAGTTGGCCACTGTGAGACCAGTATGCTGGACTGGGTGGGTCATTGCCTGATTCTTCAAGCTCTTCTTATGCTCTTATGATGCCAGGATGATAAGTTCCCAAGAAGACTGTGATGGATATAATAATAATAATAATAATAATAATAATAATACACCCCGTCCATCTGGCTGGGTTTCCCCAGCCAAGTTATAGATGATATAGATTAGAGATATAGATATATTCTCCAAACTGGACAGCCAAATTGCAGGTTAAAGCCTATGCGTAGAAATGGAAAACAATGAATAGTGGGATATGAAGTAATAAATCAGCACCCCTCCTAACTTCATGTACATGCAGATGTTGTCCAAGACAGCAGAGACTACCCTGGAGAGAATGCTGCAATGGACATCTCACTGAAAATGTCAGCTTTTATTCCATTTGGGACAGGAGGCCTTCCATTGGACTGGTGGATTCCTTGCTGTTCAAATTCTATCAAATAATTAGGGATGGGTGAGTGGAAAGCAATACAAATTTCTGGATACATTTTGTCTGTGTGTGTGTGTGTGTTAAAAGAAATCTACACCATATTGTACTCATATAGCCTCCCCCTCCTCCAATTCATATGTGTACACAGACATTCACAACAGTTGCACGTAATGTTCATGGGGATTTGCTGCTACTCCCTTCTCATATAAATTCATTCTCATGAATGAACACAACATTCACACACCATTTAACAGTTGACTAATTGACAGTGGCACCTACTCCTTTCTCTGCTGAACCTCTTCCTGCCAACAATACTCTGTCCCATCTCTCTCTAGACATTGTGCACTGATTGTTGTTGTTTTTAAAAAGGCTTCTAAGCAGTTGCAATATTCATAAATATTCCATAACACCCCAACATCGAGCCAACGAATGAGAAAGACTCCTTTCAATAAACTAAAGGCAGAACTCTGATGGTCAGAGTTATGGAGATTTCAGCCCAAGATAATTTCAGTTTCTTTGTTGTTAGAATCATAGAATCATAGAATCATAGAGTTGGAAGAGACCACAAGGGCCATCGAGTCCAACCCCCTGCCAAGCAGGAAACACCATCAGAGCACTCCTGACATATGGTTGTCAAGCCTCTGCTTAAAGACCTCCAAAGAAGGAGACTCCACCACACTCCTTGGCAGCAAATTCCACTGTCAAACAGCTCTTACTGTCAGGAAGTTCTTCCTAATGTTTAGGTGGAATCTTTTATCTTGTAGTTTGGAACCATTTCTTGTAGTTTGTTGTTGTTGTTGTTGTTGTTGTTGTTGTTGTTGTTGACTTTTATCTGGCTTATCCAATCTGGGGATAAACACTAATTTGATTTGACAGATCACTTGTTTACAGTGTGTGCCTTTCATTGCAAAGGTAGTTTTCTTCCCAAATAGATAGTAAAGAGGATGGATGTCTGGGTTTGAGTGGGGCGAGTCTTTGAAGATGCAAACTGCTTTGCCACTTAAAAGATATGGCAAAGTGTATATTGAATTAAATGAAAGGGATCATCTTTTATTTTCCTTTCACTTCTGAACCTGTCTTAGAGTCTCCCAGACAGAAAATTCAGCAAAGAGCATTTAAGCACAGTTCTGGGAGGTCTTTTTCTCTTACCAGCTTTCATTTTATTTTTCAATGGCAGCTGGGTAGCATCTAAGCACTCCGATCCACAATGCAAAGGACATCTCTCTGTCTGCTCCACAATAGGCTGCTGTTAAAGTGGAACTGCAATCACAGCTGCTTTCTGCTCCTGTTACCGGCTGCGGCTAAGTGTAGGCCATTTCAGCCCATGACCTCTCAGTTCAGGCTGCCCTTCTGATGCGTGGCAACAATTTGGGAGGCGAGCTGAGCAAAGACCAGCTTTTACTGCTCTCTCTTCACCCAACCCCCCAGCAATGTTTACAGACATATTTAGGAACTGGTGTCCTTCTGAAGGAACGCCGTTTCCTCCTTTTCACAGAAAGTGGCTCGTGGAAGGGTATGACCCACAACTGGACAGAGGGTAACAATTGTGCTGTTGTCACTTCTGGAGGGAAAGACTGGAGTTGGAGGGACAGGGAAACACCAGCGAGACTTCAGCCTGTATCCTGAGCTTGTGTTTGCTCCTCCAACCCCTCAGGTATCTAGCTGAGAGTCACTGCCTAGAGGCATGGGCTGAACGGAGAGAGCAAAAGGGCACTTGATCATGGCTCTTGACTGTGGTGCTCAGCCTGTCAGTGACGTTCCTTCACTGACAGGAAACGAAAACGCAGACACACAGAGAGAACAGATAAGCGAGGAATGCAGAGGACAGCGAGAAGAAGCAGGGAGCAGCCATAACTTGATCTCTGGACACAGAGAAAATGAAAGAGAGAGCTAGAGTGAAAGAATGCAACTTGCCAGGTCTGATAGTGACACAGACCGAGAGGAAGTAAGGGGGGTGGAATTGTCCAAAACTCGCCAGCTAACTAGGCTCACCGAAAAATGCGGGAAGGGAGGAAAGAAACATTGGGGGGCTTCTGTGTTGGGGAAGGAAAGGAGGCGCACAGTTTTGGCAACTGGATCATCCAGTGAGGACTGGCGGAAGGTAGCTCTGAACGGAGCTTTGTAAATAAGCAATAAATCTGAAATAATTAACGGCCAGAGTCAAGTCGTGTTGGGGCAGGGAGACAACAGCCTGACACAGTCATTGGGCCAACCATCAGCAGAGCACTCCCTGTTCACCCTAAACTGTGTAGAGCAGATTTATCTTGCACAAACAAGACAAAGATTCGTTGACCATGAGGCCCACAAGATTCATCAGCACTGGGAACAGGAGAGAAACACCAACCTGTGGCTTATTGGCCAACTTTCAGGACAGAGATTCCGGTTTCAGGAGTGGTGTTGCACACCCTCTTCTCAAGACCCTGGAGGACCCTGGACCTCGTCTGTGCTGATTGGTAAGGAGAAGAGATATGGGGCAGGCCAGGAAATCCACTTGAATCCAGGGATTCAGGAAAGGGAATTTCTCCTTCTGCACCTACTGCCAAACTTCCCATCTCCCTGATCTTGCAGATGCTACAGTGAGTGATGGAGGAAACATTGACTCTTCTTGCATTTTCCAATGAGCCTCTGCCTAATTTGCATTTCCTGGCCCAATAAGCGAACTGAAACACAACTTTCCTTTGGAAGTCATGCATCTCTTAATTTTGCAATGCAATCCTCCAGCCAAGAAAGCATGCACAACAAAATGCACACATTGGCGAAAATAATGTACAAAACTATAACATGTCAGGGTGAACAGCTAACAGAAATGTATATATTAGGTAAGTTGCAGACAGCAATACTTACCTTAGGAGAAATCTGTGCAAAAATGCATATTCATTTATGGGTTGCATCCAGTGCAACTCTTGTGCAGAGGCGAGTGTGCCTCTGACGGCAGTCTCAGCATGGCAGCCATCATATTTCTCAGATGGAGAAAAGTTTATTTCCACTCATTGGCTACTCGCTCACCCCCCAAAAAGTTATGGTGGGGAATTCGTGAGGATTGCATTTGATTAATGCATGGACTTTCCTTTCAGATCCATCAAGGATCGCGGGAAAGGTTGACATCAAAATGGAAAAATAATTGATGGCATCTAGATGACATCCATCTTCAGTTTGTCATGCATTGATCCTTAAGCAAATATTTCAATGCTTGCTCCTTTCATATTTGCTTGTTCTTCCAGAGCAGCTTTCTTGTAATGGAGAAGGAGGCAATGGAGTGTGTGAAGGGGAGTCACTGAGATTGGGTGTTCAACATGAGCAAAGTTATATACCGTATTTTTTGCTCTATAAGACTCACTTTTCCCCTCCTAAAAAGTAAGGGAAAATGTGTGTGCGTCTTATGGAGCGAATGCAGGCTGCGCAGCTATCCCAGAAGCCAGAACAGCTGTTCTGGCTTCTGAGATTCAGAATATTTTTTTTCTTGTTTTCCTCCTCCAAAAACTAGTCTTGTGGTCTGGTGCGTCTTATAGAGCATAAAATATGGTATATAAATTTATTCGTTTTTTAACATATCGTTTTCAATAGTAATTAAACGTACTTTTATATCTTTTTCAAAAAAAAATTACTTCCATCAATCCTGTCTGAAAATTTTCCAATCTAATCTCTTAGTATGCATTTCTTATTTTGCCTATTACATTTCAAACTCATAACCAATATCTCTATCTTTTCCTACTTTGTAACACTTCATATATTTCTCCTTACAAAACTTCTTGTAGTCCTACAAGCGTAATTTGTTGATTACAGTTGCTCTTCAAATAATTCATATACTTCTTCCAATCTTCTGTAAATCTCTGGTCCCACAGGTTTCGAATCCTTCCTGTCATTCTTTCCAATTCTGCATAGTCCATTAATTTCGTCTGCCGTTCTTCTTCCATCAGAATTTCTTCTTGTTTCGGTTTCTGAGCTAACAATACTCTTGCTGCAGTTGTTGCATATAAAAACAATTTAACATCTTGCCTATTAATGTCCTGACCTATAATACCAAGTAAAAATGCTTCTATAATACCAAGTAAAAATGAGCAAAGTTATTGCAATGCTCTTGAACGTATGATGTTGCTTTTATCCTACATCAAAAGCATCATCCAACACAGTGCCATCTACACTGAGTGGAAGAGTCTCTTCAAAGACCAAGTTGACAGTCTTCCAATAAGGGAACTCTAGCTCAGCATCCAGCCCGCATTTTCATGCCATGCACAGATTATATCTCCTCTGTGCACCACACATAGTCAGAATGTTGATCCCAGGCCCACATATTCAGGGAGGTTGCGTCAAAGGAAATCATGGCTCCAGGTATTAGCTCCTTGGGGTATGGGGAATCCGCTTTGCAAATGGAAAACCTTGGCATCTCCAGCTGAAAGGGTGGAGTGAACGTCTGCCTGAAATTCTGGATAATCACTGCCAGGGAGAGTGGCCAAAGCAGGAGAATGCTGTGGCACTCAGATCCTTACTGTGGTCTTCCAAAAAGTATCTGGTTGGCCACTGTGAAAACAGGATGATGGACTAGATGGGCAACTGGCTTGATCCATCATACACTACCAGGACCTAAGCACAAGAGCCATCTCTCCATTTGTGGTTTCCAACATCTGGTATGGAGAAGCATTATTTCCCCCAACCACAGAGGTAGAACACACCCATCCTGTGCATTACTGCCTCCTGTGGGAGTGAGTTCCATAGTTTATGCCTTGCATGAAGAAGGACTTCCTTGAATCTGTCCTGAACCCTCCAACATTCAGCGTCGTTGAATGTCCATTCAGAACGTTGAATGAGTTCTAATGTTAGGAGAGAGAGAGAAACGTTTCTCTATCCACTTTCTACCTGCCATTCAAATTTTATAAACTTCATGTTCTTGTTGTTTAGTCATTTAGTCGTGTTCGACTCTTCGTGACCCCATGGACCAGAGCACGCCAGGCACTCCTGTCTTCCGCTGCCTCCCGCAGTTTGTTCAAACTCATGCTGGTAGCCTCGAGAACACTGTCCAACCATCTTGTCCTCTGTCGCCCCCTTCTGCTTGTGTCCTCAATCTTTCCCAACATCAGGGTCTTTTCCAGGGAGTCCTCTCTTCTCATGAGGTGGCCAAAGTCTTGGAGACTCAGCTTCAGGATCTGTCCTTCTAGGGGGGCCTCAGGGCTGATTTCCTTCAGAATGGATAGGTTTGATCTTCTTGCAGTCCATGGGACTCTCAAGAGTCTCCTCCAGCACCATAATTCAAAAGCATCAATTCTTCGGCAATCAGCCTTCTTTATGGTCCAGCTCTCACTTCCATACATCACTACTGGGAAAACCATAGCTTTAACTATACGGACCTTTGTTGGCAAGGTGATGTCTCTGCTTTTTAAGATCCTGTCTAGGTTTGTCATAGCTTTTCTTCCAAGAAGCAGGTGTCTTTTAATTTCGTGACTGCTGTCACCATCTGCAGTGACCATGGAGCCCAAGAAGTAAAATCTCTCACTATATTTTGCACTCTCCTCTTTCACCCTCATTAAAAGGTTCTTTAATTCCTCCTCACTTTCTGCCATCAAGGTTGTGTCATCTGCATATCTGAGGTTATTGATATTTCTTCCAGCAATCTTAATTCCGGTTTGGGATTCATCCAGCCCAGCCTTTCACATGATGAATTCTGCATATAAGTTAAATAAGCAGGGAGACAATATACAGCCTTGTCATACTCCTTTCCCAATTTTGAACCAATCAGTTGTTCCATATCCAGTTCTAACTGTAGCTTCTTGTCCCACATAGAGATTTCTCAGGAGACAGATGAGGTGATCAGGCACTCCCATTTCTTTAAGAACTTGCCATAGTTTGCTGTGGTCGACACAGTCAAAGGCTTTTGCATAGTCAATGAAGCAGAAGTAGATGTCTTTCTGGAACTCTCGAGCTTTCTCCATAATTCAGTGCATGTTTGCAATTTGGTCTCTGGTTCCTCTGCCTCTTCTAAATCCAGCTTGCACTTCTGGGAGTTCTCGGTCCACATACAGCTTAAGCCTGCCTTGTAGAATTTATAAAACTTCATAGAATCCTAGAATTGTAGAGTTGGAAGGGACCCCAAGGGTCTTCTAGTCCCCCCACAATGCAGGAATCCCAGCTAAAGCATCCATGGCAGATGGACATCCAGCCCCTCCTTAAAAACCTCCAAGGAAGGAGAGTATGTAACCGCATGTCGCCTCTTACTTGCCTTTTCTCTAAACTAAATAGACCCAAACACTGCCATCTTCCTTCCTAGGGGGACCTCTCCATCTCCTTGGTCATTTTAATTGCTCTTTTCTGAACTTTTCACATCTGCTACACACCTAAGCTTTGTCTCATCCTGAAATGTCATGTTGTTGTTGTGGTATGAATTTAAATACTGCCCTATACCGGTGGCAGCTCAAGGGTGATTCACAAGATAAAATTGGACTATAAAACCACAAAATGCATGATCAAATAAAAGCAACAACAGTCCAATAACACACACACACACACACACACACACACACATTTTTGAAGGCCATAGGATGTCAACCAAAGGCCTGATTAAAAAGGAACATTTTTGCCTGGTGACTAAAGATGTATAATGAAGGCGCCAGGCGAACATCCCTGGGGAGAGCATTCCACAAACAGGGAGCCACTGCAATGAAGGCCCTGCTCTCATGTTGCCACCGTCCGGACCTCTCAAGGAGGCACACATTACCTGCCTGACATATGCAATACATCCTAGATGCCTGGGATAGCAAATGGCCACCTTAGCGTGGCACTTTAGCATAACAGAATAAAAGAATCATAGAGCTGGATGGCACCCCCAAGGGTCATTCAAGTTGGGAATGCCATTCCACCTTTTACTGCAGATATCTGGATTGTTGCATGTCACATGTCTGTTTACATACCAGCACAGATTGCTGGCATGAACGGAACACCTGCTCTGTATTGCTTTTGTTTTTTCAGTCTCCGAGAAGACAGCAAGGAGAGACGCCATCTTTTCTTTGTCCTGATTTATGTATAATAAACACGTAGCCTTAGTATTGCATCTATGCCTCAAGCCTCATCTGTTGCAGCTTGAGTCAATGATGAATGTTGGAGGAGCAGAGGTAGATGGATCTTCGCAGCAGGAAAGCTGGGGGGGGGACACTACAGCTGGGGCAGAGCCAGCTGGCTTTTCGTCCCCCGATTCCGACAATTCAGTCCAACCCTGCAGGGGTTGAGCTAGATGACCTTTGGTGGCCCCATCCAACTCTAAATTATTATTATTATTATTATTATTATTATTATTATTATTATTATTTATACCCCGCCCATCTGGCTGGGTTTTCCCAGCCACTCTGGGCAGCTTCCAACCAAATATTAAAAACAATACAGTGGTACCTCGGGTTACATACACTTCAGGTTACATACGCTTCAGGTTACAGACTCCACTAATCCAGAAATATTACCTCGGGTTAAGAACTTTGCTTCAGGATGAGAACAGAAATCGTGCTCTGGCGGCACGGCAGCAGCAGGAGGCCCCATTAGCTAAAGTGGTGCTTCAGGTTAAGAACTGTTTCAGGTTAAGAACAGACCTCCAGAACGAATTAAGTACTTAACCTGAGGTACCACTGTACAGCATCAGACATTAAAAGCTTCCCTAAACAGGGCCGCCTTCAGTTGTCTTTAAAAAGTAAAATAGTTGTTTATTGCCTTGACATCTGCTGGGAGGGCATTCCACAGGGCAGGCGCCACTACCGAGAAGGCCCTCTGCCTGGTTCCCTGTAACTTCACTTCTCGCAGCAAGGGAATCAACAGAAGGCCCTCAGAGCTGGACCTCAGTGTCCGGGCTGGATGATAGGGGTGGAGACGCTCCTTCAGGTATACAGGACTGAGGCCTGTAATGCAGGAATCACAGATAACATGAATGGCCAAACTACGAAATAAAGAGAGCTGCTTGCCCAAGAGAGCACATCTGTAACACACACACACACAACAACCACCAAAAAATCCCAAAGCACCATTGATTCCATCTCCTATGCTTACTGGCTCTTCTTGCTTCAGCATAGCAGTATAGAAGATGCAGTTCATAACTCCTAGTGACAGGCGCGATATTGATATCCACCAAAGTGCCTGAGGGGAGAGAGAAAATAAACACTTGATAAAAGTATGATTTAAGATTAATAGTTGTCTTGTGAAGATCCATGATAAAACATCCCATAAAGAGATTACTTGCCCGCAGTACCAAAAAACTCCTGCAGTCACGGCTGAGTGAAGCCAGAGAAGAAAGTCTAATTTCAGAGCAGGTTTTATCTCAGTCGGGGAACCAAACCTGCCTCGGGAATACTGTAAAAGTGGGGCATCACTTCATGTGAAAACACTGTAATTAAACAGAGGGCTCGGTCAAAAACGGCACAAAGGATGAGATTTTGGATCCAAACCTAGGTTTTTAGAGGGGAGAGCTTTCCTTGACTTGGTGCCTTCCAGATTTACTGAAGCTTTTTATGTACAGTGGTACCTCGGGTTAAGAACTTAATTCATTCTGGAGGTCTGTTCATAACCTGAAACTGTTCTTAACCTGAAGCACCACTTTGGCTAATGGGGCCTCCTGCTGCCGCTGTGCCGCTGTTGTACGATTTCTGTTCTCATCCTGAAGCAAAGTTCTTAACCTGAGGTATTATTTCTAGGTTAGCGGAGTCTGTAACCTGAAGCATCTGCAACCCGAGGTATGACTGTAACCCGAGGTACCACTGTATTGCTTAAAGGCCATAGTTTGGGCTCCAACTCCCACCAGCCCCAGTCAGGATGACCAATTGTCAGGGATGATGGGAGCTTAGTCCAAACAAAACTCATTCCGACAGGAGGTAATGACCACCAACCTAGAGGGCATTAAAAGAGGATGAGACAAATTCATGAAGGCTATTGATGGCTACTAGCCATGATGGCTATGTGAGATTTTGTCCAGCTTCGGCCCATCTGAAGCTGAAGCTGATACAGGCTCGTCATATCTTGAGCCCAAGCAGAGCGTCGTCACACAGCAGAAGGATAAGCAGTATGTGCTACATTCTTAATTTTATTTACACTCTATGCTGAGAGAATACAAACATGCATCTTGCCTCTGTGAGAGCAGAGAAGCAACTCCTCTCGGAAACAAAGAACACCGAGAGAACAGTGAAAAACAGGAAACCAGTGTACGTCACATCCAGTCTCCCATTCCCGTGGGAACCCAACAGTAACTCTGACTGTGGAATGCAAAACAATGTCCAGTGACTGCAGTTGCTGCTCAGTGAGGGAAATAGAAACCAACAGGCTAGGCTCTGCCTTCACAGCTGGAGGAGAAACTGCTTCTGAATACCAGCTGATGGAAACCACAGGAGGGGGGAGGGCTCTAGTGCTTGAGTCCTAGGCCTAGGACCCTCGTACCTATGGGACTGCCTCTCCCGGTATGCCCCACGGAGGACCTTAAGGTCCATAAATAGCAACATCCTAGAGGTCCCGGGCCCTAAGGAAGTCAGATTAGCCCCAACCAGAGCCAGGGCCTTTTCAACATTGGCTCCGGCCTGGGGGAACACTCTGTCTCATGAGACCAGGGCCCTGCAGGATCAGATTTCTTTCCGCAGGGCCTGTAAGTCAGAGTTGTTCCACCTGGCCTTTGGCTTGGAATCAATTTGATTCCCTCCCCCTCTTCTTTTTTCCTTTCTCCTTCTGAGATGGAACTTCTATTTGGGGACTTCCCTGGCTTTTTTCTAGCCCATGTAGGACCAGTCTGGAAAGTTAGCCTTAGTGAAGACTTGACATTTTCATCCCCAAAAAAGTTTTTGGTTTGAGTTTCCATTGAAATGAGGCTGTATTTTAATGTTTTAATGTTGTATTTTAATCAATTGTTTTTAAGCTGTATTTTAATCAATTTGTTTTTATATCAGGTGTTAGCTGCCCTGAGCCCGGTCTTGGCTGGGGAGGGTGGGGTATAAATAAAATGTATTATTATTATTATTATTATTATTATTATTATTATTAAGTCCTGCTTATGGACTTCCCATAGGGGCATCTAGCTGGCGACTGTGAGAACAGGATGCTAGACTAGATGAGCCATTGGCCTGATCCAGCAGGCTCTTCCGATGTTCTTACTGCACCTTTCACCTGCTTCCTTCCCCATACCAGACTGCACACAGTTCCCATCTCATCGGCAGGTTTATTGCATGCGGAGAGAGGCATTTGTGTGTGAAGGTGGCGAAAACAACAGCACGGCGGCATATGTAGAGGAGAGGTTAAATCAAACCTTATCTTTTAGAAAATAGCCATGCTGTTTTCAACTCATTAATCACCCATTATCTTCAAGGATTGGATGTGTGCTTATGTGCAGTTCATAAAAGGCCCAATTTATCAGGAAGCTGCTCTCCACAAATGCTACGGCTTCAGCTGCCATTCAATTCAACTGGGTTTGTGCGATAGATTTTCTCAATGAAATTAGCCCAAAGAGCCCCAGCAGGTCCTTGAATTCTACATCATTATGCCTCTTATAGTGGGGGTAAGCAATTGTTGTTTGTGTTGAGCACTAGATCCTCACAAGGCCGCCGGAGGTGTCAGGAGTTCGGCCTACACTCGAGTAGGACCCTGGCAGAGACACATGCCCAACTGGCATGTTCCCTCCCTCCTGGTCGATCGTTCAGGAGCTTCCAAAGCTATCTTCAGCCCGAACATCACAGTGACCAATGCCAACCGACACCAGCACACTTAGGGATCCACAGAGTTTGCGCAACTTTCATAACAGACCTCAGCAACTCAGCATTTTGGTTAATCTACTTTATTTACATATAAGCAGACACGGAGCACTGCAACATGGCTCCCTCTCTCTCTAGCATCAGACAGCAAAGAGAAAAAGAACAAAGGACAATAGTCCCACTTCACAGAACACAAACATCCTGTCTTCGTCACTTCCCACTCTGTGGATTTAAAACATATACCGTCATGTGAAAGAAAAAAAGTCCCATGACTGCAGTCATGGAGCAGGAATTCTAACTAGAGGTGCATGGGGCTGGAGTCAAAAGTGGAGGTTGCTCCATTAGTATGAATGGGTCACTGCCCCACCAGCTTCAGTCTGCCTTCAGCCAGCCCCCACCTGCATGCCTACTTAACAGTCCGTCCAGGGTAACCAGCTGTTATCAATCTTCTCGCTTTTCTCAGTATTGCCTGTGTAGAACTCAATAGGAAAGAAGATGGGGATACAACTAGAATTTAGTGGTTCTGCCTTTCCTTGGCTCTCTCTGCCTTCCACTTTGCCAGTCTCTACAGACACCAAACGCCATTGAGCAGGTCGTACGCTCTCCCCCTTCATTCTCTCTCTCCCCCCAAACCCTTTCTGCCCATTTTTCCTCCTTCCAACCCCAAATTAGGCTGAGGGTTTCACTCATCTCTATGACCACAGGTTGGTTGTTGTGGATGTTGCTTCTTCTTCTTCTTCTTCTTCTTCTTCTTCTTCTTCTTCTTCTTCTTCTTCTTCTTCCCTTCACCCTAAGGTCCCAGGACTGGTTACAAAATTAACACTCAACATTAAAAGCAGTTTAAAACAACTTACAGTAAAAAATAAAAATAATAAGATGGGTCTCCCTCTCTCGAATCAGAAGCCAGAGTTGCAGCTTCAGTTGTATAATGTAGGTTCCAGATGTGAGGAGGAGGTTCTACAGCTCAGGGGCCACCACAGAGAAGGTCCTCTCCCAGGCTGTCATCTGTGCTGAGGCTCTAAGGGTCAAGGAACTCCCAAGAGGGCTTCCACTCCTGATCTCAGTACCTGAGAGGGTCTGTAGGGAAGAAGGAAGCCTTTTAGGTATTTGTGGCTTGAGCATCTTGAATTGGGGCTAGAAACAAACTGGCAACCAGTGCTGCTGTTTTAGAACAGGGGTTATATGAGATCTGATTGCAAGCAGTAATTCTAGCTGCTGCATTTTGGACCAACTGAAGTTTCTGAATCATCTTCCAGGGCAGCCCCCCCCCCCCAGCATGCTGTAGTAATCCAATATCCATTTTAACTCCTCCTCTGGATGCAGTGCAAGGGCCATTATTACTGTGCTAAAATGTGGTCTTCAAAAGGTGCTAGTTATTTCCTCTTTCTGACAATAGCATAGTGAAGGAAAGGACCAAAATCTTCACTTTATTCAATAAATAGCATCAAAACAGTCTCTCATCCCATTGAAATGAGACAAAATGTGTGCTCGTGCATGTGTGTGTGTGTGTGAAATTATTATCTTTATGAGCAATGGAAATGCTGCAGTTAAAGTTTCATCTGGGAAATGGCATCTTGTTGGGAAATACTCCCTGAAAACATCTTTCTAACTGACACAAAGGATATTGGCAAGCTTTGACAAATAGTTTTCACCAACTTTCCCTTTCCAAACTGCATGAGGAATATTACATCAAATGTTTTCGGCTGTTATCCAAGAACCACAAGCAAAGAAAAATGATTGCTTACATATTTCTTCTTGTGCTGATGAAAACTCCTGCCCAAAAACATGTGCTGTACCAAACAAACCTGTGTGCGAAGGACAGCTTCATTTTCCTGGTGAAAGGTTCTTACATGAAGCATTTGTACAAAAGCAATAGACGATCTGCATTGGGTTTTTCTGTTTTCGGAAAGCAGCGGTCTCCATCAGAGGATGTTCCAGCCTAAGGGGTGTGTTTTGGGTAAGGGGATAGGTTCCATCAAGAGAAGCCAAGCATGGAAACCAAGACAGTGTTCGATCTTGATGGAGATGCATATGAGCAGGCACAAATGTTACATCAACGACACATGATCTGAGACTGAATTCTAGATAGGGCTTCAGGCCAATCTTTTGAGCAGTCAAGAAGCCCCCCAAAAGTAGATAATGGAGGAAGCTAAGCCCACTGATTGTCTCCTGTAGCACGCACTCTCCAACTCTAGGGTTCCATTCAGTTATAATAGTCAGCCTGGATAGCTCAGTTGGTTAGAACATGGTGCTGATAATGCCAAGGTTGAAAGTTTGATCCCTGTTTGAGACAGCTGCATATTCCTGCATTGCAGGGGGGTGAACTAGAAGATTCCCAGCCAGCGTGGTGTAGTGGTTAAGAGTGATGGACTCGTAATCTGGTAAACTGGGTTCGATTCCCCACTCCTCCACATGCAGCTGCTGGGTGACCTTGGGCTAGTCACACTTCTCTGAAGTCTCTCAGCCTCACTCACCCCACAGAGTGTTTGTTGTGGGGGAGGAAGGAAAAGGAGAATGTGAGCCGCTTTGAGACTCCTTAGGGTAGTGATAAAGCGGGATATCAAATCCAAACTCTTCTTCTTCTTCTTCTGTAATTCTATGATAATAACTAACAGCCATTGACTCAGTGTGAGGCAGCTTCCGATGTTCCAGATATGAAACCTAACATCTTCCCTCTAAAAGACATGCACTTTCTAAATCAAACAACTAATTAGATTATTATTATTATTCCTATTCTATTGAGATCTGTCCTGGTGCAAATATCCTACCCGGCAAAGCATTCATCAGGCTGTTAGTCCACAATGCGAAGCACTTAATATCTAGAGCAGTCTTGAATAATTCATTAGCGCTCAATGCGCCTAATACCGATAAATGGAAGCCCTGCTGGTTTCTCACACACTTCTTGGTTTAAGCGATGATAAATATACGCTTTGCCAGACAGCCATATGAGCTGTAGGGAAGGAATTCATTCTCATCAAAGAAATAGTAAGTAGGGAGTATTCGCACCTCATGGAAGGGCGAGTGAGGAGAACCTTAGATTCCTGACTGCTCCGTTCCGAGAATGATGTGAGTTGGCGTTGGGGCCCCAAACATCAATGGAGCCTGTCATATGGAAAAATGTGTTGTTGCCAAATATTTATTCATGTATTTCCACTTACAAATTGCTTCTGAGGTGAACTTACTGTTAACCCCATTATTAGTGAGGCCACAGCAACATATGCAAGAATGTGACCTTACCACAAGATTGGCTGTCTGTTAAGGTGAAAAAAAGAACACCCTATAAGGTACAAGAAGGGTTCTGACATGAACAGTCAACAATGGGTTGAAACAAAACAAATTCCTTCCAGTAGCACCTTAAAGACCAACTAAGTCAGTTCTTGGTATGAGCTTTCGTGTGCATGCACACTTCTTCAGATACACTGAAACAGAAGTTTCCAGACCCTTCTATATAGTGAGAAGGTGGGGAGGGGTATTACTCAGAAGGGTGGTGGGAATGGGTGATTGGCAGATAGCTGTGATGAGCCTGTTGACGACTCCCAGGACATTAATCTCCCAGGACATTCTATACAAGATCTCAAAGTAGCTGTTTTACTACAAAGGAATTTCAGAAATAGACTGGAAAGAGAAGCTGCTGAATTACAACTTATCACCAAACTCAAAACCATGGAAAAACCTGGTCTGAACAAAGACCTTGGATTCTTATCTCATTATACATGACAAAGCCATTTTTCACCTTTTCACCCCTTGCTTTTTCCTGTAAGACCTATTGCAGTTGTTAAGAGTCGTCAACAGGCTCATCACAGCTATCTGCCAATCACCCATTCCCACCACCCTTCTGAGTAATACCCCTCCCCACCTTCTCACTATATAGAAGGGTCTGGAAACTTCTGTTTCAGTGTATCTGAAGAAGTGTGCATGCACACGAAAGCTCATACCAAGAACTGACTTAGTTGGTCTTTAAGGTGCTACTGGAAGGAATTTGTTTTGTTTTGACTATGGCAGACCAACACGGCTACCTATCTGTAACTGGAACAATGGGTTGAGTAAGTTTAACAACAACAACAACAATTTACTGTATTCATACCCTGCCCATCTGGCTGGGTTTTCCCAGCCACTCTGGGCAGCTTCCAACCGAACATTAAAAACACAATACAGCTTGAAACATTAAAAACTTCCCTAAACAGGGCTGCCTTCAGATGTCTTCTAAAAGTCTGGTAGTTGTTTTTCTCTTTGACATCTGGTGGTGAGGCAAGGAGGAAGGGCTACCCCTATGCTATTCATATAATCAGTTATCAGAAATCAATATATTCATATATGCTCACACATAATCAAGGCTTACAGTATTTTATAATCCATTTTGAATCAAAGGGAAGCTGTGCCTTAGCTAACTGCATACTGCTTGAAACAGCAAGATTTAGAGCCGACCTTTCCCCTACAAACATCTGTGTACCCTGGACATGGGGAAGACGTGAATCAGAGATTCTGGTACAAAATCCCCTCAGATACAGGCTAAATTAATCCACAGAACAGGAAGAGCAAAACCACAAAATCTCCAAACCCCCTGTCCTGTCATAACTAGGGGAGAGGTTAGACAGAGCGTCACTGCAAGCATCGGAAAGCAGAACTTGAACTCGGTGTTTGACCAGTGCTTGACCAGGTGCTGGAAGCATGGCAAGAAGCTTGCTAATTGGCTATTCTTTGCTGACAATATCGTGACTGTCTCATGGTTGTCTCATGATCTATGATTTGCTGTGATCTACTCAGGTATAAAGACCTCTGGATTTCTGTCAATCGGGGTCCCAGTTCCTTTTGGAAGAGATTCCAAACTGGGTCCTTATTGCCTGGCAATAAACTTCACCTTCTTATTCTCCATTTGCTGAGTCTGCCTGATCCTTATTTTGCACCTAGTGAGTACCTGCTCACGTTCACTTGCTTCAGTGGGAGGGTGTTACACAGGGCGGGTGCCACCACCGAGAAGGCCCTCTGCCTGGTTCCCTGTCAACTTGGCTTCTCACAGTGAAGGAACTGCCAGAAGGCCCTTGGCACTGGACCTCAAATCATCCAAGCTGGTGGGCATCATAGGAACGTGAGACTGTCATCAAAAGCATGGGATGATCCTTCTTAGTCTATTAACTGCCTTCAACATTTGCACAGACGAAGCATGCTCGGCAAACAGTGACCAGAAATTCACAAGAGATGAGTTTAAAACTTGGCGTTTTGCCATTTGTTTAGAGCATGGGTCGGCAAACAAAGGCCTGGGGACCAGATCTGGCCCAATCGCCTTCTAAATCCAGCCCGCAGACAGTCCAGGAATCAGCGTGTTTTTACATGAATAGAATGTGTGCTTCTATTTAAAATACATCTCTGGGTTATTTGTGGGGCATAGGAATTCATTCATATATATTTTTCCAAAATATGGTCCAGCCCCCCAAAAGGTCTGATGGACAGTGGACCGGTCCCCTGCTGAAAAGGATTGCTGACCCCTGGTTTAGAGCTTCTCAGTTGTCAATGTAAGAGGTAACACAGAGTTAAAACCCTCGAGGTGAAGCCTTCTTGTAGAAAGAGCTGCGAAGTGAATTGTAGCGGGTTGGGTTCTACAGTTCTATGATTCCATGATATCTTTTGGTGATTTGTGCAGGCCATCTCCCTTGCTGCAAATATGTTTCTTGGGTGAAGGGAAGTCCTTCCACTTCTATTACATAACTTGTCATTATTATCAAAGTAGTTTAGAGGAAATCTCTTCAAGGGTAAACTTCTTAATGCAGGTATCTCCTGCTGTAACTCCTTGCAAACTCAGAGGCACGCTCAAAGCACAGCAGTTCCCTTTACGTTTACAAATGATCTCCCCTACCCCGCATTTCTTAACTTTGCTATGAATGTCTTCAGTTCCCATGGGCAATTCTGTAATCTAGCTTTCATTCCCCACCGCGCCTGCTGTTCTCTAAGATCTCTAAATCTCCAGTTATCAAAACACATAATCTGCCCTATCGTTCAATGGCAGACATTTCAACATCTGGTAGTAATTAACTAACAGCAGAGAAGCAGTGCTGAGTGTCTCTCGAAAGTTTCACATCCCAGAAATGCATGCTTTGATATTCGCTGGGGAGTCTGGAAGAAATGGCTCTGGACTGCATGTCTGCCCGCATGGCATACAAATTTGAAAGCTGAATTTCAGTGTAGATTTTGAATTATTTTCTGAGTTCAAGTGCAGATACAGTTGGAGTGTCAATTCGAAACTATGGTAGTTGATTTTTAAATATGCATTGCAGTGCTGTGATATACAGTTACTGACTCACAATTGCATGCATGAAAGGGTTAACCTGAGCCCTGAGCTCAAGTTACCATGAGTGCTGCAGTCTCCCAGCAGCCTTAACCTCCACCTCCTTCTCTTTCCTGCTTCCTTCAAGAAGCTGCAGCCAAGCATGGCTCCCAGCTCATGTAGAAAAAAACATGCAATGAAAAATCTCTCCAAAATGAGATTTTTACTGCCTGCATGCAAAGACTGTTTGATCCCTTTATAAGGAATTTATTTTTAAGTCTTTTGAAATCTTTTTTCTTCTTTATTTTCCCCACAAACGGATGGATAATTATTTGCTGTCACTTCTGAAACTCTTGTGAATACACTTTTCTCTTATTTGCAAAGCTAAGTGGCTGTGATTTCTTCTAGCCTAAGTACTTTAATGGGGAATGTTTGATTAAAGGTGGATGAGAGCAGATGTAAATCTAAGTAAGTTTTAATATGCTTTTACATACAAAATTGTCTTGTTTTTGTTTTAGTTTTACAATGAAAGCATGTTATTTTTGAAATTGCTTATTTTTTAATTTTATTTTGAAATTCCTTGGAGGTATTTTATGGGAAATGTGGGGGAAGTTCCCCTTGGGGTTTCAATGATGGAGTCTCACAAGAAATTCCAAATTAGTCAGACTTTATTGCATTAAAAGACAGAGTAGAAAGATGCAAGGGCATTTCCATTAGGACACACACTTATAAAGCCCCAAACGGCCTTGGTCCACCCCCATTGTTCTCCACCCCCATCGTTCAGCCTGGACACTGAGGTCCAGTGCCGAGGGCCTTCTTCCACTGCAAGAAGTGAGGTTACAGCACTCCAGATGTTTTGGGACTACAATTCCCATCATCCCTGAGTACTGGTCCTGTTAGCTAGGGATGATGGGAGTTGTAGTCCCAAAAACATCTGGAGGGCCAAGTTTGGCTATTCCTGGGTTACAGGAAACCAGGCAGAGGGCCTTCTCAGTAGTGGCACCCGCCATGTGGAACTCCCTCCCTTCAGATGTCAAGGCAATAAGCAACTATCATATTTTTAATGTTGTTGTTTTAAAAAAAATATTAAATTTCCCAACATACATTTATAGTATCCAATCTAAATTTATCACATATTTTCTCTTTTAGACTTCCTTCAACCTCTCTGACAATCATCCATTATTCAAATTTTTAAATACGCATTTCCTAATTTTATATTGCATTTTATAAACTTTCACACACTTAGTTTTCATCAATACAATAGTCCTCTATCATTTACAGAACTTCTTGAAATCCCACTAGCATTATTTGCTCATCACATACACATTTCAGATAGTCTGAAAATTTTCCCCAGTCTTCAATGAACTTTTGATCTTGTATATATCTGATCTTTCCTGTTAGTTTGTCCAGTTCAGCATACTCCATCAGTTTCATTCTCCATTCTTCGAGCGTCGGCAGTTGTTCCTGTTTCCATCTTTGGGCCAATAATATTCTCGCTGCTGTTACTGCATATTGGAAAAGTTTACAGTCCATTCTATTTATTTCATTTCCTACTATTCCTAAAAGAAAAGCCTCTGGTTTCTTAACAAAAATATATTTCAACATCTTTTTCATCTCATTATATATCATTTCCCAGAAGCCCTTCACCTTCTTACAATCCCACCACATATGATAAAATGTTCTTTCTTTTTCTTTACATTTCCAACACTTATTACATGTTTTATACATTTTTGCCAGTTTCACAGGTGTGATGTACCATCTATAAATCATTTTCATAACATTTTCCTTTAACGCAGTACATGCCGTAAATTTTATACTTTCATTCCACAGTTTTATCCAATCATTAAACTGTATATTATAACCCAAATCTCTGGCCCAGTGTATCATAACCGATTTAACTTCCTCATCTTTTGTATACCATTCTAGCAAGATTTTATACATCTTGGACAAAATTTTATTTTCATTGTTTATTATTTCTATTTGAAATTTCGATTCTTTTTCCTCATAACCTCTTTCTTTTAAGTCCTTTTTAAACATTTCATTAACCTGATAATAATGCAACCAATCATACACATACTCTTTCACTTCTTCATAGCATTTCATTTTCAATTTTCCTCCTTCCTTTATAATCAATTCTTTATATGTAATCCAGTTCCCCCTCATATTGACTTTCTTAAGACTCATAACTTCTAACGGAGATAGCCAGTGGGGAGTTCTTGATTCTAATAAACTTCTATATCTCTCCCATATTTCTATGAGAGATCTTCTAAAGATGTGGTTTTCGAAACCTTTATGAATCTTTCTTTTCTCACACCATAGATATGTGTGCCAGCCAAATCTGTTATCAAAACCTTCTAAGTCCAATAACTCAGTATTTTTTAACTTTATCCATTCTTTCAACCAGCAGAGACATGAAGCTTCATAATATAATTTCAAGTCTGACAGGGCGAAGCCGCCTCTTTCTTTCGCATCCGTTAGTAACTTATACATAATTCTTGGCTTCTTACCCTGCCAGATATATCTTGAAATTGCTGTTTGCCACTCTTTAAATATCACTGTCCCCTTAATTATTGGAATTGTCTAAGATAAGAATAACATCTTTGGCAGCACACTCATCTTAATCGTTGAAATTCTCCCCCAAAAGGATAACTTCATTCGGCCCCACACCTCTAGATCTTTCTTTATTCCCTTCCACACTGGCACATAATTATTCTGAAACAAATCAATACTCTTGGGGGAGCTATCTTACTTTTAATGTTTGACGGACTATTGTATTTTAATAGTGGCTGGGGAAATCCAGCCAGATGGGCGGGGTATAAATAATAAATTATTATTATTATTGATAGAAGGTTTTTAAAGCAGATGTTGGATGGCTATCTGGCATGGATGCTTTAGCTGAGATTTCTGCATTGCAGGGGGTTGGACTAGATGACCCACAGGGTCCCATTCCAACTCTACAATTCTATGATTCTATATACACCTAAGAATATAACAGGAGCCCTGCTGGACCAGGCGAGTAGTCTATCTAACTGGGGATCCTGTTCTCACAGTAGCCAACCAGATTCCTATAGGAAATCTGCAAGCAGGACATGACTGCGCCTGTGTTCTTCCTAGCTGAGATTCCCAGCAGCAATACTGTCTTTGAGAGTGGAGGTAGGCCATAGACATGAGGGTTAGGAGCCATTGACATTAAAGGAACCACGGGGAAGTGTCATTAAGGCTCTATATTTCTTCTTCATCCCGAAGCAGAAAGTAACATTTAGCTGGTCCGCATGGAATAAATTACCATATTAATTATTCAGAGTGCTAAATGCCAATAAAGAGGAATGACTTTATCAGACGCCATCAAGAAGGAGACACAAAAATCATTGGAGTTCAAAGGCACCGGGGCTCGGCGAATAATTAACTTCGGGAGTGCAGAGTGTTTGCATGCGGCAGAACAAGAGGGCCATTCGACATACTCAAAAGTGTGTCGAGGCAGCTCAGGTCATGAATGGCAAAGCGAAGGATGCATTCTAATGAACTGCCAGTCTTAACTTGTGCAAGGCAATCCGAGGCATGTTTACTCCAAAGTAGAAACCCACTTGGTTCAACACTCGTTACCTGACTTTCCTGAAAGGGCAGTAGCGTGGCATCCAAGCCCACCCTCCAATTCAGTTCATTCCTCCCAGCCAATTTGAGCCACATGATGATGATTGGAGGGAGCTAGGGCTGAGAAAACCTTTTATTGAGGGTAAAACCTTTTATTGAGGTTGAAAGAGGAGAGCGCAAAATATGGTCTGAAGCTCAACTTCAAAAAAACGAAGATCATGGTCACTGGTCCCATCACCTCCTAGCAAATAGAAGGGGGGGAAATGGAGGCAGTGAGAGATTTTACTTTCTTGGGCTCCATGATCACTGCAGATGGTGACAGCAGTCACGAAATTAAAAGACGCCTGCTTCTTGGGAGAAAAGCAATGACAAACCTAGACAAAATCTTAAAAAGTAGAGACATCATCTTGCCAGCAAAGGTCCGTATAGTAAAAGCTATGGTTTTCCCAGTAGTGATGTATGGAAGTGAGAGCTGGACCATAAAGAAGGCTAATTGCCGAAGAATTGATGCTTTTGAATTCTGGTCCTGGAGGAGACTCTTGAGAGTCCCATGGACTGCAAGAAGATCAAACCTATCCATTCTTAAGGAAATCAGCCCTGAGTGCTCACTGGAAGGACAGATCCTGAAGCTGAGGCTCATGAGAAGAGAGGACTCCCTGGAAAAGACCCTGATGTTGGGAAAGATGGAGGGCACAAGGAGAAGGGGACGACAGAGGACAAGATGGTTGGACAGTGTTCTCGAAGCTACAAACATGAGTCTGACCAAACTGTGGGAGGCAGTGGAAGACAGGAGTGCCTGGCGTGCTCTGGTCCATGGGGTCATGAAGAGTCGGACATGACTAAACAACTAAACAACAAAAACAACAAGGGCTGAGAAATTGGGTCATAGGAATTCAAAGACCTACCTTATACTGAATCAGATCCTTGGTCCATCTAGCTCAGCCTAGGAGCCAACTCCTAGTACCCAAGGTCTCTTGACCCTCCCCCATGAAATATTTGAGCCCCCCTCCCCAAGTTGATGGGCATTGCCATCCAGATGGGGTGTGCATGCTGCATCTTGTGATCAATTATGCGGGGCGGGACTTACCTGACCCCCATGTTTTATTCAAGTTGGTACCCCTGTAGCTCAGTGTTGTCTCCAACTAGTAGGGGCTCTCCAGGTTTCCAGACAATGGACATTCCCAGCCCTATCAGGAGATGTTGGGGGTTGAGCCCAGCAAGCCTTGTTGGTTTCCGTTGAAATGAATGGGATTTTAAGCAACTTGCCCCATTGATTTGGGCTTTAATAATAAGCCCACCTACCTAAGAGTAAGACTCACACCTGTGTAGGCATGATTAGGCTGGTGCTGTTAGCCCAGGGGTCAGCAAACTTTTTCAGCAGGGGGCCGGCCCACTGTCCCTCAGACCTTGTGGGGGGCCGGACTATATTTTGGGGGGGAATGATGCAAGAATACCACAAACCCCAGTGGCTGCTTACCTGTGTCTTGCGAGCGGCAGGGGCTGGCGGCGGTGGCGGCGGAGGGATGATGAGCAGCACGCGAAAGGGCTCTGGAAAGGAGCTGCTTAAAATGGCGGCCGCTCGAGCACTGCTGCTGCTGGCACCAACAAAGCCCAGCCCCCTTCCTCCTCTAGGCAGGGCGGGGAGAAGCCAGGAGGAGGGAGGGAGGAGGCGCTGCTGCCGCCACTGTGTAAGGGAGAGGGAGGGAGAGGGAAAGAACGTGTGCGCTGGCGATCCACACAGTGATTCCCGGACCGTCCATGGGCTGGATCCAGAAGGCAATTGGGCCTGATCCGGCCCGCGACCCTTAGTTTGCCTACCCATGTATTAGCCAGTCTCTAACCCATCACTTGATATGCCATGACTAGATAAGGAAACACCTATAGTCTCTTTTCCTTACCTACCTCATAAGGTTGTTGTGAGGAGAAAATGGAGAGGAGAAATTTGGAGGAGGAGGAGGAGGAGGGGGACATAAATGAAATAAATAAATAATCCAGCCTAAAGTTCAATAAAGAATTCAGCCTTATTTCCCTCCCACTGCCAGTAATATTGGAATTGTTCAGCTCAGAGCCTGACTCCTGGGTCCAGGTAAAATGTGATTCCTGCATTGCAGGGGTTTGGACTGTATCACCTTTGGGGGGGGGGTACCGTCTAACTCTACAATTCTGTGTTCCCAGCCCCCTGCTTTGACTGTGAAATCCACCCACGTCTCTACACCTGGACGCTCATCTTTTTGTTTTGTTCTGTTTTGCTGGGCAAGTTCAGCATCAAATATTGCTTAATGCACCTCATGAACTGGAAAGTGCTCAGGGATAAGATCTCTTACCATTCTTATGCAAGAACGATTCCCCCGGTGTTCTGGAGGCTACCTGACCCCTCGATGCAGCAAATATGTTATTCTACAGCAAAACTGATCTCCACACTAAATAAGAGCGGTGGAGAGATGTATGCAGCTTGAGCAGACACTGAGTCAATTCCGCATTGAGGCATATTAAAGATTAACATGAGATTAAGCCAGCATTGTGCTTTGCAAGGGCTGTGATTTGGACTTGGGTGAATGGAGCTCGCTGAAACGGTAGGATCCGGTAAAGTTGCTGTCAAACAGGGAGTGCCTGGATCAAGTCTGGAGATGTGGCTCTAGCCTAAGTCAGATTCAGCAATGGCGTGAAAATTTGGCAATGGCCTCCATCCAGGATGTGTGTCTCCCTAACTGTTAATTTTCACATTAGCTTCGAGAACACTGTCCAACCATCTCGTCCTCTGTCGTCCCCTTCTCCTTGCGCCCTCCATCTTTCCCAACATCAGGGTCTTTTCCAGGGAGTCTTTTCTCATGAGGTGGCCAAAGTCTTGGAACCTCAGCTTCAAGATTTGTCCTTCCAGTGAGCACTCAGGGTTGATTTCCTTCAGAATGAATTTACAGAACAACATATAACTATGTGAAGTATCCCATAGGGGAAATAGTCTCAAGTGACTATGACTCAGCAATCACTTCTCCTAACTCTTAGGAACACAAAATAGAGAAGAAGAAGAGCAGAACATGGAGGCCGTGTGCTCCTCTGTCCAAGAACAGGCCACACCCACCTTAAGTCACAGGAAGTCTGTCCCAGCTTAGGAGGAACTAGCAAGTTTTCTCCTGAGTGATACAAAGCATTCCCTAACATGTGCATTGTAGGAATGTTGTACTTGACTGCTATAGGTTTCACATCCCACAATAAGATACCTCTCATGTGACCAGAGTTAACCAATCACACAGGAGTTTACTGGGAACCTTCCAGAATTAAACACATAGTAATGTATTTAAGCATTCCCAGTTTCAATAAATTGAATTACTATACTTAGCCCCTAGGTTGTATAATTCCCTCTCCACAAAGATGTGTCTGGCTTCTTGACAATACACCTTTTGGAAAATGCTGAAGATGCAGCTGTTCAACACACTTCAGATCTTGAATCAGACATGAATGCTTCTCCCTTAGGGCTCAATAGCCTTGCATTCCTACAAACACCTCACTTTGGGAGAAGCCACTCGAGGCTTCTCACAAGGCAGGGTGTGTGTGGCAAACTCACTCCCACTTGAGAGTGAGACCCACAATGCAAATGTGGAGAGCAGCTACCAGTCAAAGCAGGCAAAATTAAGAATTGATCCAATTCAGAATAAGGCATGTCCAAACCTGCCTAAACCTATTTGTGCATGTAGTTCAGATGCGTCAGGAGAGTCTGGGAGGAGAAGGTGCAAGAGTCTGGAGACTTTCCTAATGCAAGCATCTCAGAAATCTAGTTTTCTTGTGCAATTTTGCCACTTGGCTGTTTATAATCCCACCCTGAGTACTGCTAGGATGAATCAATAGGCGTCTGAGAGAAGCAATGAAAATGTTTGTCCCTCATACCATTTAAACCTGCTTTGGACAGGTCTGGGGGTGGGATTATATAGCAAGAAAACTAATTCTGCTCTGACCCTGGGCAATGGCCAACATGACCTCTTGTAATAGCTCCTTCCTTTCTTGTGTTTGCGAGAGATTTTGCAGGAGCTGATCTCCCGTAAAGGCTTGCTCTGTAGTGACGCGATCACAATTTGAGCTTGTTACAAGGCCCAATTTAATTGCTTTCTTTTCTCCTGCCTAGACCTGCAGGGCTCCCCACGTGTTTTCCTTTGCTGTTGAACCTGACAACAAAACCATTTTGCTGAGAGCCAAGGGGGAATGGAAAGACATGAAAGGAAGCAAAATGAAACAAAAGAGACAGCAACAAAGAGGCTGGTAAGACAGACGAAGGGAACTGTTTGGGCAGCGTGGAGAAATGTCGGTAGGTTATTCCAGAGGGATCCCAGCAGCCTGTAAAGCAAGATTTGAAGATTTGCAGGGAATTGTGCAAAGTGGACAATGACAGGATGGGCGAGTGAATAATTGTAACCCAGTTGGCATTGTCACAGATAGGGGAGATGGGGGAGAAATTCTATTCAGTTTACATTTAAAGGTGAAGCTACATGGTTGGCACTTCCTGAAACAGTATGAAAACCAAAATGCAGTCATCATCGAAACTTCACACTTCTCCGGATTTTGCAGTGGAGTTCTCTTAATATCATAGACTTATTCAGTTGGAAGGGGCCCCGAGGAACATCTAGTCCAACCCCCTGTAATGTAAGAATATGCAACTGTCCCATATGGGGACAAAACGAACTTTGAAGATGAAGGAGGGACACTTTGGAAGGGAGGTGGAGAAGGGTTTCTTAAGAGTAATGGGGGGGGCGGGGGAGAGAACACAAAGAGCATGTGAGGATCAGAGCTTGAACGTCAGAGTTTAAAGCCACAAAACTGAAGTCAAAGCAAGCAGAGAGAAAGCAAATCCTTACCCAACCTTTGTAGTTTGGTTATGAAATTCAGCAAACCAGGAAGTAAGATGTTATATGGTAATCAATGAATTAGCTCAATGCCCCATTCTCCCAATGTACCTTTATTTTATTTTCAATGGCATTTCTTTATTTAGAACATTCCACAAAATTCAACCGCAAAATATTGTTTCTGAACATAGTGCTACAATTTAAAAGCATTAATACTAACAAATAATTTGCCAGCTGAGCCTGTTCATCTTCAGCAGTAAATTCATTGAGACAGATGATTAACAAGTACACTGATTTCAATGGGTTGACTCTGAGTGTGACTGTACAAAGTTGAAAATTATACTCATTGCTATGTCCATTTTTGCCCCTGACTCTACCCATGACATGGTCCTCAGAAGTATGCCCACAAAGGAATGCACTCCTTGTCAGGAGCTCGGCCTACACTCGAGTAGGACCCTGGCAGAGAAACATGCCCAACTGGCATGTTCCTCCCTCCTGGTCTTTTGTTCGGGAGCTTCAAAAGCTTTCTTCTGCCCAAACATCACAGCGACCCATTCCAACCGACACCGGCACACTTAGGGATCTGCAGAGTTTGCGCAGTTCACATAACAAACCTCAGCAATTCAGCATTTTGGCTAATCTACTTTATTTACATATAAACACACAGAGAGCACTGCAACATGGCTCCCTCCCTCTCTAGCATCAGACAGCAAAGAGAGAGAGAAACAAAGGACAATACAGTGGTACCTTGGGTTACATACGCTTCAGGTTACAGACTCCGCTAACCCAGAAATAGTACCTTGGGTTAAGAACTTTGCTTCAGGATGAGAACAGAAATCTGGCAGTGCAGCGCCAGCTGGAGGCCACATTAGCTAAAGTGTTGCTTCAGGTTAAGAACGGACCTCTGGAACGAATTAAGTACTTAACCCAAGGTACCACTGTAGTCCCACTTCGTGGAACACAGTAACACAAACATCCTGTCTCTGTCACTTCCCTCTCTGTGAAGTCCAAACATATACCGTCATGTGATAGACAACAATCCCATGACTGCAATCATGGAGCGGCAATTCTAACAGTCCTTGGGCTGATTTTTTTTCTCCACACCTGATTTAAATAGCCTTATCCTCCCTAACTTTGTCTAATCTTCTTTCAAAGCTGCCCAAGTTGGTGACCATCACTCCAACTTGTCTCTTCAGTGCAGGAAGAAGGTATTACCTTTCTCTGTCCTGATACCAGGAATATCACACTGAAAAGGTGAGGCTGTACTCCAAGCTTGCAAGAGCTGCTCTTGCAATTAGTGGTTACAACAGTTTGCTAACAAGTACAGAAGGAACAATTCCATCCTGGCTGTTCTACTGGATGCTAAACGTTGACACCCAGAGCTGACTCAGCAGCCACATCAGGTTTTTCCCCTGAGAAAGGTACTTTGTGTCTTTCAGAGGTAGACAAGCCTAGTCAGGGAAAGCGCTGGAGCTAGAAATGCCCCTTGAGAAATCCCTCATGCCAGCACAGAGCCTTGGATTTGCTTGGTAAACAAAGGCTTATAGTAAAGAGTTTGCAAGCTGCTCTATGGCTAACAAGAGGGAATGAATGCAGCTAAAGTGGGAGGCAGCTGCAAATGAATACCTTACTGAATCTTTAAAGGCAGTCTTTTGAAATGGGCTAGAGAAGTGCAGCAGTGATGCTTCTGTGCCTATTATGTGGAAGTGCATTTTGTCTCCTGCGCTTGGGAATGAAGACAAAAGGGGTTGTGTCCTCATATTGCTTTGCAGGCAGCATGTGGCTGCAAACAGGGATGGTCTGTTCCACCCTTAATTCCAGCCTCTCCATCTCTAGTGCAGCAGTAGACCTGCCCACCCTGGGATTCGTCAGTGGCCATGCTGTGAGTCAAGATTGTTGGGGGGCAGCTTCCACACTTGGTTACAATGACCACTTCCCCCTGCCCCGCTATGCTTGATACAGTTCAGATGGTGGGAATTAAACTATTCTGTGTCACAACCCATGAACCTTGCAGTGCATGATGGAGAAATCTGACAAGGATGAGATTCAGACTACAGTGGTACCTCGCAAGACGAATGCCTCGTAAGACGAAAAGCTCGCAAGACAAAATAGTTTTTCGTTTTTTGAGTTGCTTCGCAAGACAAATTTCCCTATGGGCTTGCTTTGCAAGACGAAAACATCTTGCAAGTTTGTTTCCTTTGTCTTGCAAGTTTGTTTCCTTTTTCTTAAAACCGTGCATTCAGGGGGTGCAGTTGTGACTTGACTTCGAGGAGCAACTCATAGCATGCCTTTTTTGAGGTTTTTGAAGACTTTGGTGATTTTTGAAGCTTTTCCAAAGTCCGTGCTTCGCAAGACGAAAAAATCGCAAGACGAAAAAACTCGCAGAACAAATTAATTTCGTCTTGCGAGGCACCACTGTACTTACTCGGAGGAAAACTACAGGGATACATCCCTGCAACCATTATCTGACTCAAATGATGAGTTATGGGCACTGTCAGCAGGCAGTGATGGCCAACTTGGATGACTTTGAAACAGGATTCATGGAAGAGAGAGCTATCAATGGCTACTAGTCATGATCGGTGTGCTCTACCTCCACCTCATTATTATTATTATTATTATTATTACAGTGATCTTAAAAGAAATGACTAAAAAGGGGTTCCTTGGTGGTGATACAGTGTTTGTGAAAATCTACCTCAATACACACTTTGACTCAGCCTTACTTTGAATATTCCAATAGCAGGAGTCAGGTAGATCCAAGGGGGTGAAAGCTTGCAGACAGTGAACGGGAACCACAGGATAGGGAAATCTAGGGAATTAAAAAAACAACAACACATGCATATACATATGGCGTTGTAAATGACAAACATGCAGATGAATTGAGGAGAGCTCAATGCAGCAAGGAGAGAAATGAATGTGGGAGCAAGAGAATGAGGCTGTTTGAGAGATGTTCATGCTCCCTATGTAAGACCACATTGAAGACTGACCATAGATACTGGCCACAATCCAGTACAAATTCAAGTGTCCCTAAGATTCCAATGAGATTAATTGCACTCAAGGCTATGAGCCAATTCACTTTCCCAGCCAACAATCTGTCTTCAGGTGATGGAGGTGATGGAGGTGATGCATCAATGGTAACAGTAGATATTTGAGGATGTGGAAGAAATGCAGCGACACATCTACTTCAAGAAACTCTTATTCCAGCAGGATGTCTGACATCCTGTGCCACTGTATTCTGCTCTGGTCAGACCTCACCTGGAGTACTGTGTCCAGTTCTGGGCACCACAGTTCAAGAAGGACACTGACAAACTGGAACGTGTCCAGAGGAGGGCAACCAAAATGGTCAAAGGCCTGGAAACGATGCCTTATGAGGAACGGCTAAGGGAGCTGGGCATGTTTAGCCTGGAGAAGAGGAGGTTAAGGGGTGATATGATAGCCATGTTCCAATATATAAAAGGATGTCACATAGAGGAGGGAGAAAGGTTGTTTTCTGCTGCTCCAGAGAAGCGGACACGGAGCAATGGTTCCAAACTACAAGAAAGAAGATTCCACCTAAACATTAGGAGGAACTTCCTGACAGTGAGAGCTGTTTGACAGTGGAATTTGCTGCCAAGGAGTGTGGTGGACAGTGGAATTTGCTGCCAAGTCTCCTTCTTTGGAGGTCTTTAAGCAGAGGCTTGACAACCATATTTCAGGAGTGCTCTGATGGTGTTTCCTGCTTGGCAGGGGGTTGGACTCGATGGTCCTTGTGGTCTCTTCCAACTCTATGATTCTATGATTCTATGATCCTAAAGAAGTCTGACAGCTGGTATCCCAGCATCCATTAGAAAGCTCCAATTCCATATGATTCCATAGCCATCAATCACTCATTTTTTTACATGGCCATAGAGCCATTGAAACAGAACAGACAAGGAATAGAAACATTGTCGTTAAATCATACACTTATTTAAGATTTACAAAGGGTAAAAATATGAGATACAAATTGCAGAAAAAATGGAAACATCATCTTACAAGACCTTTGAGCAGAGAACAGGAACTTGGCAGCTAATGCTGTTAGCTTGTCTGCGTCAGTCACAGAATATTCCAGATACCAATTCCAGTGTCCTTCCAAGGTGCTTCTGCATAAGGGCGCAACGTAGTCTATTGTGTCTAAGATCACATTAAAAAACACACGACTCTAGTTTCCGACTACACAGATCATTCTTATATGGGACATGTTGAAAACATTCTTCCCATAGTGTGGAAGGGAGACAGTATAATCTGGCCCTAGAAAACAGAAGGCGTAACTTGGATATAGTAAAATTATCCAGATATCTAGTGTATCTAGGAGACAAAAAGGTTTAAACAAAATATATTGGAGAGCAAGTTCTACGGGCATGTGATTTGGAATATTAGCAACCAGTACCCTTGGATTTAATACTCATTTAGGCAACTTGTCCAAGGCCATCATCTATACTATCGATAGGACTGAAGCCCATTACTCTGACAAATAAAGGAAATATCATTTGCTAGATTGTGTGTGCTAGCTTCCATTTATAAGTATGAAAGTTATTTGCAAACCCATTCTCAAAAATGTCTCTCATTTGTGTGTGTGTGTGTATTTTTCACTATGTGTGTGTGTATTTTTCACTGATACCATAAAATTTGAAGAAAAACAGGAAACAACAGCAGTAATAAGAGAAGCCACCCTGCAGAGACAGGGAGTATAACCATTTTTCAGCATCAGACCTTATATTGTATCTAGGCTTTCCTTAGAAAACCTTGTGTTTATACCTCCAGGCAGAAATAATCAACATTGTTCCCATTAGAGAAGATGATTACACAAACATCTGCCAAAATGTGTTTAGCTTCTTTGGGGACAGAGTCAGGAATACCCACAGCACTCATGTGGTGTGGTGGGGGAGGCAGAAGTAGATAGTATATAATTTGTTTTGGGATTTCCCCATTTCTTCCTCTAAGTCCCATTTCTCTTACATCATTTTGTTTCCAAAAGATGGGGGGGAAATGTATTTCCCTAAACACTAAGGTTTGCCTTAGTTTGAATCATCCAGAGCAATTTGCACTGTAATCACGTGCTTGTTACTGTTTGCCATTTGCTGTGTTAAACTGAAAGAGTTATGAAACCAGCAAAGATTAATTGCAAATGAGGATGGTTGAATCAGAGGAGTTTCCAGTACATATCAATTTTAGGTGGATTGGCCACATTCACCTGTGATTTTTTAAAATTAACACAAACCCTCTTAAATATATATTTTTAAAATGTATTTCTGTTCCCAATATGCATAAGGTGTTTTGATACCTTTACTTTAGCCAAGAATTGCATTGGAACCCCTAGAAAGTGAGAAAGATTGGAATACCTAACCCAAGAACATAAACAGTCTGCTGGATCAAAACAGCAGGTCCAGAATCTGAACGTTTTGCTAGGAGTCAGTCTGATGGGGCCAAGGCAGGACACGAGGCAGGAAACCAGGCAAGGACAGGTACAGGTTCTCAGGCAGGATCTAGCATACAGCAATGTTGCTCCCACAACCTGGGGCGGGGTCCAACAGCCTTTTATCTTTGTCAGGGTAGCAGCTGGTCCTGACCCCCCAGCGACTCACCTCCCTGTTTCGCCCAAAGGCGAGCACTCCTCCTGCAAGTACTCAGGTCTCTCCTTCTCTCAGACCTGAGTCTCTGCAGCTCGGGAGACATCGTGGGTTACTAGACCCAGGGGCCACCTCAGCCTCCCCTGACCCAACCGGTCATGGAGCAGCTGTAAGTGATGGCCCAGCTGAAGGCAACGAGGTCATCCCCACATCTGGAGCCAGGGCAGGCTCAGGCCCCTGACTTGGCCCAGCTGGTGTTTGTTGCAGTGGAACCTGTGAGGACTGGGACTCTTCAGGATCAGGCCCCAGACTTGGTTCAGATGATGCCTGAGGCAAAGGATCTGGTGTGGACTGAGTCTCCTCTGGTTCCAAGTCCCAGGCCATCACACAATTCTTCCTTCCTGCTGTTCCCAGCAACTGGCATTCAGAATCATTGCTGCCTCCAACTGTGGAGGCAAAGCTGAGCCATCATGACTAGTAGCCCTTCATAGCCTTATCCTCCATAAATTTGTCCAGTCCAGTCCAATGTAAGTCAATGGCCAACACTTCCTACTGTGGAAGTGAGTTCCATAGTCCAACTATGTGGAGTGTGAAGAAAGACTTTCCTGAATCTTCCAACATTCAGCTTCACAGGATGCCCATGAGTTCTAGTGTTGGGAGAGAAGGAGGAAAACATTTCTCTATCCACTCCATGCAATGCATAATTTTCAATGCATGATCCAAGCTCCGGCCATTACATTAGACAGATATTTCCAACCTCCAATACTTCAAGCATCCCTAGTCACAAATCAGTTTTCATTACTTGAGTTTTCAACATGTTAATAGTCAGAAATAGGATGCGGGTGGCACTGTGGTCTAAACCACTGAGCCTCTTGGGCTTGCCAGTTGCAAGGTTGGCAGTTCAAATCCACATGACGGGGTGAGCTCCTGTTGCTCTGTCCCAGCTCCTGACAATCTAGCAATTCGAAACACCAGTGCAAGTAGATAAATAGGTACCGCTGCAGCGGGAAGGCAAATGATGTTTTTGTGAGCTCTGGCTTCTGTCATGGTGTTTTGTTGCGCCAGAAGTTATGCTGGCCACATGACCCAGAAAGCTGTCTGTGAACAAATACCGGCTCCCTTGGCTTGAGAACGGAGATGAGTGCCACACCCCATAGTTGAATTCGACTGGACTTAACCATTCAGGGTCATTACCTTTACTGTTACCTTTACCATCAGATAACAGACCTGATCCCCTCCTTGATGCAGGAAGGGGCAAAACCCTTCCCCCTGACATGCCAATTCCCCAATATAATTTTTTGTTAAAGAGCTGCTTTTAGTCATTCATAGGAAAATATACAGTGTGTGTGTGTGTGTGTGTGTGTGTGTGTGTGTGTGTGTGCGTGTGTATCTATCTCTATCTTTATCATCTATCTATCTATCATCTATGTATCTATCATCTATCTATCTATCATCTATCATCTCAGGGGTCAGCAAACTTTTTCAGGTTGTCTCTTCCATTGGGCTAGTCGTATCCGTGCGGCCGTCTGGAGAGCATGAATTGAAGCCAGTTCACATTTGGGTCCAGCATAGGAACAAAACAGGAAGCTGACTTGTACCATATTGGATGATTGATTGATCCATATTGCTCAATATTGTCCCCACTGGGGTTCAGCAAACTTTCAGCAGGGGGCCAGTCCACTGTCCCTCAGACCTTGTGGGGGGCCGGACTAGATTTTGAAAAAATAATGAACAAATTCCTATGCCCCACAAATAACCCAGAGATGCATTTTAAATAAAAGCACACATTCTATTCATGTAAAAACATGCTGATTCCTGGACCGTCAGTGGGCCGAATTTAGAAGGCGATTGGGCCGGATCTGGCCCCTGGGCCTTAGTTTGCCTACGCATGATCTATATCTATCTGTAATCATCTATCTATCATCATCATCTATCTAGCCTTCTGGGTTGTGTGTGATTTCCACTGGCAAATCAATGCATACAAACAGATTGACTCCCTTTTCTCTTATATTGCCTGGTTCAAATCAGTGTGGCCTAGATTAAATTAGTGTTAAGACTTGTGATTTCATGGCTTTATTCACTGATAGTGAAAATGATGGTCGGTGGTCAGGTTGCAGAAATATGCCTTAGTGATAATGAAGGAACCTCCCACTTGCTAAAAGTCCAGGCAGAAGGGGTGTGTGTGTGTGTGTGTGTAAAATGCATATATTCAAAATTGTACGGGTGTTCACTGCAAGGTGAATGCTTTCACTTAAATTAAATATTTTTCACTCAAAGGTATTGCTGCCCCCTTCTGCTCCAGCATCCCCACTGGAAAAATGGCACAAGGGCTAATCGTTGACTTCTGGTATAACTTGCTATGGAAGATAGCAGCCCTTGAGAAAATAACTCATGAACTGAACTTAATTCAAGGTCAGGACAAACTGGAGTAAGTCTATAGAGTTTGGAATTGCTTGTTTATTGACTCAAATCAATAACCTTTTTTTTTTCTTCAAGAAAGAAAGAAATCCTTGTCAGATCCAACTAGTAGAGTTGTGCACTGACCACAAAATTTGATTTGGATCCCAATTTGGCAGCTCAGGAAACAGCTCAAGTCCACTTTGTTTCTTCCTCTCTCCCTTACTTTATTCACTATTGAGAAATCAAAAATAAGGCAAAATGGCTATAGAAAATTTAATTTGTAGAGGGCAGCCTCACCTGGTTTCCAATCTCAACTTTATATTAGAGCAAACCAATTAAGATAAATCATTCCCTTTTTAAAAAAGAAGATATATTGAAGTCCTGGCTTCAACTAACAGATACTTTATCTCATAACATCCCAATAAATGACTCACCATCTCTGGATAAATGCCTTAAAACTTTGAACTAGTCTGCTGGTCCCTGTTTTAAAACAGGATTCGCATTCTGGAAAGCCTGAAAGGAAGCTTTGACTACTGCACAGTTCCCTCTCATTCTCATCCTGCTTTTCAACCAAAAAAATCCAGCCTTACCCTCCTCCCCAAAATACTATTTAGATTACAATGAAAAAACAACTGCAATAAGCAGACAATATCATTCCTGCATGGAGTCACTATTAACCCCTTCTAAAGATGTTGACAGTCATTATTCAGGGTTCATTTTGTGCCTAACTTCTCCACATCTTAATATGGGACACGGGCGCTGCATTAGTTGTCTCTGCCAATCTACATAAGAACGCCATCCATATAGTTTCAAACTTATCCCTTTTCGTGATCCCTCTCATCCCAAAGTGTTGATATTGTCAAGTTGTCTGACAGTGACATTTCGCATGCCTTATCCATCCAACCAAGTACATAAAATGCCAAAGTCTTCCAACAACTGGTCAGTTCCAACCTAGGTAAAGGTAAAGGGACCCCTGACCACTAGGTCCAGTCATTGACGGCTCTGGGGTTGCGGCGATCATCTCACTTTATAGGCCGAGGGAGCCAGTGTATAGCTTCCCAGGTCATGTGGCCAGCATGACTAAGCCGCTTCTGGTGAACCAGAGCAATGCACAGAAAAGCCATTTACCTTCCCGCCAGAGTGGTACCTATTTATCTACTTGCACTTTGACATGCTTTCGAACTGCTAGGTGGGCAGGAGCAGGGACTGATCAATGGGAGCTCACCCCATCGCGGGGATTTGAACCTCCGACCTTCTGATCAGCAAGCCCTAGGCTCTGCCAATGTAAACACCACCGAATTCTGACACACTATTTATACATCCTCATGTTATTCTATTGCTAAGAGGGCCAGCACAGGGTTTGGTGGTAGCGGGTGCTCTGTTATATCTGAAATGTTATATCTACGGGATATAACTGTTATATCTACTGGACTGCCTCTCCTGGTATGCCCCGCGGAGGACCTTAAGGTCCATAAATACTGTTTTTTTTTATTTTTGCATTTATGTTTGAAAAATCCAAATAAAATATCATAAATAGCAACACCCTAGAGGTCCCGGGTCCTAAGGAAGTCAGATTAGCCTCAACCAGGGCCCGGGCCTTTTTAACACTGGCTCCGGTCTGGTGGAATGCTCTGTCTCATGAGACCAGAGCCCTGCAGGATTTGATTTCTTTCTGCAGGGCCTGTAAGACAGAGTTGTCCCGCCTGGCCTTTGGCTTGGAATCAACTTGATCCCCTTCCCCTCTTTCCTTTTTCCTTTCTCCTTCTGTGATGGAACTCCAATTTGGGGACTTCCCTGGCTTTTTCTGGCCCACGTAGGACCAGTCTGGATAGATGACCTTGGTGGAGATTTGACTTTTTCTCCCCCCAAACAGTTTTTGATCTGGGCTTCCACTGAAATGAGGCTGCATTTTAAGCTGCATTTTAATCCTGTTTTTAAGTTGTATTTTAATCAATTGTTTTTATACCTTATGTTAGCTGCCCTGAGCCTGGTCTTGGCTGGGGAGGGCAGGGCATAAAATTATTATTGTTGTTGTTGTTGTTGTTGTTGTTGTTGTTGTTGTTGTTGTTATATGTTTTGCAAAAATCATTTCCCAGTAGAACATAACATGATTCTACCTCCATCACATATGAACATCTTTCAAGGCTTCGAGTTTTCTATGTGAATGCAGAGGCAAAGGGAGAAGGGGCACCCCAGGAACATAATTTCCTTAAAGAGCACTTCATTCACCAACAGACAAAACAGATGATTAGAGGCCCCCAGAAACTTTGAGGAATTTGAAAAGAGGGTGCTATCTGAAAGAAATGATGCCAAGGGCTTGGTTCCATGGATCAATCATCTGTTGTTGTTCAGTCGTCTAGTCGTGTCCGACTCTTTGTGACCCCATGGACCAGAGCACGCCAGGCACTCCTGTCTTCCACTGCCTCCCACAGTTTGGTCAAACTCATGCTGGTAGCTTTGAGAACACTGTCCAACCATCTCGTCCTCTGTTGTCCCCTTCTCCTTGTGCCCTCCATCTTTCCCAACATCAGGGTCTTTTCTAGGGAGTCTTCTCTTCTCATGAGGTGGCCAAAGTCTTGGAGCCTCAGCTTCAGGATCTGTCCTTCCAGTGTGCACTCAGGGCTGATTTCCTTCAGAATGGAGAGGTTTGATCTTCTTGCAGTCCATGGGACTCTCAAGAGTCTCCTCCAGCACCATAATTCAAAAGCATCCATTCTCCGGCGATCAGCCTTCTTTATGGTACAGATCTCACTTCCATACATCACTACTGGGAAAACCATAGCTTTGGTCCATATCAGTGACTAAAAGAATGTCGGAAACAATATTTTATTTACCTACCTGAAGAAGATACCTGAGAAAAAATCTGGGAGGCGTTCAATTTTGGCATCAGCTAAGGAAACAAGGCTTAAAATTATTCGTAGATGGCGTCTGACACCGTTTAGATTGGCAAACATTACAGACCTATTTTCCCCACTCTCTTGTAGATGTTGGGCCTGAAGAATCACTTAATTCCACAAGTGCTAGACTTTCCCACCAGAAGGATCCTGGTATCAGGTCTTCAAGGAAATACAGACAAATACTCATCAAAGTGTTCTTCCAATTCCATCCCTAGCACTTTTGAGCATTCGGGATGGGCAAAATGTGGACTGCAAGAACAAAGACCTAATCGGTTTTCTTTTATTAGCGACTAGATTAACAATTATAAGGTTCTGAAAATATTTGGAGGTTGCCAGAGTAGAATAATGTTACAATAAAGGTCTGGTTTTGGTTCCATCTGAAAAGTTAACCCGAAAAGTGCATTGATATAAAGGTATAATGGAAAGAAAGAGAGAGAAAGAGATAGGTTTTATTCGACATTGTGCGATTTTATTAAATTTATCAGTGAAGGAACTGAGGCTGCAGTAAGCTAGGTCTGTGGGTATATGGATTTATTTTTTTACAGCAGTAATAGACCTTCCCTGGCCGGAGTGTTTCCAACTGCATTTTCTGAACTCTGTAAAAAAGATGAAGGAGTTTTAGAAGACTTTGAGGTGTGTGTGTATATATATAGAGAGAGGGGGGGGAGGGAGGGAGAGAAAGGTGGGGGAAGGGGGTTGTGCACCAGATTTTGCCAAGGCCTGAATCTCATACTCAATTGGACTGATTCGGGGAATCTGAGTTTCAGTCAAATAGGACTGAAGGCAGCCCTGGATCATCATGAACTACCATCATGCAGGATGCTAAAAAGGTAAAGGTAAAGGGACCCCTGACCATTAGCTCCAGTCGTGGCCGACTCTGGGGTTGCAGTGCTCATCTCGCTTTATTGGCATACATATAGCTTCCGGGTCATGTGGCCAGCATGACTAAGCCGCTTCTGACAAACCAGAGCAGCACACAGAAATGCCGTTTACCTTCCCGCCGGAGTGGTACCTATTTATCTACTTGCACTTTGACATGCTTTCAAACTGCTTGGTTGGCAGGAGCAGGGACCAAACAACGGGAGCTCACTCTGTCATGGGGATTCGAACCGCCAACCTGCTGATCGGCAAGTCCTAGGCTCTGTGGTTTAAACCACAGCGCCACCCGTGTTCCATGCAGGATGCTATTCATTCATTAATTCATTCAACCACTCGTCATACCCAGCAAGCTGAAGTAGAGATTTGAACCCTTGTTTCCCAGGTCCTAGTTGTGCCCATGGGGTGAGAATTCTGCTCTGATCCATTCATTGCAGATGCATGTTTTGTTAAATAAACCTGTAACTGTTAAAAACAGCAAGTTGTTGTCCCATGTCTTCATTCCTTGTTGTGGGGCAATACAGAATCTGCTTGTGGAAGTGGAATTGGGAGGGACTACAAAAGGAAGAATTCATGAAACTACTAAGTTGACAACATTTAATGAACACCTGGGCATGAGGTGATGAAAGGAAAAGTGACTCGATCTAGTTTGCAATCTTCAAGCTGGTTATAAATACTGTATGGCAACATTCTTCATTCAAACACGCTGACAGCTGACATTATCCAGCATTCTATTCCCACTTGAGCAAAATCCCCATGGGGCTCTTTAATGATTCAAGACATTTTCCACCAAGGTAGGTTGAAATATAATGTAGCATCCAAAGGACAAGGAGATCCAACCGGAAAGTCTGCTAGCCTTTATTCCATAACCACCGCTCATGGAATAAGGAAACTTATGCTTCTGAAATTCATAGGAACATAAGAAGAGACTGCTACATAGGACCAATGGTTCAGTATCCTGTTCTCACGGTGACCAACTACTGGGGCTGCATACTAGTAAAGGTAAAGGGACCCCTGACCATTAGGTCCAGTCATGGCCGACTATGGGGTTGTGACGTTCATCTCGCTATATTGTTGTGGGGATTCAAACCGCTGACCTTCTGATCGGCAAGTCCTAGGCTCTGTGGTTTAACCCACAGTGCCACCCGAGTCCCGCGTACAAGTATCCCAGTTCAAATCAGACTGATTTGTGTCTGAAGCAGCTACAGATGTCTAGAGTGAATCAGGTTGTCCTAAACTGATTTGCAGCTATTAGAGCTGATCTGTAGCTCTCAGAAAGCCAGGCGGACTGCCTCCAAACTGTTGTAGTTATTAAATACACCACCATATAAAGGGAACATCAGATGGGGAAGAGGTCTAGAATGATCTCATGACATTCAGCACTCTCCAGTCACAGTGTTTGGAGATGGGGGAGCTGGACTTTGCTTAATGAGAACTGCAGGGTTATTACCCCAGCCAACACTCCCCAAGTTTAAAAAAAAGTTTGGTGGAGCTGAGTAGCGTTTGTTCAGCTTGTGCTTGTTTTCTATCCTTTTCCAATCAATCCCATTCCCATTCTCATATTTAAAAATGTTTGCTGTCTGGGTCTTAGTATCACCCCTCCCACATTTTGGTTTTAGTTTTTAGGCAAGGTATATTTCATCGAATCATCAAATCACAGAATCATAGAATTGTAAAATTGGAAGAGATTCCAAGGGTCATCTACTCCAACCCCCTGCAATGCAGGAATCTCAGCTAAAGCATCCATGACAGATGGCCAGCCAACCTCTGCTTAGAAACCTCCAAGAAAGGAGAGTCTACAATCTCCCAAGGGAGACCATTCCACTGCTGAACAGCTCTTACTGTCAGAAAGTTTTTCTTGATGTTTAGTCAGAATCTCCTTTCTCGTACCTTGAATACATTGATTCAGCTCCTACCTTCTGGAGCAGTATAAAAACAAGCTGGTTCCCTCTTCCGTGTGGCAGCCCTTGAGATACTGGATTTGAAGATGGGCCATCATATGTATCTCTTCTCAGTCCCCTCTTTTCCAGGCTAAACATACCCAACTTCTTCAACCATTCCTCATAAGGTTTGGTTTCCAGGCCCTTGATGATCTTGGTCACCCTTCTCTGCACACATTCCAGCTTGTCAATAGTCTTCTTAAATTGTGGTGCCCAGAGTTGGACACAGTATTCCAGGTGTATTTACACCTGAGTTCAGTTTTCTTGTCTTTATTAATATTTTGTTGTGTGTTGTGAGTATGCTGTACACAGTCTAATACAGTGTTGTTGTTGTTACTATTATTATTTTCCAATTGCTCTGCATGTACCAGCATGCATGCAATAAGGAGTTGCCTGGAGAAAAAGGAGAAAAATAGCAGAAAGAAGACTACCTTTCAGCATAGCTACTTGCCTTCTGTTACAGGTAAGGTAAAGGTAAAGGCCCCTGGACAGTTAAGTCCAATCAAAGGCGACTATGGGGTAGTAGCGCTCATCTCGCTTTCAGGCCGAGGGAGTCAGCATTTGTCCACAGACAAAATATGTGAAAAGGGCATATGACCTACACCCTGGGGAGTGATGAATTTTGGGGCTTAAGTCTAACAAGAAGGAGAACCCAGCAATGGCTTTGCTGGATGGTTTGCAGGACTGCAATGAGATCAGTAAGTTAGCAAGATGGTTTTCTTGTGAAGGGAGCAATAACCATTATTAGAAGGAAGGTGGGTTGTGGCTTGCAGGTACTCGAGCTCTGCTTGTTAATTAGGACTTTGAGACTTGAATCCCCCTCCAGAGAGGACCGTGATCAGAAATAATCGCCTTCTGCATGCCTGGCGAGAGAGCACTTTGTGATTCCCCGATTACCAAAAAGGCGATTGTATTATACTGTAGAACTCGAGCTTGCCCTGGATAAACATTGCCTTTCCTTCCCATTAGCAGGTAATGGCAGCAGCTCAGCCATTTTTTCTAATGATCTAAAAATGTAATTGCAGATCATGGGTTCCAGGTTCGTGGGGATTTCTTGGCGGAAGAAAATTCAGGTGTTTGAGGCTACAGCGCTCCGTGCTCAAAGTGTGTGTCTTCTGCAGCTGCTGGGTTTGACTGCAGGAAAGGGTGGAATATACTGAACCTCTGGTTCTGCAGAGGAAACAGCAGGAGCTCGAAGTACAAAACAGGGAGTGGTGAACTTGTTTGAGAAAATAGGGCACATTTAATGGAGCACCTCCTTTCTCATACGCTTCCACACCTCCTTTCTTCCTTAAACGAAACTCCTTTCTTTCCCATCTCATTTCCCAGACTCTTACCTGCTTCTCTCTTTTTTAAAAAAATAATATTTATTACTTTTAAAGCTTACAAAAAAGAAAAGGAAGAAAGAAGACAAAAGAAAAAAAAGAACAAAAAAGAGAAAAAACAATACAATACATAAACAATACAAAATACAACCTTAACACATTAAACTAACACAATAAACTAAACCAAACCAAACAAAAACAATTTAAAAATATACATCATACCTTTTCCATATTCTATCTTTCATTCCCTTGTATCACTGACCTCCTCTCACCTCCCTCTTTGTATTCCACTTCCATTAATTGTTTCAGCAATTCCTTTCCATCTTTCTCTATTTTCTATCATATAAATGTCTTAACATATTTTTAATCTTATTTCCATTAAAATTAGTATACTTATTTAAGCTTAACTCCTTATAGCATTTCAGCTAAAGCCATAAAATTTCCTTCCAACATTTTTCTATCACTCATTAATTTTACAATATTTCTATATATAGACTTTAAATTTCCAATCTTCTTCCACCATCTCCTCTCCCCAGTCTCGGACTCTACCAGCCACTTCCGTCAACTCCATACAGTCCATCAACCTGGAGATCTTATGTCCGAGGCTCTTAACTCTTTTCCACGTCCCTTCTGCCAGTCTTCTTCATATTCTTTGATGCTGAAGAGCAGATCTCGGGGAAACTCCAATCCAATGATACTTTTATTCCTTCTCGACAGGTCAGCCAGATTTCCATAATTAAAACTAGGATCCATAAAGTATTTCCGGGCATGTTTCAAAATTCCTCCAAATCCAAAGGCCCCCAGAACTCCAATCTCCTCCTGACCCAAATCCATATTCCAAAAGTCAGTTAATCCCTGCATAGAGGGATCTTTCCAACTTTCCTTTTCTAGTCCAGGCCAGGCTGCGATCTTCAAAATCTGACTTTTTCTAGTCTCAATCATAAAGGGCCTCAACTTGTAGTCCTCAATTTGCCTCTGTAAGGCTAAGGCTCCCCCTTGTATTACTTTAGGTTCGACAACAGCAACTTTCTCCTTCTCCTTTTCAGCAATTTGTCCTGTTAAAATAGATTCCTGTGCCAAATCCTGAATAATTTCTGTATTGGTGCTCACTTTTGGTTCCAAAATGTCAATTTTAGTAGTCATAGCATCCATCTTTTTATGAAGCTGTTCCAACAAGTGGCTTATCTTAGAAAATGCAGTCCATAAGGCTTCTCCTGTCGACATTCTTGAATATCCAAGGTCAATCTCTAGTTCTCACAGTTCTTATCAAGCAGCTGGAGATTTCCCAGCTCCACTCTTGTAACAGTTTCAAAAGCTCCCTCTAGAGGGGAACAGTCTCCACTTGTATCAATCTTTTCCAACACAGATCAAAAAGTAAAGATAGTTTCAATTTTCAGATACTTTTCCTCCCTTTTGAATGCAGAAGCGGACAATGGAAACAATATATTTCTCTTATTTAACTGACTGTCAACATCCGTTCTCTTCGCTGTCAATGAACTCTCCCGAAACGTCAATCACTGGAAGCCCGTTCCCAGGTTCAGAGCAGTGGTAATTTAATTTTAATCACTCTCTCCTGCAGGATACACAGTCCAAAATTTCCCCCCTCTTCTCCTGCTTCCAAGGGGGGGTCTAATAATTTCAATCGATGGAAGTTTAATCCTTTACATAAGGCTTTCCGAGACCTTAACTTGTAAGCTCTTTGCTTCAGTCTATTTACAAAAGGGGAAGGCGGACTTCCTGTTTTGAACCTTCCCCGTTCGATGCCAAATTAAGATATTTAAAGATCCAATTTTCCGTTTTACTCATGGGTTGTTGTTTAAAATCTAATTGTCCTCAAGAAAAAGTCAGCGCTCTCCGGCAACAGCAATGCGGCTTCACTCCGTGAAAGAAGCGGTCGATTCAAAGCACCGCGCCGCTCACCCCACGTCACTCCGGATCCCCAAAACAGGGTTTCCCCGCGAGTAGGGGAGACGCAAAAGGTGCCAGCCAAATCCCAGGTTCACAAGCTTCTTCCGCCTGTGATTTCAATGGGTCTCCGCCTTCACCGTGGCGGTTCAGACCCAACTTTCCAAGGAGCAAGTTCCTCCCAATCGGAGGAGATCCGCCATTGCCGGGAGCGCCAACCCGGAAGTCCCCTCTTACCTGCTTCTCATAGAGTCATGGGATTGTAGGATCAGACGAGACCCTCAAGGATCATTTAGTCCAACCCCTTGCAATGGAGGAATCACAGTTAAAGAATACCTGATGGATGACTACCCAACCTATGATTAAAAACATCCCGTGAAGGAGAGCCCACCACCTTCCCGCCCCTCCCACAGCTACAATCCCCAGAGTTCTCTGTGAAGAAGGATGGATGGTTAAACCAGACCAGAAATGGATCTGTGGGGAGGAGGGTGGAATAACGGCCTCCTAATAAGGGACGTGGGTGGCGCTGTGGGTTAAACCATGGAGCCTAGGACTTGCTGATCAGAAGGTCGGCGGTTCAAATCCCCACAACGGGGTGAGCTTCCGTTGCTCAGTCCCTGCCCCTGCCAACCCAGCAGTTCGAAAGCATGTCAAAGTGCAAGTAGATAAATAGGTACCGCTCTGGCGGGAAGGTAAACGGCGTTTCCGTGCGCTGCTCTGGTTCGCCAGAAGCGGCTTAGTCATGCTGGCCACATAACCTGGAAGCTGTACGCCGGCTCCATTGGCCAATAAAGCGAGATGAGTGCTGCAACCCCAGATTCAGTCACAACTGGACCTAAGGGTCAGGGGTCCCTCTACCTTTACCTTTAACAAAGCCACTTCCGCCTTAAGGAGGATTTGGGGTTGCGGGCTTCATGGGCCCTCCATGTGCACAGGGGGGGGGGGAGGCCAGCCCCACACGATTGGGGGATTCTCGGCTGCGTCACCCCCTAGCCAGCCAATCGGGTTGGTCCGGGGGCGTGGCCTGCCCCATAAAGGCAGGACGCAGCCTGGATCTCCCTCTTTGTCCGCCCGCCAGTTGCTCTGGTTTTCCCACCCTCCCACCCTCAAAGGTTTTCGTTCTTTGACCTTGCTATGGACCTCGGTTGGTCGCCATTGAGGGGCCTGGTAGGAATTTTTCCACTTGGCAAATTGGCACCAGCCACTTGGTTTTCGCCTATCTCATAGCAAATAGTCACAACTTTCTAGGTATTGGCGGTTAGGCATTGGAATAGTTCTGTAGATGCAAAGGGGGAGGTAGCGCCAACACCTGCCCCGCATATTGAAGGGTAGTCCATTAAAGGATTCCGGGGGGCGTGGCCATGTCCAAAGCCTAGGGAGGTTAGGGCCTAAGGCACGTCCCCCTATCGGTGACCCCGGGGGAGTTCCTAGTTGATGTACATCAGCAGGACTCCCCCTACTGGTGGTTAACCCCTCCCGGACTTCAAACAGACGGGCTGGAGTCAGATATAGTCTGTTAGGTCCAGTGCCTAAGCCAATACTGCTCATCACCTGTAACCAATAAAGTTGTGGCCCTTTTTACCCCATTAACCTTAATAATTGTGTCATGTGTCATTATTTCTACGGGGGGGGGGGGTGTTTGGGAACTCACCACGGAACTCCCAGCACCCTTAACAAACTATAACTCCTAGAATTCCTTCAGGGAAGCCATGACTGCTTAAAGTGGTATCGTAGTGCTTTACATGTATGGAGGAGAGGGGCTGTTGATGGTTGTTGGTCATGATGGTATGTTCTGCCTCCACAGTTGGAGACAGAAATGCTTCTGGTTTCCAGTTATCGGAAACCACAGGAGGGGGAGGTTCAGTTTGGGGGCTTCCTTTGGGACATGTCAGGGGAGCTGACACACAGCACATTTCACAGAGCAGAGAGGGAGGGAAGGAAGGAAACACCACCTAACTTGCAGTTAGTCATTTTATAGTGCCACTGTATTCTGCTCTGGTCAGACCTCACCTGGAGTACTGTGTCCAGCTCTGGGCACCACAGTTCAAGAAGGACACTGACAAACTGGAATGTGTCCAGAGGAGGGCAACCAAAATGGTCAAAGGCCTGGAAACGATGCCTTATGAGGAACGGCTAAGGGAGCTGGGCATGTTTAGCCTGGAGAAGAGGAAGTTAAGGGGTGATATGATAGCCATGTTCAAATATATAAAAGGATGTCACATAGAGGAGGGAGAAAGGTTGTTTTCTGCTGCTCCAGAGAAGCGGACACGGAGCAATGGTTCCAAACTACAAGAAAGAAGATTCCACCTAAACATTAGGAAGAACTTCCTGACAGTAAGAGCTGTTCGACAGTGGAATTTGCTGCCAAGGAGTGTGGTGGAGTCTCCTTCTTTGGAGGTCTTTAAGCAGAGGCTTGACAACCATATGTCAGGAGTGCTCTGATAGTGTTTCCTGCTTGGCAGGGGGTTGGACTCGATGGCCCTTGTGGTCTCTTCCAACTCTATGATTCTATGATTCTATGATTTTATTAAGGAATCAGAACAGAAAATACACAGAGACTTCTGAGCAAGACAGTTGCTCAGACTGTCTTGCACCTCCCACTTCGCTCCACTCCCTCTGTGCAAGACCCCTCCCTCTGTCTGTGGTGAGGGACCTTCTCCATCTCTGCTTGGCTCTCTGCTCTGTTATGTGTACAAATGCCGTGTTTGTGGTATGGCCAGTATGGTGTAGTGATTAAGAGCGGTAGACTCATAATCTGGTAAACAGGGTTCGATTCCCTGCTCCTCCACATGCAGCTGCTGGGTGACCTTGGGCTAGTCACACTTCTTTGAAGTTTCTCAGCCCTACTCATCTCACAGAGTGTTTGTTGTAGGGGAGGAAGGGAAAGGAGAATGTTAGCCGCTTTGAGACTCCTTAAAGGTAAAGGGACCCCTGACCATTAGGTCCAGTCGTGACCGACTCTGGGGTTGCGGCACTCATCTCGCTTTATTGGCCAAGGGAGCCGGCGTACAGCTTCCAGGTCATGTGACCAGCATGACTAAGCCGCTTCTGGTGAACCAGAGCAGCGCATGGAAACGCCTTTTACCTTCCTGCCGGAGCGGTACCTATTTATCTACTTGCACTTTGATGTGCTTTCGAACTGCTAGGTTGGCAGGAGCAGGGACCGAGCAATGGGAGCTCACCCCGTTGTGGGTATTCGAACCGCCGACCTTCTGATTGGCAAGTCCTAGACTCTGTGGTTTAACCCACAGCGCCACCCGCATCCCTTAGGGTAGTGATAAAGTGGGATATCAAATCCAAATTATTATTCTTCGTCTCCAAGTGGAAGCTGCTGGCAGGCTGGTAGCAGAAGCACTGTCCTGAGGGGGCTCTGTGGTGAAGCTGCTAAGTCTGACTCCCATCTTTGCTCCATGCTGGGGCACCTGCTTGTCTCCTTCTTTTCCTCCAAGCTCCAAGTCTCCAGTGCCTCCCAGATCTCATTCACGTCTGGGGTGCATCGGGTGGTCCACCACCAGGATTCTGGATCCGAGTCATCTTCCTCTGGGCTTTCCCTGGGTGGCTCTTCATCAGGCGGTTTCCACCATTCCTCCTCATCTACCCAGTGTCTAACAGGGCAGCTGGTTGGCACTGTGAGACCAGGATTGGCTAGATGGACCGTTGACCTTATCCAGTACGGCCCGTCTTATGTCCTTACTTTCTTATGCCCCTGGAAGGTTCTCCAGATTGAAGTGCTGCCTTCAGATTGACAAAGGTCCCCAGCCCTGGCATAAGGAAATAACAACAACAACAACAACAACAACAACAACAACAACAACAATAATAATAATAATAATAATAATAATTTATAGCCCACCCATTTGTGGCTATCAACAGAATATTAAAAACACAATAGTTTCCCTTCAACCTCACATGCTCATTTTAGGATCAAGCTATCAAAACAGTGGCTTCTTCCAACTGCAATTTATCTGATTTGGCACTCATGATCTGCCGCTTCCTATCAACATATAATTTAGAATTGACAGGGCAGCTATTGCATCTTAATTATATTACTGAAATTAATGAGGTCCAAAACTATGTAGAGACATGGTTTGATTATTAGGTGTCACATCTTCTCATCAGTAAGCATGAGTGCTGGGCATTGATATGAGGGTGGCCTTGAGAACTTTAGATTGGCTGCATATGTTTATTTATCAAAGAGAATTTTTACTGGATTTTTACCTGAAAACCGAGGGGAGGCAGAGAGACAAGAAGTAATTTTCTTTTGAAGGCAATTAAAAATGTTCCTTCTTACGGTGAGATTAAATTAGCTAAAACACAAGAATGCATATCATCCTGACTAGACTATTGCAATGGGCTCTGAGTCATCCAGAAGCTTCAGGTAGGACAGAGTTTGGCAGCCCATTTCTTGGCAGGTCCAGATTTGCTCCCTCACTGCCCAGAATCAGCTCCAATGGCTGCCAATTTGCTTCAATACCCAGTTGTAAATGTTGACCTTTTAGAGCTCTGAGAAGCTTGGATGTTTATCATTCTAGGAAATGTTGCCTTCTGCATGAGTTTCCCTGGACCATTTAGCATCTTCTGAGGTGATCCTACCCCATATTTCACCTCATTTAGAGTCTAAACTATGGAGCAAAAGTCTGTTGGCACAGAGTAGGGATCTCTTTAGGTAATAGATGAGGGAAAAGGAAGTGTTTGGGTTGCTGCAGGAGAGCCACAGGGAGGATACTGTTGCTAAGGCCATATGGCTGTTTTTGTTTGCTGGATGTAAGGATGGGGGAGCGACACAATTCGAATCACTTTTAAAGGCGAATCTCCCTAATTTGCACTTTTTGAAGCAATGCGTGAACCAAAACACAGGCATCCTGTGAACTTCTCTGAATTTTGCAGTTGTACTGCAGTTCTCCAGCCAAGGAATGAGTAAAAAGAAAGAGTAAGGTGTACATAAAAATGTGTTATTTGTGAAAATAATGTGCAAATGGCCAAAGCTGACCCGAGGCTTAAAAAAAGAAGCATGTGTTGTCACACAAATTGAGTTAATAACAATGCTTTTTTTTCTGGGGTGACGCAGGGGTACGCATACCCCTAAATATTTTGTAAATCTAAGTTTGGCATCATTAAAGGACAGTATTTCAACATGAGTAGGAAAATGAGAGCACCCCTAAACATTTTTTTTAATAGAAAAAAAGCACTGGTTAATAATATATAGATTTCATACCCTTCAGCATTTCTTCAAAGAATATAGGTACGTCCTAGTCAACAACAATAACAGTATTTATACTCCACCTATCAGACTGGGTTGCCCCAGCCACTCTGGATGGCTTCCAACATATATAAAAACATAATAAAACATTAAACATTGAAAAACGTTGGCATGCATACTTATGGTACGACAAAGTTAAGATCAATAAGGCCTTTAAGAACCATATTGTTAGGAAAGCAGTATTTAATGTCTGGACAAAATACAAAGACTTATTGGAAAACAAGACTCCGAGGTGGCTTTCGCCTCTGGAAGCTAAGGCCCGAAAAAGACCCAATATGGAGGCCAAATGGCCAAAATATTGGGAAATATTAGAAAAAGATGGAGACAATTGGAAATTGCAGAGTCTGGAGAAAATGAAGGATAAAGTGCGAGACTGGTTACATTACGCTCAGATTAAAGAAGTTTTCAAAAATGACAAAAAGTTAGGGTTCCAGGTGGAGAAATCGAAATTAGAAACAGAATTGTTAGAACCAAAGACTAAGGTACTATCTAGAATGTATAACTTGCTGTTAAAATGGAATACACAAGACGAAATGGTTAAATCGGCTATGATAAAGTGGGCACAGGACATTGGGCATAACATCATGTTTGAGGACTGGGAAAGGTTATGGACCACTGGGTTGAACTTCACCGCTTGTAATGCTCTGAAGGAAAATGTAATGAAAATGATATATAGATGGTACATGACCCCAGTTAAACTTGCCAAAATATACCATTCGTCTGATAATAAATGTTGGAAATGTAAAGAAAATGAAGGAACATTCTTTCACCTCTGGTGGACATGCCCTAAGGTGAAGGCCTTCTGGGAAATGATATATAATGAACTGAAAAAGGTATTTAAGTATACCTTCACTAAGAAACCAGAGGCCTTCCTCCTGGGTATTGTCGGCCAGAAGGTGTTAAAGAAGGATCGAACATTTTTTATGTATGCAACAACGGCAGCAAGGATACTCATTGCTAAAAACTGGAAAACTCAAGATCTACCCACACTGGAAGAGTGGCAGATGCAGCTGATGGACTATATGCAACTGGCCGAGATGACTGGCAGAATCCGAGACCTGGGAGAAGAGAGGATTGAAGAAGATTGGAAGAAATTTAAGATGTATTTACAAAAACATTGTAACTTGGTTGAAAGTTAAGAAGGATGCTAGATTATAAAAAATTGGCCACCACTAAATTAGATTTGAATTCGATGATAAGTGAGATTAAAGAAAACATAATTTTTTTTGGAGAATTGCTAGATTATATTTAAATGAGTGGATACAAGACCGTAAACAAGTTGATAATTTGCTTGGAAAAACGTTTTACGATGAAAATGGGAGCGGGAGACGTGAGGGAGTCCAAAGAATTGATGAAACCACGTTGCGTTGGAAGTAAGATTGTTTATTATTTGTGTATTTGTATTCAAAAACTTTAATAAATATTTATATATAAAAAAAATAATAAACATTGAAAAACGTCCCTTTACATGGCTGCCTTCAGATGTATTCTGAAGGTTGAATAGTTATTTCTCTCCTTGGCTCAGGGGGTCAAATAACTCCATACCCTCCAACATTTCTCTGATGAAAATAGGGACGTCCTAAGGAAAACCAGGACATTGCAGGATCAAATCAGAAACCGGGATGGCTTCTGTTAATCTGGTGCCATCCCTGGAAAATAGGGACACTTGGAGGGTTTGAGATTTCCCATTCTGAACCTGAGGGTTGTGAAGAGCGGGCCATTGGGCCTTGCTGAGTTTTGCCCCAATGAAATCTCTATTTGTGTCCTCCATTCTAAAAATCTGAACTGGAACCCTAACACTCCCCCTTTACCTCACCTATCTTTGATTCTGTAATACACCCAGTACGTTCCCAGGCACAATTCAAAGTGTTGGTGGTGACCTTTAAAGCCCTAAATGGCCTTGGCCCAGTAGACTTGAAGGAGCGTCTCCACCCCCATCATTCAGACCAGACACTGAGGTCCAGCGCCGAGGGCCTTCTGGCGGTTCCCTCATTGCAAGATGTGAGGTTACAGGGAACCAGGCAGAGGGCCTTCTCAGTGGTGGCGCCTGCCCTGTGGAACGTCCTCCCATCAGATGTCAAGGAAATAAACAACTATCTGACTTTTAGAAGACATCTGAAAGCAGCCCTGTTTAGGGAAGTTTTTTAATGTTTGATGTTCTATTGTGCTTTTAATTCTGTTTTGGAACCGCCCAGAGGGGCTGGGGAGGCCCAGCCAGATGAGCGTAGTAAATAAATACTATTATTATTCTTTTTTAAAATGTCCAGTAGCACTTTAGAGACCAACCAAGTTTGTTCTGGGTATAAGCCTTCATGTGCATGCACACTTGTTCAGATGCATGAAAGCTTATACCCAGAACAAACTTAGTTGATCTCTAAGGTACTACTGGACAATTTTTTAATTTTTTGATTTATTTATTTTGACCGCATCAGGCCAGCATGGCTACCAATATGACTCTATTATTATGATTATGATTATTATTCATACAGGGATGGTGAACCTGCGGCCCTCTGAATGTTTGCTGGACTCCAGCTCCTAGTATCCCTGACCATCACCCATGACAGCTAGGAATGATGGGAGTTGGAGCCCAATGACAACTGGTGGCCCACAGGTTTGCTATTCCTGCTACAGTAATACACTCAAATGCACCAGCCCCCCGATGCTCAGTGATTGCAAAGTTCTTGCTGGAGATGTATGCCACAACAGCAGCAAGAATACTCGTCGCAAAGTACTGGAAGACACAAGATCTACCCACCCTGGAAGAATGGCAGATGAAAGTAATAGACTATATGGAATTGGCGGAAATGACTGGCAGAATCCGAGACCAGGGAGAAGAGTCGGTGGAAGAAGACTGGAAGAAATTTAAAGACTATTTGCAGAAATATTGTAAAATTAATGAAAGTTAAAATGATGTTGGATTGAAACGAAGTGGTTTTAGCAATAAGGTTAGAATGAATTTGCAAAAATAGATTGATAACAGATGAAAATATAAAGTTACAGTGTGTTAAGACATTGGATTAAGATTAAAACAAAGAGGGAAAGGATTTGCTGAACTAAATATGTGAATTGGAATACAGAAAAGGGAGGTGTGAGGGGGTCAGGGAAATAAGTAAATGAAGTATAAGCTATGAAAAGATGGATTTGTTTCTAATTGTTTTTTTTCCTATTTTGTATTTCGTAACTTCTTTCTTGTATCTTTGTACTTTTGTATCTTTTCTTATTTTTTTTGACATCTATTTTGTAATCCTTTTCTTTTTCTAAAACCTATATATATATATATATATATATATATATATATATATAAACAAAGTTCTTGCTGGAGGCGACAGAAGGGCAGGCCCTGATGTTTTGCGCCGGGAAGCAACTTGTACAGAATTTCCATTCCAACTAATAATCAATTTATGTAAATGCAATGCATTACATATGCGTGTCTAATTTGGCTGTTTGAGATTATGACAAGCACCATTAAGCCTTCCCCCATTACATTGGAAGTGGCGAGAGAGAGAGAGAGAGAGAGAGAGAGGGCGACAATTTCCTTTAAAAAGATGCTTGTTGTGATGACCTTTTTAGCAAAAAAAAAAAAAAAAAATAGCAGCGAACTGTAGCGCTGTAATCTTTTCTTTGAAATGTGGATTTCTGCCCAACATTTTAATACTGTGGTGCACTTACTGGAATGCTTACGCTTCGACCTTTAGGGTCACTGGACTGCGACTGAATAGAATAAAGTTAGTGAGAGAGGGAGCAGAAAAGAGAGAGAAGCTTTATTTGCATTAAGCACATTAACGTCTCACTGCTGACGGTGATCCTATTATACAGTGGTGCCCCGCAAGACGAACGCCTCGCAAGATGGAAAACCCGCTAGACGAAAGGGTTTTCCGTTTTGGAGGTGCTTCGCAAAATGAATTTCCCTATGGGCTTGCTTCGCAAGACGAAAATGTCTTGCGAGTTCCTGCGGGTTTTTTCCCCTCCCCCCCCTTTTCCTAAGCCACTAAGCCGCTTAATAGCTGATCCGCTGATAAGCCGCTTAACAGCTGATCGCTAAAAGCCGCTAAACCGCTAATAGCGCTAATCCGCTAAGCTGTCAATGGGCTTGCTTCGCAAGACGAAAAAACCGCTATATGAAGAGCCTAACGGAATGGATTAATTTCGTCTTGCGAGGCACCACTGTATTTCACTTCAATACAGCTGAAGTATGTTTTTAAAAGATCAGCTTCCCCCTCCTTTAATGATTGTATATGGGACAGGTAAGGTCATATATGGTGCAGTGCAAGCCTTAGGCACAACTCTTTGCAAATTGCACCCATCATCCAATCACCATCTGTTCGGCCGCACAGTTTGATTTCAAGCTGCACAGACAAAAGTGGGTTGTCGGGTGTCATTGTGACTTTAGGTGATTGACAGGTGAGCATTGCCACTCACCTATCCAATTTGGCCCATGGAGGAGAAAAGGTTTCCATTCGCCAGCTGGATCCACCCTTGCCTTGAAATCTGCATTGGTTCTTTTTGAAAAATAATAATATTCATTTTTATTGATTTTCCAATAAAAACAGCCAATCAACAAATTCATATCATAATCCAATTAAAAACAAGAAACTAAAATAAAATAAAAAGACCAAATTGTAATCCAGATTGTAATTATTAATTTTTCCGGGCTCCCCATAGTCTGGACCTCTGAAGCATATCTCCAAATCAGAAGACAGAAGACAGAACCAGTGTTGGGTTTCTCCTATCATCTTTAGACCAGAGATGTCAAGAATTGACCCTGAGACCATCTGCATGCAAAGAACATACTATGATACAGAGCTATTTCCCTTTTTGTTTTAATGGTGGTGGGACATTGGCTCATCTATACTAGTGGTAACCACAATATGTGGTGATGGCCACTGGATTTGATGGCTTTTAAAGGGGATTAGACATTCATGGATGATAAGGCAATTGGTGGGCATTCCTAGTTGCGATGGTAGTATACCTTCAGAATCAGGGGTAAAAATCAGGTCTTCATACAAGTTGCTTGAGAACCTGAGCAGGAGAAGACCATTGCTCTTATACTTTATACTCAGCTTGTGGAGCTCACAGAACCATTTGTTTGGTAACTGTGGGCAGCGGTGGCGATTGCTGTCTAAAGTGAAATGCATGAACACACAAGGGAGCCTGTCAAATTTGCAACACACACATGTCATCCCAGGACGCTTGCTAGGAAACTGGGATTGTCTGCAGCCGCCTGTAAACATTACATTCACGGGGAAATTTGGGTTTGCTAAAGTATGCCCTGTGAAGCAGTCCTCAAACACTGGCTCCATCTTCATGCCATTAAGAAAAATTAGACTATACAATATTCAAGGTCCTCTGATGACTTAATTTAAATGCATATTCTTTAAAAACTCTGGTGAGGGCTTCATTTTAATCTACTTAGTTTGCATATTAATCAAAGCCACGTTTTAAAAATGTGAGTTTGAGCTTGCCAAAGCCATCAATCAACAATGGAGCTGGGCTTTGTGTTAATGTGCAAAATGGCAGCCCGTTTCCATAAATCATTGTGGTGGGAAAGGGTCACAGGAAGCTGTTCTTCTCAATATTTCCACCAATTCTGTCCTCTGGAGGACATGCTTCTATACCACCACCACCACCTTGGACTCAAGTAAAACTAGAGTCACAGAATCATGCTCATATTCTAAAACATGCAAGCAGTGTCAGGTGAGACATACATAGGGACATATTGATTGAACTTATCCAGGACAATCTATCACTCCTCCCCATTTTGGAAATGTGCTTTCCAGGATAATTTGGGGAAACGTTGATGTGACCCCCCCCCATTAAACGCCAGTGGAGTTTTATTTAAAGGAGCGTAGAAAGCACCCTCTGTTCCATTAAGGGAAGAGCTATTTGGGTGAGTTGTGGGGGAAAGGGGTGGGAATTTGGCATGGGCTGGGTTTGGGAGGATTTGGGGGTGAATTGTGGAGGAAGGAGTGGAAGTGGGTGGGATTTGGTCAGGTGTGGAGGAAGGTGGTGACCAGGTGTGGTGGGGTTTGTGAGCAGAGAGAGATGGGGAAGCAAGCCTGTGTGTGTGTGTGTGTGTGTGTGTGTGTGTGTGTGTGTGTAGCCTGTGCCTACTGTAGCTGTAGATCAGGGGTGGCCAACTCCCAAGAGACTGCGATCAACTCACAGAATTAAAAACTGGCAGTGATCTTCCCCACTTTTACCAGTTCAAGGCAAAACTGTTGAGCTTTTTTTAGGGAGGAGGAAAACTCCTCCTTTTTTAGGGGTCCAGGAGACAATGTTCTTGAGCTTTTTTTAGGGAAGAGGAAAGCCCTAATTTTAGATAATTCCAGCCTAACTTCAAGGGAGAAAGGAGATCAGCCACTCACCAACAGATCACTGAGTAAACTCCGTCTTCCGTTCCACAGATCGTGCATCAATGGAGGGCAGAGCGCCGGGGCAGGACCGGATTCTATTTTACCTACACTAAGGAAAGGGACCCTGCGATTGACTGCAATCTACCAAAACCTCCCGGGGATCTACCAGTAGATCGTGATCAACCTGTTGTATATATTTTTTTAATATATATATAAGATATTTATTAAGGTTTTAAAAAATAATACATTATAAAACAAAAAGAAAGGAAAAACAAAAATACAAAAATACAAAAAATAAAAACAGTTTAAAAACACATAAAGTTTCCATTTACTTATTTTCATTTAACTTATTTTCCAGACCTCCTCATACCTCCCTTTCTTATATTCTAATTCAGTTTGTTTGTTTAGCAAATCCTCACCACTAATTCTTTTAATTATTTCAAAACCTTATTTTCCATATCTTTTATACATTACAGCTAAAAACTGCTTAATTTCTATCCAATATCATTCTAACATTCCTTAATTTTACAATATTTCTGCAAATAGTCTTTAAACTTCTTCCAATCTTCTTCCGCCGCCTCTTTTCCCTGGTCTCGGATTCTGCCGGTCATTTCTGCCAGTCCCATATAGTCGATCATCTTCATCTGCCATTCTTCCAAAGTGGGTAAATATTGTGTCTTCCAATATTTTGCGATGAGTATTCTTGCTGCTGTTGTCGCATACATAAAGAAAGTTCTGTCCTTCTTTGGCACCAATTGGCCGACCATGCCCAGAAGAAAGGCCTCTGGTTTCTTCAGGAAGGTATATTTAAATACCTTTTTCATTTCATTATAGATCATTTCCCAGAAAGCCTTAATCCTTGGGCACGTCCACCAAAGGTGAAAGAATGTACCTTCAATCTCTTTACATTTCCAACATTTATTATCGGGCAAATGATAAATTTTTGCAAGCTTGACTGGGGTCATGTACCACCTGTAAAACATTTTCATAATATTCTCTCTCAAGGCATTACATGCCGTAAATTTCAAACCGGTGGTCCATAATTGTTCCCAGTCAGCAAACATAATATTATGTCCAACATCCTGTGCCCACTTAATCATAACAGACTTCACCATTTCATCCTGAGTGTTCCATTTCATCCTGTTGTAGATGTTTCAACATTTGCACCCATAATGGGAACCCATTTGGATGTACATAGAGGATGAAATCCTAGAATGGTGTGATGCCTCGGGATTAAGTGGGGGCTATGGGACACACAGGGGAAGGAGAGGGGGTGAAGTTCCACTGGGTGGGTGGAAGTCATTCCATCTCTGCAGTGATTTCACTGGATTCAACCCTGTGCTTCTGGAACTCCAGCACTTCATGAGGCTCGACCCTAACCCAACTATTTTACACTGAGGCAGCTTTCAAAAGCAGTTTGGGATTGCATGAGTGGGTGGGGCAGGAATCAAAATTCTCCCCAGGTTTGGCAAAACCTGCGGGCATACACCTAAAGTATCTTGCTGGATCCCCACCAGACAAAAACAGAGTACTAATTGCAAGCAACAAATTGCAAATGCATGAACTAACAAATTATGCGCTGTAATTTCACAAATGACTAATTGTTATTATGAAGTATGAATTAATGTGTAAAATAAGTTTGACAGCCCCTTAAGAGATTAAGATTTATGACAGCTGTAGGGTAATAGCTTCACTTGGAATGTTCTCTTCAGCTCCAACTGCCGAAGCGCCTGGGTTTTTGTTGTTTCTTTTGCAGAAGGTATTGTTTTAAGGTCACCCAAAATGCATCATTAGGGGGGCACTGCTTAAACAATGACATGCCTAGTTTCTTTATACTGAGATGCATACTACTGCCATCCTTGCAAGTATCTATAAGGGCCACCCCCACCTACCAATCTGGGGACCCAGATTAGTCACTACCTGACTGAGGATGACCCAGGGCATGTCCAAACCAATGTAGATCAATTCCCAGGAGACACCCAACTCAATTAAATGGGACTAATGTTTAACTGGGATGTGGGTGGCACTGTGGTCTAAACCACTGAGCCTCTTGGGCTTGCCGATCAGAAGGTTGGTGGTTCGAATCCCTGTGATGGGGTGAGCTCCCGTTGCTTGGTCCCAGCTCCTGGCAACCTAGCAGTTCGAAAGCACACCAGCACAAGTAGATAAATAGGTACTGCTCTGGCGGGAAGGTAAACGACTTTTCCATGCGCTGCTCTGGTTTCAGTGCTCTGGAAAAACTGTCTGCGGACAAATGCCGGCTCCCTCGTCCTGAAAGCAAGATGAGTGCCACACCCCATAGTTGCATTTGGCTGGACTTAACCATCCAGGGGTCCTTTACCTTTAATGTTTAACTGGGAGCTTTTAAACCCTAATTAATCATATGGTCAGAAGGGTTGAGAGATCCACAGGAGCAACAGACCTGGTCTCCATGGAGTGCATTGCCTTCCACTGCTACCACTGCGACTGTGGCAGTGAAGACTGTGCCATGCTCCTTGGATGCCATATTTGTTGCTTCCTTGACAGTCCCCCATGCCACCTCTACAGCAGCCTCTTGGTGAACAGAAGGCACATCTGGTTTCCTTCCAACCTTAGGGTTTGGGGGAGACCATCACTAGCACCTCCCATTTGTCAAGAGGCTACTGTGCATCTCACATCCATGATGGCCTCTTGGCAAATAGGAGGTCCTACTGGTCCCATGGACTGCAAGAAAATCCAACCAATCCAATCTGAAGGAAATCAGCCCTGAGTGCTCACTGGAAGAACAGATCCTGAAGCTGGGGCTCCAATACTTTGGCCACCTCATGAGAAGAGAAGACTCCCTGGAAAAGACCCTGAGGTTGGGAAAGATGGAGGGCACAAGGAGAAGGGGACGACAGAGGACGAGATGGTTGGACAGTGTTCTCAAAGCTACCAACATGAGTTTGACCAAACTGTGGGAGGCAGTGGAAGACAGGAGTGCCTGGCGTGCTCTGGTCCATGGGGTCACAAAGAGTCGGACATGACTAAACGACTAAACAACAACAACTGGTCCCTGAGGAAATGGGGGGGACTGCCCTCTGGGGTGTCCTGGGCTCTACACTGACCCTGTATGATTTAGAGTGGGGTCCCTTTCACCCCATGTTGTCCTTTGATTCCCAATTCAACCATTGGGCAAGGTTCAAAGAATCATGGAACTCTAGAGTTGGAAAGGACCACAAGGGTCATCTAGTCCAACTCTCTGCAATGCAGGAAATCTTTTGCCTAGCATGAGGCTTGAACTCCAAACCCTGAGATTGAGTCTCATGTGCTACCAGCTGAGCTATCCAGCTGATATACTACCATCAGATCCAGAGGCTGTATGCTTCTGAATTGACAATTGCAGATCCTCCAAGTGTCCCTACTTACCAGGGACAGTCCCACATTTACAAAAGCCACCTGGGTTTCTGATTTGATCCTGGAACATCTCACTTTTGCTTAGGACATCCCTATTTTCATTAGAGAAATGTTGGAGGGTATGGAGTTATGCGACCCCCAAGCCAAGGAGATAAGTAACTATACAACCTTTAGAAGACACCTGAAGGCAGCCCTGTACTGGGTTTATATTTTTAATGTTTTTATTGTATTTTATATATGCTTAAAGCCATAAATAATAAAAATAAAATTATGGAGAAATGTTGGAGAGTATGTGATCATCATTCTTTGAGTGCCCCTTCTATGAGAGGTCCAGAGGTTGACAACCCAAAAACAGGCCTTTTCGATGGCAGCTCCTCATTTATGAAATGTTCTCCTCAGGGAGGGAACCTGACGCTTTCATTACATATATTTAGGCACCAGAAAACAAATTCCACTTCAACCAGGACTTCAGCTGTTAAACAACCTATAGCCTTTTAATTGTTCTGGGGGTTGTTAATTGTGCTATGCATTTCATGGTGTTATTCTGTGTTTTTATGTTGTAAATCACCCTGTGATATGCAGATGGAGAGTTTAATTTTTAATAAGAATAAGAATAAGAATATAGATCGTTTCCAAACCAAGATGCGAACCAAAACACAACTATCCTTTCACATTCACATATCTCTGAATTTTGCAGCAGAAATATGCCAAAAAGCTTTATTTGGGGAAAGTGCACACAGAACTGCATAGAGCAATGAAAACATCATACAAACATGTGTTATGCTTGAGAACATTATTTGTAATCATGTGAAGATGAGGCAAAATGGCCTGCAGAAGTGGGTATGTTAGGAGGAATTCACACAAAAAATGTGTGCAAATTTTCATGCAGACTTTTTTTTCCTTTTTTTTAAAGGATTTGCAACCTTATGGAGAATGGTTTTAAGATGGGGGCGGGGAGGACCCAGGAGAAACCAGAATTGACATATTCATCCATCCCTAACTTTGTGTATGTTCCTTGGCTTTCCTTGGCACAGAAATGCTATTAATTTGGTTCAGAGCATGGAGTTGTAAAACACACAATATTTTTAGCTACACCTGAAGTTCCCTTGGGGATGGCATGCAGCTCGAAGCTAGCGTCCCAGATCTGAACTTCTACAACCATTTCTCAGGCTCGCTGTGCCAATTTTCACCTTTGGAGGCAATCCAGTTTTCTGACTGAAGCCACCTCCATTTCATTTCCCAACCACCTTCTGAGATGAAAAGCTGGCCAGATGTTGCACCTGCTCATTATGCAGCATCTGTCTATCAAGGCCAGCAGGAAGCCGCAGCAAGAGCCATGGTTAAGCAAACAGGGGAGGAAAATGGAACATAAACATCGTGATGTGAAAATTTGCAAGGTGCAGTTCAAGGAGAAGCCCTTGGATTGCTGCTATTATTATTTCCCTGTGCAGAAACGTACATGCGAAATGATTCCAGACAGGCAATTGCTATTTTGGAGAAAAGCTTAGTACAAATCCATGCTATTGCATACTGTTATAATGCAAAGAGGCCTGCTGGATCAGACCAAAAGCCAGCCTGCATGCTGTTCTTGAAAGACCTACATTGGCTCCCAGTATGTTTCCGAGCACAATTCAAAGTGCTGGTACTGACCTTTAAAGCCCTAAACGGCCTCGGTCCTGTATACCTGAAGGAGCATCTCCACCCCCATTGTTCAGCCCAGACACTGAGGTCCAGCGCAGAGGGCCTTCTGGCGGTTTCCTCACAGCAAGAAATGAGGTTACAGGGAAGAAGGCAGAGGGCCTTCTCGGTGGTGGCGCCCGCCCTGTGGAACGCCCTTCCAGCGGATGTCAAGGCAATAAACAACTATCTGACATTTAGAAGACATCTGAAGGCAGCCCTGTTTAGGGAAGTTTTTAATGACTGATGTTTTAATGTGTTTTTAATCTTTTGTTGGAAGCTGCCCAGAGTGGCTGGGGAAACCCAGCCAGGTGGGCGGGGTAGAAGTTGTTATTATTATTATTATTATTATTATTATTATTATTATTATTATTAGTTGACCAACTGGGGCTTGCCTCTGGGAATCCCCCAAACCAATAGTTTTCTCCCAGTCACAATCCAAAAGCAATTGCATATCCTTCAACATTTTTCCGATGAAAATAGAGACATCCTATTTAATAATAATAATAATAATAATAATAATAATAATAATAATAACTATACTCCAATGATTGGGTGATTGGTTCATATACTGTATGTACTTCAAAGCCAATGAAGGAGCATTAACATGTAAACCAAAGAAATTTCTTGTTGATTATATGGTGGACTCCTTCCCTTCTGGCTCAACATGGCCTCCATCATTTGGCAGCAGTTCCCTGTGATTTTAGCTCAATGTTTTGCCTGGTCTTGCAGTTGGTCAGGGATCTTGGTACATACTATGGTAGCAGGGCCTGATTTAGGTTTGATGAGGCCCTAAGCCACTGAAGGTAAAGGGGCCTTTTATATGTTCAACTGTGCTTTGTCAACAACAAATTGTCGCTGTTTTTGTGTTGAATAGATGCTATATGGTCATTTATGGACCTAATAGGCATCTAAAGCCATTTGCACATAACAAAATATGTATTTTATCAAAGTAATTGTTGAACTGAAATACAATTAAGAAGAAGTATATTAATAAAGGTAAAGGTACCCCGGACCATTAGGTCCAGTCACAGATGACCCTGGAGTTGCGGCGCTTATCTCGCTTTACTGGCTGAGGGAGCTGACGTTTGTCCGCAGACAGCTTCCGGGTCATGTAGCCAGCATGACTAAGCCGCTTCTGGCAAACCAGAGCAGCGCACGGAAATGCTGTTTATCTTCCTGCCGGAGCGGTACCTATTTATCTACTTGCACTTTGAGGTGCTTTCGAACTGCTAGGTGGGCAGGAGCTGGGACCGAAAAACAGGAGCTCACTCCGTCACAGAGATTCAGACCACCGACCTTCTGATCAGCAAGCCCTAGGCTCTGTGGTTTAGACCACAGCACCACCCGCTGTGAAAACAATTAAGAAGAAATACAATTAAGAAGAAGTATATTGGGGGGGGGATCCCAAGAGAGTGGGGCGCTAAACTATAGCTTGATTAGCTTATACATAAATCTGGCACTGTATGGTAGGAATGTGGTTTAAAGCACATTTAAAGTCGATGGCTTCCTCCAAGGAAGCCTGGGAACTGCAGTTTCCCCCCTCACAGAACAACAATTCCCAGGATCCTTAACCAACTACAGTTCCCAATATTCCTTGGAGGTCAGTCGTGTGCTTGGAATGTGTCTTGCATGCTCTTTAAACATACGGTGAGAATCAGGGGAGTTAATGGGAATAGGAAACATAATCCTTTATTCCATGCTAATTTCCTTATTTCCCACATGTGCTGCAGCAGGGAAGTTTACATGTAGCAAGGGGGTACCTGTTGTCAAAATTGCATTCGACCAAGCAACTCTTCCGGTCGAGTCCTCCGGAATCGCCTCCGACGTGATTAACGACCTGAGCCTTTGATAAACTCCAAGCACGTTCCCCATTCCTCAGAGTACCCAGCACAGGGAAGAGACGAAAAGTTTGAGCTACATGGCTAAAGAGCATTTTATTCTTAACTACGCAGACAGAAAAGAAACATACATGCTCTCTCTGTGAAAGCAGAGAGCAACTAACACAAAGGAATAGGAAACCAGTAACATCACATGCGTCTCCTGTCTTCTGTGAGACTTCCAACAGCCTGGAATCTCTGGAATGTAAACAGAGTCTTATGACTCCAAGAGCACTGCACAGTGGCAACACACAGAAACCAACACCTGTATGTTTCCCCCCTGCAGGGCAAATAGCTTTTTTGTGCATAGGGCTGGGGGTTGGATTTAATAATGGAAATGCCATGGAAGGAAATGGTTAAATTCTACCCTCATAGTGCCATCTACTTGATCTGATAGCTGCTTCTCCTTGCAAATTCTTTTAGCTTTTTTCTTTCTTTCTAAATTAAGATGAAAGAGATATATGGCAGAACTCTGGCTGCCTTAGTCAGTTTGCTCCACATGAGATCTGTCGATTTCGGACAGTAGATCCAAGCTAGTTTGCCAGACAATAGCTAGCCTTTTTCTGCTCAGTATTATGTATGCTGAAATCCCATTTGCACCAGGATGGCATTAATAACTCATTATACCTTTAGGAATGAAATAATTAGATGTAATTTCTTAATTACAATGCCCAAAGCTCCTGTATTTGATCTTCCAGCTCTTGATAAAAAGAGAAAGCAAACATCTGCTTTCAGTTTGGAGCTCTGCTTCCCCCATCCTTCTGGAATCTACTCTGAGTTGCATGCGACAGTGTGGAAACTATTGGGATTGTGAACAGGCAAACGGCAAAGGAATCTGGTCTCTGGGGTTCGATCCATGGAATGACAACTCATTGACATGATACTCCAGGGCGGCCAGTTTTGTTCTGTTCAAGGGATGGACAGATTAGCATGTTTCTCTTCTGTCTCGGTTTTGCATAAGCCAGTTTTGTTCCATTGTCTATGGAGATATATCACCACTAACTGGATTTAAATGTAATTCATTTCTACTTAACAGATGTAATGTTGTATACCTGCCCCCCCCAAAAAAACCTCAATATAAAACATTTTTTTGTTTGCTTTTGTATGTATTTCCCCACAAAATGCACATTCTTCTATGCAGCAGCAAAGAAAGCTGATGCAATTCTGGGCTGCATCAACAGAAGAATAGCGTCCAAAATCATGGGTAGGCAAACTAAGGCCCGGGGGCCGGATCCAGCCCAATCGCCTTCTAACTCCGGCCCATGGATGGTCCAGGAATCAGCTTGTTTTTAGATGAGTAGAATGTGTCCTTTCATTTGTTATGCATCTCTGGGTTATTTGTGGGGCCTGCCTGGTGTATTTACATGAGTAGAATGTGTGCTTTTATTTAAAACGCATCTCTGGGTTATTTGTGGGGCATAGAAATTTGTTCATTCCCCCCCCCAAAAATATAGTTTGCCCCCCCCCCCAGCCTCCTGCTGAAAAAGTTTGCTGACCCCTGGGACTCCAGATGAAGGGAAGTAATAGTACCACTTGATTCTGCCTTGGTCCGACAACACTTGGAATACTGTGTCCAATTCTGGGCACTGCAATTTTAGAAGGATGTTGATAAGCTGGAAGGTGTGCAGTTGAGGGCAACCAAGGGCAATCTTGGTTTAGATTAGGCAATCTTAGCCTGAAGACTAAGCCTTATGGTTGAAGGATCTGGGTATTTTTAGCTTGGAACAGCGGAAATTGAGAGGATATATGATAGCCATTTTCAAATATCTGAAGAGCTATCACATGAAGATAGAGCAAGCTTATTTTTATGCTATTTCAGAGGGTGGGACCTGAACCAATAGATTCAAGTTACAAGAAAGGAGATTTTCACTAAACATTAGGAATAACTTTCTGGTAGTAAGAAAAATTTGACAGTGGAACAGGGTGGTGGACTCTCCATCTCCATCTCCAAATGTCTCTCCATCAGTTGAGGCTTTAAAGCAGAAGTTGGATGGTTATCTGCCAGGACATCTTTAGCTGTGTTTCCCCATTGTAGAGGGTTGGCCTAGTTGACCCATGGAGATCCTTCTGTCTATTATTATTGTTGTTTAGTCGTTTAGTTGTGTCTGACTTTTCGTGCCCCCATGGACCAGAGCACGCCAGGCACTCCTGTCTTCCACTGACTCCTGCAGTTTGGTCAAACTCATGCTGGTAGCTTCAAGAACACTGTCCCACCATCTCATCCTCTGTCATCCCCTTCTTCTTGTGCCCTCAATCTTTCCCAACGTCAGGGTCTTTCCCAGGGAGTCTTTTCTTCTTATGAGGTGGCCAAAGTATTGGAGCCTCAGCTTCAGGATGTGTCCTTCCAGGGAGCACTCAGGGCTGATTTCCTTCAGAATGGAGAGGTTTGATCTTCTTGCAGTCCATGGGACTTTCAAGAGTCTCCTCCAGCTCCATAATTCAAAAGCATCAATTCTTCGGCGATCAGCCTTCTTTATGGTCCAGCCCTCACGTTCATACATCACTACTGGGAAAACCATAGCTTTAACTATGCAGACCTTTGTCAGCAAGGTAATGTCTATGATTACCCTCTCTATGACTACCCTCACCCAAATGTACATATTGTCAGCTGAAACTCCCCCAAAAACACAAAGAAGTTTACAATCTGATTGATAAATGTGCTCAGATTTATGCATAAGTCCAGGAGCTGCAAATGTGTTAGGTTCACTTCAAAATGCAGAGTGAATGAAATTCTCCTCCATCTCTACTGAGAGCTCAGTTCCACAAGGGCACCAATTACGCTGAGAATAGATGAGCACTGGTATTTCCACCATTCCTCGTGTGGCTATCCCATGTTCAAGATGCCTCGCTGCAAAAGCCAATTGCTTCCCCACCACTGTAACCAAGGTGGATTTAAATTACTGCACAGCACAGGCATGCCATTATCCTCAACTGCAGCTGTTCTCCCCCCCCCATGCCCCATTGAAACCTCAAATGCCGAAAATGATCTGAAATTGTTACCTATCACATGCTAAATTGCCTTAATTGTATATTACGTTTTCCATTCAGAAACGTGAAAAACAGCCTAAACCAATCACAAAATTAATCTGTATTATTTGTTGAATGATGCAGGCACAATTGCCCTTGGACAATTGAACTGTTGCATTTGTTGTTGTTGTTCCGTCTTTTTTGAATCTCAGGCTGCATAGCTGTAAAGCCAAGGAGCTGTTAAACAGGAGCAGTTAATCATTTTGTAAGAAGAAGCATCTGCTTCCATTGCCATGGGAAGAAGAGGAGGAGGAGGAGGAGGAGGAGGAGGAGGAGGAGGAGGAGGAGGAGGAGGAGTAGTAGTAGTTTGGATTTGATATCCCACTTTATCACTCCCCTTCTGGAGTCTCAAAGCGGCTCACATTCTCCTTTCCCTTCCTACCCCACAACAAACACTCTGTGAGGTGAGTGAGGCTGAGAGACTTCAGAGAAGTGTGACTGGCCCAAGGTCACCCAGCAGCTGATGTGGAGGAGCAGAGACGCAAACCCGGTTCCCCAGATTACGAGTCCACCGCTCTTAACCACTACACCACACTGGGGAGGGAAGCGAAAGACAGAGAGGAGGCTTGCATTCCTAAATGGGCAACTGCTGAATGCTTCCTGACTATAAATGGTATTTTTTTATTTTTATTTTTAAAAAAACTTTTCTATCTTTTTTATAGTGCGGTTTTATGTTTGATTGCTGTAAACCACTTTGAGATAGGGCTGGGAATGTTCTAGGAACATAAAACAAGTTTGCTGGAAGAAATGCAAAGGATATTTAGCTAGATATTGTAATATAAGATATTAAGAAATTCTTAGAAGTAACAGATTAGGCTGAGGGGTGGGAAAAGGTTAATAAATAGTGAATATTATGGATTACAATAGGAAGTAAAGATTAGAAATTCATAATGGGGAGAAAGATATTGGAGTTATAAAATATGAAATTGGGAACTGCTAAATGTGTGATATGATGAAATTTGGATTGGAGGCTGTCGAGGAAGTCTTTTAGCAACGTAAATATACCAGGATTCAAGAAGAAATAATTCTTCTTCCATTGTTTTGTTTTTATTGTTATGTTTTTATGTTGTGTTAAGTTTAATGTTTTTCTTTTGTGTTTATGTTTTTGTGTTATAAGAGAAAACCAATAATTTTTTTGAAAATGAAATAAAAATAAAACAAGTTTGCTGGATCGTGCCAATGCCCAGGCGTGCCGAATTGGGCCCAACACTGGGGGCGGGGAGTATTCCACCTGCATAAACTCACACATGTGCACACACACCCAGTCTTGCCAGGCCTACGGGCATCCCTTTGTGAGTCAAAATCACCCTCCATGCCTCCTGCCCTGACCAGGCATGCTGACACTCACCAGAAGTGGCGGGGAATGGCCGCCTCCTCGATATTGGCGGGGGACTCAGCCCCTTGCCTAGAAATATTGAGGAGTCTGAAACGCCTCCCGCCCCTATAGCTGGAGCGGCTGCCAATGCCCCATCTAGTCCAGCATGCTGTTCTCACAGTAGCCAACCAGATGCAAGCAAGCACCATCCTTCATTCTATGCTCTGTCCAAGTTGGTGGCCATCACTGTTAGAATTCCTGCTCCATGATTACAGTCATGGGATTGTTGCCTCCCACATGACGGTATGTGTTTTGACTCAATAGAGTTGGAAGTGATGGAAACAGGATGTTTGTGTTACTGTGTTCCATGAAGTGGGGCGATTGTCCTTTGTTTTGTTTTTTCTCTTTGCTGTCTGATGCTAGAGAGAGGGGGAGCCATGTTGCAATGTTCTGTGTGTGTTTATATGTAAATAAAGTAGATTAGCAAAAATGCTGAGTTGCTGAGGTCTGTTACGCATGATGCACAAACTCTGTGAATCCCTAAGTGTGCCGGTGTCAGTTGGCATCAGTTGCTGTGATGTTTGGGCTGAAGAAAGCTTATGAAGCTCCCAAATGATTGACCAGGAGGGAGGGAACATGCCAGTCAGGTGAGTGTCTCTGCCAGGGTCCTACTCAAGTGTAGGCTGAACTCCTGACAATCACTCCCTCTTGTAGCAGGGAGTTCCACAGTTTAACTATGCACTGTGGGGAGAAGGAATTTATCATAACCATCCTGAAACTTCCAATATTCTACTTCATGTAACGTCCACAAATTCTTTTTTTTTTAATGTATTAAATTTATATATCACCCTGCATCTGAGGATCACAGAGTAGTTTACAGTATAAAAACACAAAAATGCACAATGCAATAACAAACAAAAGTATAGCCGCCTCAGAGGGTGAAGAGGAATGTTTTCACCCTACACACACACACACACACACACACACACACACACTACATTGTGAATGTCCAGGAATGGTCTGAAGATGAGGACTGCGGAAAGCGAATGCTCTGAAGTTCAACACTTGGATGTGTTCAGTCCCCCTCCCCCCAGATGTGATTCTAATTAAATGGCAGACCAGCTTCTCTCTGATGGAGAGCTGGAGGGGGAAGAATTGCCCCCCTTGCCCACTGTGTGATCAGAAGCAGCGAGAGAGGCAGAAGCTGAACAGCTTAGGGAGGAGTTGCCCAGTTATGACATAATGATGACAGAACCAGACGGGAGGAGGCAGCTAGTGGAGATGTCACTTGAGAGCATGGAGGACACCCCCATCCCCTCGGACTCAGAGGTTAGAATGTATCAGAGAGCAAAGGAGTCAGAGGGAGGGAGGAACTTCTCGTTGGTGCCCAAAATGCTGCAGAACTCAGTAATGGAAAAAGAAATGTTTCAGAAGGAGACAGATTTAACCGTGGTTAAGAAAGTGAAATACCTAGGGATCAACATGACGGCTAAAAATTTGAACCTGTTTAAAGATAACTATGAGAAATGTTGGATAGAAGTCAAGAAAGATCTAGAAATTTGGTCAAAATTGAAGCTTTCCTTGTTAGGCCGGATCGCTGCTATAAAGATGAATGTATTGCCAAAAATGTTGTTTTTGTTCCAAACTTTACAGATTGTGGACAAGATGGATTGTTTCAGGAAGTGGCAAAGAGATATTTCTAAATTTGTCTGGCAGGGCAAAAAGCCCAGAATAAAGTTTAAAATATTGACTGATGCTAAAGAAAGAGGGGGGGGGGTTGCCCTGCCAGACATGAAGTTGTACTATGAATCAGCAGCATTCTGCTGGTTGAAAGACTGGCTACTTCTTGAGAACCCTGACATTTTGGACTTGGAAGGGTTCAATAATGCTTTTGGGTGGCATGCATATCTGTGGTACGACAAGGTAAAAGCTAATCGAGCATTAAAAAACCATATTGTCAGGAAAGCTGTGTTTAATGTCTGGATAAGATATAAAGACCTATTGGAAAACAAGACCCCAAGGTGGTTATCACCTATGGAGGCTAAGGCTTTGAAAAAACTCAATATGGAGGCCAAATGGCCGAAATATTGGGAGATACTAGAACAAGATCGAGACACATTGAAATTGCAGAGTTTTGAGAAATTAAAAGATAAAGTGCGAGATTGGTTACATTATTATCAAATTAGAGAGGCCTTTAACTTGGATTAAAAAATAGGCTTCCAGGTGGAAAAATCGAAATAGAAACAGAATTGTTAGAACCTAAAACTAAGATACTTTCGAGAATGTACAACTTGCTGTTAAAATGGAATACTCAGGATGAAACAGTTAAATCGGCTATGATTAAATGGGCACAGGACATTGGTCATAATATTATGTTTGCTGACTGGGAAAAGTTGTGGACCACCGATATGAAGTTTACGGCATGTAATGCCTTAAGAGAAAATATTATGAAAATGATCTATAGGTGGTACATGACCCCAATCAAGCTTGCAAAAAATTATCACCTGCCTGATAACAAGTGCTGGAAATGTAAAGAAACTGAGGGAACATTCTTTCACCTTTGGTGGACATGCCCAAAGGTTAAGGCTTTCTGGGAAATGATCTATAATGAACTAAAAAAGGTATTTAAGTATACCTTTCCTAAGAAACCAGAGGCCTTCCTTCTGGGCATTGTCGGCCAATTGGTGCCAAAGAAAGATAGAACACTCTTTATGTATGTAACAACCGCAGCAAGAATACTCATCGCAAAGTATTGGAAGACACAAGGTTTGCCCACTCTGGAAGAATGGCAGATGCAAGTGATAGACTATATGGAATTGGCAGAAATGACTGGCAGAATCCGAGACCTGGGAGAAGAGTCGGTGGAAGAGGACTGGAAGAAGTTCAAAGAATATCTCCAAAAACATTGCAAAATGTTTGAATGTTAAAATGATGTTGGATATAAAGATAATATGGCATCAGTGACATAGTAAAAAGAAATATGTAAAAATGTTTTAAGAAAAAAGGGTAAGACAAGAGTAAAATTATGTCGAAACTAAATAAAGGATATAAGGGATTAAGTTACAAAGAATATGTAAGAATGTATTTAAAAAGAAAGGGAAAATAGAAGACATAATAGGTTGGAATGTATAATATTGATTAAGATTTGAAAAAGGGTAAGGAGCTGCTAAATTTGATTGAGTAAAGGGGAACGCAGGAAAGGGAGATGTGAGGAAGTCAGGAAAGAGGGTTATAAAGATAAGAATTAAAAAACTAATTTTTCTTTAAATTTTGTTCTTTTTTACTTTTTCTGTTATATGTTTTTATACTGTGTTTTTTATGTTGTTTTTTATTGTATTTTTCTGTTGTTTTGTTCGATTGTAATATCTGTTTCATTACATAAAACCAAAATAAATATTTTTTTAAAAAAAATGCTGCAGAACTCGGAAGGATGTTTTGACTAGGCAACTGCCCTCCTTGCGGAGAGCTGTGTATTTGTGCTTGCAACATGATGCTGTAATAAAAGGACTATAAATCTATCAACTGTTTGTTAATTCTTATTTGTGAAGTTACCGAAGGGAGGGGAGGACTCTCCACGCCTGACAATTAAGGCTCCAGGGCAGCGTCCCAGGGGAGAGCATTTGACAGATGTGGAGCCACTGCAGAAACGGCCTGTTCTCATGTTGCTACCCTCTGGACCTCTTGTGGAGGAGGCACATGAAGAAGGGCCTCAGGTGATGCCCATAGAGTCTGGGTTGGTTGGTTGTTATAATAATTCAGATACCACCCTTCATCTGAAGATCACTGGAGTTCCTGCTCAAATGCAGCCACTCACAGGATGAGACTGCAAAGTCTCAAAGCCATGCTTATTAACAACAGCATCCTTGCCGAGTTACCAACTGCCGAAACTTTAGCATAATAAGGGCATTTTCCAAAAATGTGATGATTTTCCTTCAAGGCAGAGAATGGAGCCAACACACTCCGAAGACGTTAAGCACTGTTTTCTTTTGAAGAGAAATAAATTTCCATAGCAAACATTGCCGGAGGGTCCTCTTCAGACATTTTATTGCCATTAGTTTCCTTAAGCTGCTGCATCATTTTCTTGAGGGATGGGGTTTGTGGAGCGAAGGTTAAAAGCCAATCAATATATTGATTTATTTACCCGGCTAACAAATCTTACAATGCCTCTTCTTACAAGAAGGAGACAGCCTTCAGATGTCTTCAGATGGAGACATCTGAAAATGTGCTAATGGCAAAGTGGGAGTGGGCTTTGAAATGTGGGTATATGGGGAGGGAGGGGGTGTGCTTCAGCAGATGCAAGCAACAAAAAACAAATGCTCTGAAGTTCAATACTTGGATGTGTTCAGTTTTTTCTCCCCCAGATGTGATTCTAATTAAATCTACTACACACATTACTATTCCAGGTCATTAGCATTCGCAGAAGCAATAAGCAATCACACGGCATTTCACATTCTAAGCTAATGATGTTCTCCAAAGGTTGGGAGGTTCATTTCATTATTTGTTTTCAACCTCTCTGCAGATATGGGGAAAAAAGGCTTTTTTCCCAGTCAGTGGTGGATTCTGCTGCCTGCTTTGTGATCCCATCTAGAAATGACGGAGCTCCTCTATCGCCACTCTGTGCGAATGTTCAGCGTGGCAGGAGAGGATATATTGCTTATTAATATCCTTCCTAACTTGCACTTCCAAGTTCCCTTACTTAGCAGAGTTTACATTCCCCTTTTACATGCACAGCAGATAGCTGGTTGCAGGCTTGTGTAAGCCTCTCACCATCATACAATTGAGTATTGAATTGTATGTTCCTGGTAAGTTCCCCTTTATCCCTCTTAAAAGAATAAAGACACGACAATCTCATTTAAAGTCAATAAAAGAAGTTTACTCACATCATCAGTTCACAGTTGGATCCCTGAAGGCAGACTTCGTTACAAATATGTACATGTGGATCTACCCATTTGGAGGAATGATTCCAGTGCTAGCTGAAAAGCATTGGGATCATTCCTCAGAAGCTAGCAGAGCATTCATAGCTAAGAAGCTGGTCCAGTGAAGAAGGAAGTGAAAAAGAGAGAGTGTGACAGCATGCCTTGTCCAGGTAAGGTCACGCCCATCTCTAGTCACATGCGAAAGGAAAAATGTTTCAGCCCAGGAGGAACAAGGAAGTTTTGACTGGCTGGGCCAAACATCCCCTTTGCATGTCCACTCTAGGAGAACAAGGAATGTTGTACTTGACTGCTCTCAGTGGATTACATCCCACACACTCAAGCTCAATAGACATGGATATAAGCTAATACATTTCCTCCAAATTCAGTTTGTTTCCAAGCCAGTTTGAATCTGTTGACACTCCCATGCCAAGAGCCCGCTAACTTTACCCTTCAGGAACCCTTTCATCCCAACATACCCAATATCCAAACTCACATGTCCTCCAAACACCTGCTGGCTGCATCAGGGCCAGAATTTTTTAAATGCCTCGTTACTAGGTGTGAACTCTCGCCTCCTGGGTCCTAGTCTGACACTCTAACCAGTGCACCACACTTGATTTCTCTCTATATATATTTATTCTCAATTCCAAGTAGCTGTGGTAGCAGCATACAGATTTCTGTAAGCATTATTAAGCCATCTGTCAGCTGTTTGCCAGGGAAAGGTGAAAGAGGACTCACATTCCATCACAACAGTCAGATTAAGGTTGCGAGACTTTTTCTTTCCCAGGGTGGGTGGGGAATAAAGCTTTCTGAGCACATTGGATGGCTGCCTTCACTAATGCCAGCTACATTTTAATGCCTAACGACGACGCTGACCTTTCCAGAAAATGCAAAGATGCTTTTTAATGTGCTTCCTGTCGCGGGCAATGCGTGCAACGCACGTCATTTGCAAAGTGTTCCCGTCCATTTTATTTATTTATATATCTCCACTTTTCCTTATTAGAAATGCTCCTAAGCTTCACTTAAGCATTAAGAGGAAGAGCCTCTGTATTGTAATGCAACGCAATGTAACTGATAGTATCTTGAGTCAAAGTTAGCGAAAACCAAAGAGCCATGCAATCCAAAATGTCCTAAAATCTAACCCATAAATCAGACGTCCAATAAATATCCCTTGGGTGAAAGCCAATGAGTTTGTAAGTCTTTGCTAAAGGTCTGTAGTGGTGGGGTCTCTTGGACAACAGATTTTAATTCATTTGAAAGCTTTGGGGATACTACAGTAAAGACCATCTCATTCATGCCCACTCATGAGAAGGGCTTCTCTTGCTAAACTTAACATGTAGGCAGGCTGATATGGTTAGCTGAGGATGAAACATGTAAGGATTAAATGTTTAGAATCACCGCTTCAAATTGGGCGCAGAAGTAAACTAGCAACGGTAGACTGGCAGCAGCTGGTGAAATTTAGAACCAGCTCCCACCAGTACTCAGCTGGCCACATTCTGTACCAGCTTCAGTTTCTGAAATAACTTTAAAGGCAGCCCTATGTAGACTCCATGAAAGTATTCGAGCCTGGGCATCACTAGTGAATGGTTGACGGAGGCAAGCTTAGATCTGTCTAGATAGGGATGGGTGGGTGGATATGTCCACTTTAATTAGTCATCTAGCTCAGTATCTGTCAGAGATCAGGCTGAGGAGAGCTACTCTGATGAGGAATGGTGGGGGCCTCCCTCTCCCCCTGCTCCTGACCTGGATCCTGAAGCTGCCCAGAAGCAGTGGAGCAGTATAGATTTAGAGCAGTGGTTTGCAGAGGGACATAGTTCAGAAGAGAACAGCTGGGATGACTGAGTGGGGAACAGCTAGGAGAAGAAGAACAGGGAGAGAGAGAATTAACAGACTCCCTTTTGCTGGAAAGTGTCCCAGTGATCAGTCCAAGGTCAAGGAGAGCAGATAAGGTAGCTACTTGTTGTTGTTGTTGTTTAGTCATTTAGTCGTGTCCGACTTTTCGTGACCCCATGGACCAGAGCACCCCAGGCACTCCTGTCTTCCACTGCCTCCTGCAGTTTGGTCAAAATCATGCTGGTAGCTTCAAGAACGCTGTCCAACCATCTCGTCCTCTGTCGTCCCCTTCTCCTTGTGCCCTCCATCCTTCCCAACATCAGGGTCTTTTCCAGGGAGTCTTCTCTTCTCATGAGGTGGCCAAAGTCTTGGAGCCTCAGCTTCAGGATCTGTCCTTCCAATGAGCACTCAGGGCTGATTTCCTTCAGAATGGAGAGGTTTGATCTTCCTGCAGTCCATGGGACTCTTCAAGAGTCTCCTCCAGCACCATAATTCAAAAGCATCCATTCTTTGGCGATCAGCCTTCTTTATGGTCCAGCTCTCACTTCCATACATCACTACTGGGAAAACCATAGCTTTAACTATATGGACCTTTTTTGGCAAGGTGATGTCTCTGCTTTTGAAGGCCAAATGGTTGTGAGATCAGGTTGCCAGACGAGGAAGTGACGGGGGTGGCTCAGGGGGAAGTGGGAGGAAACCTTAATTGGGAGTACCTTTCCTTCGAGATGGAGTCTCTCGCTGTGAACGTTAAATATCTCTTTAACTGGTAAGAGACTATTTTTGCTTTGTTCTGCTTATCCACGGCCAAAGGGAGGGAGGAAGCCGTTTCCCCGAAGCCTGACAGTATCATTAACACCGACCAGCAGTGGCTCTTCAGAGTTTCATGCAAGGGACATTCCCAGCCCTACCTGTAGGTGCCTAGGATTGGGACCTTCTGCATGCAAAACAGACAATTTGCCACTGAACTACGTTCCTTAAGAACGTAAAAAGAGTCCTGCTGGATCAGGCCAATGGCCCATCAGGGGCAGCATCCTGCTCTCACAGTGCCCAACCTGTGCCTGTGCAAAGTCCAGAAGCAGGACCTGAGCACAACGATGGTTTCCAGCATCTCCATGAATTTGCCCAATCCTATTTTAATCTCCCACGGAGGATCTTAAGGTCCATAAATAGCAACATCCTAGAGGTCCCGGGCCCTAAGGAAGTCAGATTAGCTTCAACCAGAGCCAGGGCCTTTTCAACACTGGCTCCGGCCTGGTGGAACGCTCTTTCTCATGAGACCAGGGCCCTGCAGGATCTGATCTCTTTCCGCAAGGCCTGTTGTTCCACCTGGCCTTTGGCTTGGAATCAACTTGATCCCCTTCCCCTCTTTCCTTTTTCCTTCTGTGTTGTAACTCCTATTTGGGGACTTCCCTGGTTTTTTTCTGGCCCATGTAGGACCAGTCTGGATAGTTGGCCTTGGTGAAGACTTGACATTTTCATCCCCCCAAATGTTTTTGATTTGAGTTTCTACTGAAATGAAGCTGCATTTTAATGTTGTGTTTTAATTTTGTTTTTAAGTTGTATTTCAATCAATTGTTTTTATACCTGGTGGTAGCCAGGTCTTGAGCCCGGTCCTGACTGGGGAGTGTTAAGTTGTGGGTGAACATATCAGACGACACAGCGATTCTTCAAACAGCTCTTGTTTATTCAGAGGCCAGAACAGAACTGAACTGGAGGGTTCAGTCAGCCTGCATATATAGAGCTCCAGTACAATGTTACTGTAACAACTTTCTAAAACTATCCAATCACTGAACGTCACTTTCGATCCTTCATTTGCATAACTATCTACAGTATCCCCCTGCTGGCCCAGGGTGAGAACTTTAGTAAATAACAGGGAGGGTGGGGTATAAATAAAATTTATTGTTATTATTATTGTTATTGTTATTTTAAAGCCATCTGAGCCAGTAGCCACCATTGCCTCTTGTGAGAGAGAGTTCCGTGAGAAGAATGAAGCAACCAGAAGGAGAACTTTCAAGGCACTCCCGGTGCAGGCAAACCAACTAAGCGACTTCCAAAGACCCTGGTTGCTCACCCTTTTAGCCTTCCTTGATGGCTTCTGTGCTCGAGGCACCAGGATGAAGCCGAGCAAAACGAGAAGCGCGTTTTAGCTAACAAGCTGCTTAACCTAACTGATTCCTTTCAAGTGCGCAAAAGAAAGAGAAGGGAAAAAGACATTTCCTGAGGCAGGACTTGTGGTGTTCAATTAGTACGCCTGACTCTGATCAATAGAAGAAATTTCCAGTGTGGTGGGGTGGGCATGGTCCATTGAATTGTCATTAGGACCCCATTATGTATGATGGAACGCGACCATACCGTCTGTCCATGGTGATTTGCCATAGATTACCTGTCAGGCAAACCATCGTCTGGAAGGTCCACTTACCATGCTAAGTGACTGGAGCTAAACCCAAGTGGGTTTGGGAGTAATGATGGCTGGAAGACCCTAGACCTGAGGACAAATGTGGCTCTATAGGTGCAATGAAATCACAAGCAATGAGTCTGATTTTTTCCTCCTGGGTCTTTCACAGCAGGAGTGGGGAACTTTTCTCTCTCTCTCTCTCTCTCTCTCTTTCTTTTTTAATTGATTAGGTTTTCCATGATTATAGCAAATATCACATAACAAAAAAACAAACAAAGACAAAGACAAAAAGGTACATCAAAGGAAAAAAAATACAAAAACCATCCTACCCACCACCATAATGAATAAACAATAAACACAAGCTTAATTCTTTTAAAATCCAACCTTATGTACATATTAATTGACTTCCTCTAGTCCCTCCCTTCTGAGTTTCCTTGTATATGAATGTAACAGCTTTCCAATATCATTACTAACCCCCCCAAAAAAAATCCAATTATAATCTAACTTATTCACTTTTCTTAAATAAATCCCATTTATTTAATTAAATCCTAATTTAATCCTAGGCCCATTTGGTACTTTCAAGAGGTTTCTAATTTTTTATATTGCAATGTTTATTCAAATAGTCCTTAAATTTATTCCAATCTTCTTGATATTCCTCTTCTTTCTGGTCGCGGATTCTTCCAGTCAGGTCAGCTAGCTCCAAGCAGTCCATCAGGGGCCGCATTCTCTTCTGAACAGCTTTCTGGGGGCCTCATGCTTCTTACGACTGGAATGCTTCCTATGTTCTTAGCCACCCTGAATCTAGCATTGTGCAGTCCATTCCATAATATCAGACCAACATCTCATTCAGATGTCAGTCACATTTGAGAGTAGTCCAGCTTCTCTTGTGCCTCAATGTTTTGCCTGCCCTTCTTTTCTTTTAATGAAACCTGCTTGAAAAAGCCTCACTGGATTGCAGCAGACAAAAGAGAGAGCATAATGATTGACTCTTTTCTCCTCCCCCCCCCCTTTATCATTTAGCAAAAGAGGGAACAGCAATTGGGGTCTTGCCTCATCAAGCTTTTTGGCTAAAATCCTGATTGCTCAAACAGCCCGGATATACAGATTGGAGATAATCTTGCTATTCTGCACAATAGGGCCATGATGGCTGATAAACCACTCTGACCCTGGCCAATTTGATTATTATGCTCCCTAGCCCCTAAAAATCTCAATTGCTGCCTTTATCTTGGACCATCTAAACAGGCTTTATTCCATAGAGGGTAATGGGAAAATCTTTCTCCTCTTGTTGCGGCCGTGAAATAGATCTCATTATAACATCACAGAGGCTTGTTATTTCAGTTCTGTGACTTGGAAAAGCTCTCAAATCCTCCTTAAACTTGGTGCTTGCTCTGATCCTGAAAAAGCTCCAGATTTTTGATACGTTGAGCAGAAGGGAAAGAAAATCTTCAAACATACATTAGTTTAAGGGACATGATATGGAAAGAGAGAGGAAGAGAGAGGAAGAGGAGGAAAACAGCGATACCCCTGGAAATGAGCATATGTCACTGATATAAGGACATTCACAATGTAAGGATCTCATAGAACCATAGAATTGTGGAGTTGGAAGGGACCCAAGAATCATCTAGCCCTGCAATGCAGGAATCACAGCTATTTCACTTGAAGATGGGCACAACAGGATATCAGTTGTGCCTCCATTTCCCTTGCCTTGAGCCCAATTTCATATTGCAAGATTCCGTCCTTTTATTCTGCACCCTGGTGTCATTATATAAATAAGGAGTCTGTACAGCAGACAGTGAACAACTGAAGCTCCATTTCTTCATAAGCAAGCATTGTTAGTTCATTTCTTTAGGCTAAATATAATTAGGTAAAGGAAAAGGGGCCACTGACCATTAGGTCCAGTTGTGACCAACTCTGGGGTTGCGGCGCTCATCTCGCTTTATTGGCCAAGGGAGCCGGCGTACAGCTTCCGGGTCATGTGGCCAGCATGACTAAGCCGCTTCTGGCAGACCAGAGCAGAGCACAGAAACGTCGTTTACCTTCCTGCTGGAGCGGTGTCTATGTATCTACTTGCACTTTGACGTGCTTTTGAACTGCTAGGTGGGCAGGAGCAGGGACTGAGCACCAGGAGCTCACCTCGTCGTGGGGATTTGAACCACTGACCTTCTGATCGGCAAGCCCTAGGCTCTGTGGTTTAACCCACAGCGCCACCTTTGTCCCATATACTTACCTTGTTCTAAATGTCCATCATCCCAACTAAAAGCCATCACCACTCGAATAAATGCCCAAGAAGGAAGCATGTGCTTTTTTAGAAATAAAAAAGGTAATCTGCTGTGATCCAAGAACAATACAATTATCCCTGTGTTTGCCAAATTGGTGCCCATCAGATGTTATAATCTTAACCCATGCATAGTCCAACCTGGTACTACTAAGAGTTGGGAGTTGCTGACTATAATAGTGAGGCCAGAAGGAACTTGGGTTTCACTCTCCCTTTCTATCTCTTTTCCAACTGGTGTGGTGTTCTGTATATAGTGTTAAGGTTTAAACTTATTATAAGCTATTGTAAGTTTAAGCTAAGTCTGCTGCAAAGCGTGTTCTCATTAAAGGAGAGCACGTGTTGTGGCTGGGGCCAGGCAAAGCACCCTGTAGTTGCCAGGCAGGACCGAAGGAAAGGGCCTGGCGTGGATTGGTGGTGGTGTTGCTGGGGCAATTTGTATGTTGCCAATTTGGGGGTGGGATCAGAGGATATTTAAGTAAGGCCCACAGCAAGCTGCTTTCTCTTTTGCTGTGGGCACCGGATCACCCGCCCGCTCTCCCTTGTTTGGGCTTGCGCTTTGACCTTGCTATGCCTGTCATGGGGTCGTCCGCATTGGTGCGGGGGCCTGGTAGGAATTTTTCCATTTGGCTGATTAGTGTGTGCCATTTGGTTTTTGCCTACTGCGTAGCAAATTGTCACAACTTGTAAGGTTGGCGGTTAGGCATTGGTTTAAATTGGTTGGTGGAGGGGTATGGATTGGCTGTGCCTGCCCCTCCAGTGCTGCTGCTGCACGGGAATTCCGTTGAAGGAATTCAGGGGCTTACCATCCTTTCGTCCAAACCCCTGGAATCGGGTGTGGGCCACGTAAGCCCCTAGGAGCATGCGGGGAGAAGCTGAGGGTCTGTGCCGCAGCTCCAGTTATCCCTGATCTTGTTCCTCCACACTGGCTTTTGCTGGAATCCGGGAGTCAGTGCTGTCGCCAAGGCGGCGGGGGGGGGGGCAGATAGTCATATCCAATGCCTAAGCAACCACTCACAATATGTATGTTTAATAAAGTTGTGGCCACAATTATGCCAAAAACCTTAAACAAAAATTATGAGTGATGTGTGAGTTATTGGGGTAGGGGTGTTTTGGGGGACCTCAGCACGCAACTGAAATTCTTATGGACAGTACCAATCCTGAATGTATTGAATTTGTGACCATTATGCTCATTTGCCTTCAGTAGCAGTAAAGCTCTGCTGGATGAAATAGAATTGCCTGCAACTTGTTTAAGTTTTTACTCTGCTAACTATACGTTGGAGTTCTGCTCTGGATCAATATTCAGTAAAATTCCATGACAGAGAGGAACATCAGGTTCCCAATCAGGAGTCACTGACAGCCTGTTGGCACATTGGGATTTTTGAGCGAGTGCAACTGAGTCCCCCCTCTCTGGCCCTTCTCTTCCTACCCCCCGATGAGAGATAGGAAGAGAGAAAGCACGCATGCCCACTTCTCTAATGAATCTGGGTAATATTAAGTGCAACTAATATTGAAAAGGACGCGGGTGGCACTGTGGGTAAAACCTCAGCGCCTAGGACTTGCTGATCGCATGGTCGGCGGTTTGAATCCCCGCGGCGGGGTGCGCTCCCGTCGTTCGGTCCCAGAGCCTGCCAACCTAGCAGTTCGAAAGCACCCACAGGTGCAAGTAGATAAATAGGGACCGCTTACCAGCGGGAAGGTAAACAGCGTTCCGTGTGCTGCGCTGGCTTGCCAGATGCAGCTTGTCACGCTGGCCACGTGACCCGGAATTTTCTGCGGACAGCGCTGGCTCCCTGCCTATAGAGTGAGACGAGCGCACAACCCTAGAGTCTGGCAAGACTGGCCCGAACGGGCAGGGGTACCTTTACCTTTACCTTTAATATTGAAAAGCACATAGAGATGAAAGAGGAAGTGGGAAAGACTGTCACTCTTGCAAGTTCCCCTTTCAGCTCTATGTACTTAAAAATGGAAAGCGTAATGCTGGCGGTCAACAAAAGAGGTTTAAAGACTCAAAGCAAATCTAAAAAAAATGTAGTATAAACACTAACAATTGGGAAACACTTGCCTGTGAGAGCTCCAATTGGAGAACAGCCTTTACCAAAGGTGTCACGGGCTTTGAAGACACTTGAAGTCAGGATGAAAGGGAGAAACATGCTTAGAGGAAGGCATGTTTGGCAAACCTACACCATGATCAGTTACTGCCTGGAAACCTATGTCCCCACTGTGGAAGGACGTGTGGGTCCAGAATCGGCCTCCACAGTTACTTACAGACTCACTGTTAAGACCGTGTTTAAGGAAGACAATCTTACTCGGCCACAAGTGATTGCCAAAGAAAGAAGAAGAGACTTTTAGGAGGAAAATTGTAGCCAAGGGGGTGGAGAGTGGTCAGAGGTTTATTGGGCTCCACGGAATACTTCAAGGGCAGCCTTGCAGTCATGGGTGTTGTGTTGGAAAGGACCTCTTCAGATCCTACAGCTTGAAAGCTCCTGTGAAAACAAACTGGGAGAGAGTAAAAATGGATGGACCTTCGCCTTGATCCAGTCGGTCTGCTCTTAGGTACTCATGGCTTCCTTCTTTGAAGGACTCATCCTTTCTTGTCTCAAGGCCAGGCGCTTCCAGGCATTTCTAACTCCCCTTTGCTTGCTCCAGCTCCATTTTATTATTGCTTCTCTTTCATTCCTGTAGCCTTGGCAGTGTATGAAATCAATTTTACAAGATGTTAAAAGGCAGTTAAAAGGTGCTGGGTAATTGGTTTTCCTCTCGTCTTTCTAGGAAAGCAAGTTAACCGGACACTACAATTTTCTTGATAATGAACATTGCATTTTGGGAAGTGTTACTGGCTTTTCTCTCCCCCCTCCCCCCCTTTGCTGGTGCTTAACACTAATCTAATTGGTTTTCACTTATATTTGATAGTAAAAAAGGAGGAGAAGAAAAAACCCACTGTCTAAATAGATGGATCTAATTAACACCTACCACATCCAGGGACCTTCAGATGACTTTCTGATGATCGTAACTCCAAGTCATGATTTGGGACTCCTTAGAAATAGGAGATGGTGAATATATTGACATTGGAGAGTCATTGTTTTCTGTTGAATCAAGGGAGAGACTTGGAGAAATGTCTTTAGTAAAACTGAGCCATGTCCGCTCATAGTTTTTTATTGAATATTCTGGAATTGCCAATGAATGTTTTTGCCATTTTTAAATTTTCCTTCTGGAATGGTCCCCTTATTTCTTCATTTATGCTGACTTTACATTAGGGATGTTAGAAAATTCAAAATTCAAAAGCCAACAGAAACAGGAGGGGGAGTTGTTAATGCTCACTTCTCCATGTCCAGAACAGAAATTAATCCAGGAAATATTACTTTTGCTGCTCCAGAGGGCAGAACCCAAACTGAGGGATTCAAATTAGAAGAAAGGACATTTCAATTAAACACGAGGAAGAACTTTCTGAGGGCAAGAAGAAGAGTTTGGATTTGATATAATTTATTTATTTATTTATTTATTTATTTATTTATTTATTTATTTATTTATACCCTGCCCACCTGGCTGGGCCTCCCCAGTCACTCTGGGCGGCTTCCATAGAAACAAAAAATACACTAAAATATCACACATTAAAAACTTCCCGCTTCATCACTACCCAAAGGAGTCTCAAAGCGGCTCACAATCTCCTTTCCCTTCCTCCCCCACAACAAACACTTTGTGCGGTGAATGGGGCTGAGAGACTCCAGAGAAGTGTGACTGGCCCAAGGTCACCCAGCAGCTGCATGTAGAGGACCGGGGACGCAAACCCGGTTCACCAGATTACGAATCCACCGCTCTTAACTACTACACCACACTGGCACAAGAGCTGTCAGCGGAATGGACTCCCTCAGATGGTGGTGGACTCTCTTTCATTAAAGGTTTTGAAACAGAAGTTGGATGGCCATCTCTCAGGAGTTCTTATGCTTTGATTTTTGCATTGTGGGGGTTGGACTAGATGACCCTTGGGGTCCCTCCCAATTCTATGAGTCTAGAAGAGTTTGGCCCTAAAACAGTGCCTTAAAACGGCCTCGGTCCAGTATATCTGAAGGAGCGTCTCCACCCCCATCGTTCTGCCCGGACACTGAGGTCCAGTGCCGAGGGCCTTCTGGCGGTTCCCTCACTGCAAGAAGTTACAGGGAACCAGGCAGAGGGCCTTCTCGGTAGTGGCACCCGCCCTGTGAAATGCCCTCCCACCAGATGTCAAAGAGAACAACAACTACCAGACTTTTAGAAGACATCTGAAGGCAGCCCTGTTTAGGGAAGCTTTTAATGTATGATGCATTATGGTATTTTAATATTTTGTTGGAAGCTGCCCAGAGTGGCTGGGGAAGCCCAGCCAGATGGGCAGGGTATAAATAATAAATTGTTATTATTATATTATTATGGAGCATCTTCATCTATAGTTATGAATATGACTAGAAATGAATGGGGGGGGCAGTGGGGAGCTCAGCATTCAGGAGAAGGCTTTTACTTTTGATCTGAAACAGTTGCCTTTTCCCCAAAATTGACCATTCCTCATTCATAATATCAATACAAAGCCTGTGATTTGGTCCGTGCGACCATTTCCCCCGCCTCTTCAACTGCCAATCAAACCCTACATTTCTCCTCCCCCTACTCCCACCCCATATTCCAAGCGAGGTTACTTCTATCCTCCAGTTGGCTCATCCTGACGGTTCCTATCAAGATGGCCGTTCGGCATCTTCATCAAATTGATAGTGATGTCCAGATGTACCATCAAATGCGGAGGAAGACTTTTTCAGCTCACCAAATTGCAAGTGCTTCGACCGACACATGGACATCTAAATGATAATTACCGCAGAGTTTAAGTACAGGCTGTAGTCCAAATAGGGATTTATTTATTTTTTAAATGCAGACACCTGGACGCCTTCTGTCTACTTGTACTCGTGCAGATTTTTGACTACGTCTGTGCTGTTCTCCCTCTACTTTTACACACACACACACAGGCGCTTCAAACAGGAGGTAGTTTAGCAGTCTGCTGAATCCAAGCCTCACGTGGACCGGGAGGTGGGAAAAGATCTGTTCATCTCTCACAAAAGCTGCCAGCTAAATCCCAGCTAAATAGTAACATGTGTTTAGAATAGCTACCATAGGTACGCGTGGAGAGGGGAATTACTGTACACCTGTATTAGTTTCAAAAGCAAGGAAAACTGGACTTTGTTGGTGGTGGTGGTGTTAATGAAAATTTGGAGACAGTACCAGATCAAACAAAGTCTGAGAGATTACAAAGATGTTTGGGGCGACATCCTGCAACACAGATCATACTTTGAAATTGCCTGTGATATTATGTACAAAATTTTAGTGACAATTTATTAGGGGGAATAATTGCAAGTACACTAAAAAACCCATCTGTGGTGGGATGGAAGGAAAGTGAGGACTGGAGAAGGTGAGATCTGGAAGTGTTACTGGCCTATTTTTAAAAAATGATCGGTGGGGGAAGAATAGCTCATTAAAATAGGACATATCTGCTAGAGGATGTGCTTTGTGCAAATATTGCCAGTGTTGTGATGTATATAATATTTATGTAACAGAAGCACGATAGGATTGATGCAGATGATTTATACCCTGCCCTTTGCATAAGTCACTGGTTGGTTTGCAACAAAATGAAATGAGATAAATAGAAAACATAAATCTTTTTAAAACAAAAACAAACAAGCGACCACCATCCTTAAAATAACAACATAACAAGAAATACTAATAGCAACAACAGCAATTAATCCATCTGTCAAACCAGGTCTCCCCACTTTCAAATGTCCACTAAAACAGTATTTCTCACAGCCTAAAACTGTAAAGCAGTGCGGTCCAATGCAGCTCAGTTGCAAGTAAGTTCCACATTTGAGGAGCCACCACTGAAAAGGTCATTTCCTTGGCTTCCACATCATCATCAGCATTATTAAATTAAATTTGTATACCACCCTTCACCCACAGAGCTCAGGGAGATACTTCATCCTGCATAGAAATAAGCGAGAGTGCCTCATCCACTGATCTTAAAGCACAATCAGATCAATATGGAATATTTGCATACTGGATTATAGATGCAATGTGTACAGTACGATTAAAGCTGTGCATGTCACAATTTAAAATTACCTAAAATAAGAGACAAAGATAACTCTATGCCAAGGAAAATGGATGTGAGATGGATGCTAGGGAAAGTCGTTTTATATTTTTTATTAAGGATTTTCTTGTTTTACAGAAGTGTAGTGCCTCGTGTTTTTTTCTTCTTCTTCTTCTTCCATGTAACGTTTTTACAAATCCGTTTCATTTGTTGAGGCATTAGGGGGAGAAGAAAACAGAAAGAAAAAAGAAAGGGGGGTGGGGAGAGGGAGGATGGATGGGGGTGGGGTCGGGTGGCGGTGTTTCTATTAAAGCTACCTACCAGCATTTTGTAATTAGTTATGATGATCTCTGGCAGGCAAGCGGACTGATAAGCAACAAGGACTCTCTGTCAGTTTTGTGTAAGTTTATTTACAAGAAAAACACATCCAGAGCACGGCGTTCAGCCTCCTCTCATTAACAGTAGTTGATCAGTATGACTCATCATCCCTCCCCCAACAGGAAGAACGCCAAAATCCCGCCTTTCTCCTCCTTCCCTTCCGTTGTTCTCTGAGCTTCTCCAGTCTTCTAATACAAGGACTGAACAGTTGGCCTGTCTCTCCCCCACTTCCAGAAGACATAGCCTCTGACTCTGGCTTATCCGCTGGTTGCCTGGCAATGCTCTGGCTGACTTCCAACTTTTCCTCTCTTTGGGAGGTAACAGTGTCTTCTCTGAGAAGAAGGGTGGCCGGGCTGTCCTCTCTATACTCTGACAGGCAGCTCTCATCTGCAGAGTCGGCCCCTTGCTCGCCTAACTCAGTTTCTCAGGCTGACTCTTCCACTGTACTCGGGGGGGGGGGGCAGGTTCCTGACATTAGTGATATATCTACTTGTTGTATATGCTAAGGAGGATGCAAATTGAGTGGCTTATGTATCTAATAACCAGCTATTGTGCAGAACTTATATGAGATACATCTCTGATATGAGTTATACATACAATGGAAGTTGCTCCTAGTACCAGTCATTACTGACGTCATCCTTATCTCACACTCTGGGGTTGCTTTTTATGGGCAGAGCCAAGCCACACCCAGTCCCAGGTACACCAGGTTTGGTAAGTTTCCCAGGGGATTCCCAGGGATGGAAAATGTACATTTCTTGTAAACCACTCAGAGGTTTTACTAAAACCGAGTGGTGTATATATATGTGGTGTGGTGTAGTGTAGTGGTTAAGAGCAGTAGTCTCGTAATCTGGTGAACCAGGTTCGCGTCTCCGCTCCTCCACATGCAGCTGCTGGGTGACCTTGGGCCAGTCACACTTCTTTGAAGTCTCTCAGCCCCACTCACCTCACAGAGTGTTTGTTGTGGGGGAGGAAGGGAAAGGAGAATGTTAGCCGCTTTGAGACTCCTTAAAGGGAGTGAAAGGTGGGATATCAAATCCAAACTCTTCTCTTCTTCATATAGTCTAAATAAATAAAAACCATGTAACAGCTTTTGTCTCATCTGATGAGTAGGATCCAGCATGATGGGGAGGGGGAGGGCAGGAGAGGAAGGAAAAAGAAGCTCATGCCAGCAATGGAAAATGTGCAGCACCATTAGTTGTGACTCTCAATTTGTAAATCACTTAGATGGTAATAAAAACCCAAGGGGGATGGGGAGTGGAGTGGCAAAGCCCAACTTTCCACAGGCTAAATAATTCAGAGAGAAAGGGAGGGTGAGGGGGGGATCCAGCCCCACAAATATGGAGCGCAAAACAAAACAAACGACAGAATCTGGGCAGATGGATTAAAGCATAAAGCCCGTTTGAGTGTTTCCTTAAATCTTTGGTAATATAGCTGGTGTTTGTGCTCCTTTGCTTAGGTTCATATACCCTGTGAGTTAGCTGAGCCTGCACTTAGTTTTCTGGGAATGCCAAGAAACTGGAAGAATTCAGAGTTCAGTTGAGGCTGACCGCACCTGCACCATACATCTAGAGCACTATAATTCCACTTAAACTATCACAGCGTTCCTCAGAGAATCCTGGGAACTCTAGTCGGCCAAAAGTGCTGAGAGCTGTTAGGAACCACAACTCCCAGAGTTCCTTGGGAAGAGGGATTGACTGTTGCACCACTCTGAGAATTGTAACTCTGTGAGAGGAACAGGGATCTCCTAACAACTCTCGGCACTCTTAACAGCACAGGCTGGTGGAAGATGTAATCCAACAAAATCTGGAAGGTACCACACTATCTCTAGGTTAGATTGACTGATTCAAAACCTTTTAATTAAATAAGAGGACATCCTCAATTAAGTTTCATCAGCCCCAGCCACAGTGGTCAGAGTGGAAACTATAGTTCACCAACTTTTTGGAGGGCACCAGGTTGGCTGCCCTTATCTGATTTAGAATTCTAGAGTTAGTCACCCAACCCAATTATCTGCTTTATAGAAGATCTGCAATACAGGGTGCAGCTGCAGCAACTTTCCCCAACCTGATGCCCTCCAGACTTCGACTTCTCCTTATTTTAATTTCTTACTTTCCTTCCCAAGGTGCTTTGTTGTTGTTGTTTAGTCGTTTAGTCGTGTCCGACTCTTTGTGACCCCATTGGACCAGAGCACGCCAGGCACTCCTGTCTTCCACTGCCTTCCGCACTTTGGTCAAACTCTTGTCAGTAGCTTCGAGGGCACTGTCCTACCATCTCGTCTTCTGTCGTCCCCTTCTCCTTGTGCCCTCCATCTTTCCCAACATCTGGGTATTTTCCAGGAAGTCTTCTCTTCTCTTCTCTTCTCTTCTCTTCTCTTCTCTTCTCTTCTCTTCTCTTCTCTTCTCTTCTCATGAGATTGCCAAAGTCTTGGAGCCTCAGCTTCAGGATCTGTCCTTCCAGTGAGCACTCAGGGCTGATTTCCTTCAGAATGGATCGGTTTGATCTTCTTGCAGTCCATGGGACTCTCAAGAGTCTCCTCCAGCACTATAATTCAAAAGCATCAATTCTTCGGCGATCAGCCTTCTTTGTGGTCCAGCTCACTGCCTTACCATGGCGAAGGGGCTTGAATAACTCAGAGAAGCCATGAGCTATGCTGTGCAGGGCCACCCAAGATGGACAGGTCATAGTGGAGAGTTTTGACCAAACGTGATCCACCTGGAGCAGGAACCGACAAGCCACACCAGTATCCCTGACAAGAAAACTCCATGGACAAAGACAAGGTGCTTTGCAGCATGTTAAAAATACAATATTAAAATCGCTTTGAACAAATACAGTCAAATGCATCAAGTTGACCCTATATATATTTCAGGTGTCAAAGCTTGTTTTCTACATGGAGCAGAAGATAGATAATGAAGGAGCCAGAAGAAGCCTCCATGGGGAGAGAATACTGCTGTTTGGGGGCTGCCCCAGAGCATGCCCTCTCCCAGGTTTTCTTTTCTCCCAGGTTTTCCAGTGTGGTATAGTGGTTCAGAGCGGTAGATTTGTAATCTGGGGAACCGGGTTCGCATCTCCGCTCCTCCAGATGCAGCTGCTGGGTGACCTTGGGCTAGTCACACTTCTCTGAAGTCTCTCAGCCCCACTCACCCCACAGAGTGTTTGTTGTGGGGGAGGAAGGGAAAGGAGATTGTTAGCCACTTTGAGACTCCTTCGGGTAGTGATAAAGTGGGATATCAAATCCAAACTCTTATTCTTCTTCTCCTCTGAGAGTGGAGGAAATACCAAGAGGTCTGCTTCTGCTACCCTTAACACCTGAGAGGGTGTTATATTTGGGATCTAAGAGCTGGCTAGGGCTTATGGGAATGGTTGTCTGAAACACCTGAAGTCCATCAGGTTGGAGGAGGCTGAGCTACAATATCTCTCACAGATGGCTGACTGTAGACCATAACTGACCAATTAAAGTTTTCACACCTTCTTTGCTCTTTCATTGTAACCTTGGGAGTGGAGTATCAGTTTACCCTCTCTTTATCTCCTCAACATCTCTCTCTCTCGCAATCCATTATTTCTGGAATACAAATCACGCTTCCTTTCTGACAAAGCGATGGACTTTAAAAGCAGCAGTAAAGCATTAACATTTCCCCCCAAAAGTGCAGATAATATACATTTTCAATTCCTCCTGGCAGCCAACATCTACCCTCCAGAACAGCCAGCATATAACATGCTGAACTGTTTCGCGGTAAAATGTAGTACCCTCCTGAGCACTGGGGAATATATCTCGCTGACGGATAGCATCAGAATGCCTCGAGTCATTTATTGCCTAAACACACACACATCTCCCAAGCCTGTTAAAATATGTAAACTTCAGCAAAGAAAATAGAGACACTAAATTAAATGGTTCCGTTCTACTGAGGTCAATAATGCCATGGATATGCTTCCAGCTTCATAGGCATCAGATTTTAGAGAGGGCATTCCATGCACAAAAACACTTTTTATTCAGGATTAATTCTTGCTATGGCCAGCAGGAAAGAAAGGAGAAACAAGGATGTAGTGTTCAGTGATTCGCTTGGTTTGCGGAGGCTATGGCACAATGTCTGCAGTGTCTAATACATAGGGTGATTGGGTTTATCTTGCAAACCACCCTGAGACCTGCAGATATAGGGTAGTGGGGATGCGGGTGGTGCTGTGGTCTGAACCACTGAGCCTCTTGGGCTTGCCGATCGGAAGGTTGGCGGTTCGAATCCCTGCAATGGAGTGAGCGCCTGTCCCAGCTTCTGCCAATCTAGCAGTTCAAAAGCACACCAGTACAAGTAGATAAATAGGTACCATTGTGGTGGGAAGATAAAGGGCATTTCTGTGAGCTCTGGTTTCCATCAAGGTATTCTGTTGCGCCAGAAGCAGGATAGTCATGCTGGCCACATGACCCGGAAAGCCACCCGCGGACAAATGCTGGCTCCCGCAACCCCATAGTCACCTTTGACTGGACTGAACCATCCAGGGGTCCTTTACCTTTATCTTTATAGGGAAGTACGGTATATTAATTTTAATAACAACAAAACACAACAACAACAACAACAACAATAATAATGCTGCAATGTGCATTTGTCATTTGGCAATTATAATTAATTATTATTTTATATAACACTTAACTGTAACACTGAAGTTTAGAGGCATTGTACACCGTTAGATGAGACTTTGCATTTGAAATCTGCCAAAATGTAACATACAGTGGTACCTCGGGTTAAATACTTAATTCGTTCCGGAGGTCTGTTCTTAACCTGAAGCAGGTTAATGGGGCCTCCTGCTGCTGCCGCGCCGCCGGAGCACGATTTCTGTTCTCATCCTGAAGCAAAGTTCTTAACCTGAGGTATTTTTTCTGGGTTAGCGGAGTCTGTAACCTGAAGCATCTGTAACCTGAAGCGTTTGTAACCTGAGATGCCACTGTAGTATATTCATTTAAAGATAATGAAATTATGGGAATGAACATGTTGCAAGCCTAAATGTGCAATTCTGTACATATTTACTCATAAACAAACTTCATTGAGTTTTGGTGGAACTGAGCTGCACAGTAGTCAGTGGGACTTACTCCTGAGTAGAAATGTATAGGATCACACTGTCAGTGTTCAAATTATTCCTTGTTTCCATACAGTCAAGAGAGGAGCCTGAAACTCAGCATTACTCTAAATCTCGGTTTCTGTCTTGCAAATGAACATATATATATATATTTTAATTTATCCATTTTGCGACTTCCTAGACCTCACATCCATTCTTTCAGCACTGCAGTTTCATAATTATGTCTCATACTAGTAATTAATATTTTCACTAAAGTTGGAAATGACCATTGAATTTATGTGGGATTTGCAAAATATTACATGATACTAGCCCAACAAACTATTCACTGGCATACAAGGAAGGGTAATTGATTAAGTAGTCCCAAAATGCCTGAAGGTTTTGAATTTTAGAAAGTTAAATGAAACTTCACATTAGAAAGCAGCACTTTCAATATTTTGACTATTGCGTTCAACATCTGAAGGATGAAATTGGGTTTTATCCAGTTTGGAATATTTGCAAAATTGGTTTCCATTGCACCACAACTGTTAAGTTGCTCTGACAACTTTGAATCTCACATATTTCGGATCCAGCACACAGCAACTGCTGTCTCCTGTGCTGAATATTTATGAATACCCAGCTTCACAGGTGGCAGCAAAGATAATCAAAAAGAGAGAGTTTTGTCAGTGAATTTATTTTGACTATCAAAACCTTCATCTGGCCTCGTGTGCAATTCTTTCTGCAGCCTGGATTGATCAGATGAAGTCCTACAGGAGTCTCCAGTGAATCATTCCACCTCCAGAGAGAAACTTCTGCTGAACGTTCTTGAAGAAGAACACTTATGTAAGTTCAGGGAATGGTAAAACGAGCAGATCTAATGGATTTGTTTGGCTGGCGGAGAAAAAAACAAATTATCGATTGATTAATATTTGGCAATTGCCAAGCAGAGGAGTTAATGAAATCTGATGTCCTGTGATTGATTAGACACATTATTTATCTGAAACTCTGTCAAAATATGTCATGCCCATTTGGTTTCTCCTCTGTGTTAATTCAGCAACTTTGCAAGCCGAGGATTGCTGGGGTACAAAGAATTTGCTTCAGCCTGAAGGTTACAGATAGGGTTATTGGATATCCGTGAGATTCCAGTACGGAAGCAGAACATGCACATTTGCTGCTACAATTAAATATCCCAAGTAGGCAAATATTGGTTTGCAAATATTGCTGTCTACTGGGCCAGGGAAGTGGTGGGATGTGCAAGTTAACCAATGGTACATGCAATGTGAAGCAGTGAATCAGAACAGCATTGATCTATGCTGCAATGTGCACTTTCGTGATGCATAATTAAAATTGCACATGAGGGGGCAAGAGTGAATCAAATATGCGCCTCTTTCAGTGCTTTCGAATGGGGCAACTGATGGGTTATTGTGCAAGGTCGCATGCTTGCAGCATGCAGCAAATATCTCGATTCACCCCCTGAACACTGCCGTGAAAACAAATTCCTCCTCATCTCCACTTTTCGCTTATAAATAGGCCAGATCAAGTTGGATCAGTGCAGACTGGAGCTGGCATTCAAGACAGGCAGAAATCCTTCAAGGCACCTGAGCAGCGAAGGCTCACCTAAACCTCTCAAAATTTAGCAGCGTTGAGCGGGATTGGGATAAGTGGCGATCTTGAGCAAATTGGAGTCTTTTAGCACCTCAAAGCTTACTGTGGGATGGGGCTGGAAGGGAGATGATGCTGTCTGAGTTTCTTCGTTGCATCCTTAAGTTGTGTCAGCAAGGTAAAGCAAAGAACCATTATATGAATTGGTTTGACGCCTGGTGCCTGGGCAGCATTGTCTGGCGATGGTAGTTAAATTGCTACAAATCAGTTTCACGAATAATCCGCAAGACAAGACAACCCTTTGGGTCCCTTCCAACTCTGCAGTTCTACGATTCTACGTGGGACCTAGTCTAGCCCATTCCTTTGTCTCTTACCTTCCTCTTTAGCACATGGGAAAGCAGATAATTGGCTGCTGTTGTTGTTGTTGTTTAGTCGTATAGTCATGTCCAACTCTTTGTGACCCCATGGACCAGAGCACGCCAGGCACTCCTGTCTTCCACTGCTTCCACTGAGAGCCAGTGTGGTGTAGTGGTTAAGAGCGGTGGACTCTTAATGTGGTGAACTGGGTTCGCGTCTCTGCTCCTCCACATGCAGCTGCTGGGTGACCTTGGGCTAGTCACACTTCTTTGAAGTCTCTCAGCCCCACTCACCTCACAGAGTCTTTGTTGTGGGGGAGGAAGGGAAAGGAGAATGTTAGCCGCTTTGAGACACCTTAAGGGGAGTGATAAAACGGGATATAAATTCCAAACTACTCTTCTTCTTCTTCTTCTTCTTCTTCTTCTTCTTCTTCTTCTTCTTCTTCTTCTTCTCCCCCGCCCCCTCCACAGTTTGGTCAAACTCATGTTGGTAGCTTCAAGAACACTGTCCTCTGTCGTCCCCTTCTCCTTGTGTCCTCCATCTTTCCCAACATCAGGGTCTTTTCCAGGGAGTCTTCTCTTCTCATGAGGTGGCCAAATTCTTAGAATCATAGAATCATAGAATCATAGAGTTGGAAGAGACCACAAGGGCCATCGAGTCCAACCCCCTGCCAAGCAGGAAACACCATCAGAGCACTCCTGACATATGGTTGTCAAGCCTCTGCTTAAAGACCTCCAAAGAAGGAGACTCCACCACACTCCTTGGCAGCAAATCCCACTGTCGAACAGCTCTTACTGTCAGGAAGTTCTTCCTAATGTTTAGGTGGAATCTTCTTTCTTGTAGTTTGGATCCATTGCTCCGTGTCTGCTTCTCTGGAGCAGCAGAAAACAACCTTTCTCCCTCCTCTATGTGACATCCTTTTATATATTTGAACATGGCTATCATATCACCCCTTAACCTCCTCTTCTCCAGGCTAAACATGCCCAGGTCCCTTAGCCGTTCCTCATAAGGCATCGTTTCCAGGCCTTTGACCATTTTGGTTGCCCTCCTCTGGACACGTTCCAGTTTGTCCGTGTCCTTCTTGAACTGTGGTGCCCAGAGCTGGACACAGTACTCCAGGTGAGGTCTGACCAGAGCAGAATACAGTGGCACTATTACTTCCCTTGATCTAGATGCTATACTCCTATTGATGCAGCCTAGAATTGCACTGGCTTTTTTAGCTGCCGCGTCACACTGTTGGCTCATGTCAAGTTTGTGGTCAACCAAGACTCCTAGATCCTTTTCACATGTACTGCTCTCAAGCCAGGTGTCACCCATCTTGTATTTGTGCCTCTCATTTTTTTTGCCCAAGTGCAATACTTTACATTTCTCCCTGTTAAAATTCATCTTGTTTGTTTTGGCCCAGTTCTCTATTCTGTCCAGGTCGTTTTGAAGTGTGATCCTGTCCTCTGGGGTGTTAGCCACCCCTCCCAGTTTGGTGTCATCTGCAAATTTGATCAGGATGCCCTTGAGTCCATCATCCAAGTCGTTGATAAAGATGTTGAATAAGACGGTGCCCAAGACAGAACCCTGTGGCACCCCACTAGTCACTCTTCTCCAGGATGAAGAGGAACCATTGATGAGCACCCTTTGGGTTCGGTCAGTCAGCCAGTTACAAATCCACTGTGTGGATCCTCAGCTTGGATCTTGGAGCCTCAGCTTCAGGATCTGTCCTTCCAGTGATAATAATAATAATAATAATAATAATAATAATAATAATAATAATAATTTATTATTTGTACCCCGCCCATCTGGCTGGGTTTCCCCAGCCACTCTGGGCGGCTTCCAACAGAGATAAAAAATACACTAAAATGTCACATATTAAAAACTTCCCTGAACAGGGCTGCCTTCAGATGTCTTCTGAATGTCAGGTAGTTGTCCATCGCCTTGACATCCGATGGGAGGGCATTCCACAGGGCGGGCGCCACCACCGAGAAGGCCCTCTGCCTGGTTCCCTGCAACTTGGCCTCTCGCAGTGAGGGAACCGCCAGAAGGCCCTCGGAGCTGGACCTCAGTGTCCGGGCAAAACGATGGGGGAGGAGACGCTCCTTCAGATATACTGGACCGAGGCCATTTAGGGCTTTAAAGGTCAGCACCAACACTTTGAATTGTGCTCGGAAACGTACTGGGAGCCAATGTAGGTCTTTCAAGACCGGTGTTATATGGTCTCGGCGGCCGCTCCCAGTCACCAGTCTAGCTGCCGCATTCTGGATTAGTTGTAGTTTCCGGGTCACCTTCAAAGGTAGCCCCACGTAGAGCGCATTGCAGTAGTCCAAGCGGGAGATAACCAGAGCATGTACCACTCTGGCGAGACAGACCGCAGGCAGATAGGGTCTCAGCCTACGTACCAGATGGAGCTGGTAAACAGCTGCCCTGGATACAGATTTGACCTGTGCCTCCATGGACAGCTGTGAGTCCAAAATGACTCCCAGGCTGCGCACCTGGTCCTTCAGGGGCACAGTTACCCCATTCAGGACCAGGGAATCCTCCACACCTGCCCGCCTCTTGTCCCCCCAAAACAGTACTTCTGTCTTGTCAGGATTCAGCCTCAATCTGTTAGCCGCCATCCATCCTCCAACCGCTTCCAGACACTCACACAGGACCTTTACCGCCTTCACTGGTTCTGATTTAAAAGAGAGGTAGAGCTGGGTATCATCTGCATACTGATGAACACCCAGCCCAAACCTCCTGATGATCCCTCCCAGCGGCTGCATGTAGATGTTGAAAAGCATGGGGGAGAGGACAGAACCCTGAGGCACCCCACAAGTGAGCGGCCAGGGGTCTTAACACTCATCCCCCACCACCACTTTCTGAACACGGCCCAGGAGGAAGGAGCGGAACCACTGTATGACAGTGCCCCCAGCTCCCAGCCCCTCAAGACGGTCCAGAAGGATGTCATGGTCAATGGTATCAAACGCCGCTGAGAGATCCAGCAGAACTAGGAAACAGCTCTCACCTTTGTCCCTAGCCCGCCGGAGATCATCAACCAGTGCGACCAAGGCAGTTTCAGTCCCATGATGAGGCCTGAATCCCGACTGGAAGGGATCCAAATGGTCCGCTTCTTCCAGGCGTGCCTGGAGTTGTTCAGCAACCACTCGCTCAATCACCTTGCCCAAGAATGGAAGGTTTGAGACTGGGCGATAATTGGCCATCGTGGCCGCATCTAAAGATGGTTTTTTAAGAAGCGGTTTAATAACCGCCTCTTTCAGCGGGTCTGGGAAGGCTCCCTCACGGAGGGAAGCATTCACCACCCCACGAAGCCCATCGCTCAGTCCTTCCCGGCTAGCTTTTATAAGCCAGGATGGGCAAGGATCCAGGAGACAGGTGGTTGGCTTCACTCGTCCAAGCAGCCTGTCCACATCCTCGGAGGTAGCAGATTGAAATTGATCCCACACAACTTGACCAGACAGGACTCTAGCACTCTCCCGCCCCGGCCCTGCACTCAAAGTGAGCACTCAAAGCTGATTTCCTTCAGAATGGATAGGTTTGATCTTCCTGCAGACCATGAGACTCTCAAGAGTCTCCTCCAGCACCATAATTCAAAAGCATCAATTCTTCAGCAATCAGCCTTCTTTATGGTCCGGCTCTCACTTCCATATGTCACTACAGTGGTGCCTCACAAGACGAAATTAATCCGTTCTGTGAGTCTCTTCGTCTTGCGAAGCACGGCTATTAGCGGATTAGCGGATTAGCGCTATTAGCGGTTTAGCGGCTTAGCGGCTATTAGCGGATTAGCAGCTTAGCGGCTATTAGCAGCTTAGCGGCTTAGAAAAAGGGGGGAGGGAAAAAACTCGCAAGAACTATTAGCGGTTTAGCGGCTTAGCGGCTATTAGCGGATTAGCAGCTTAGCGGCTATTAGCAGCTTAGCGGCTTAGAAAAAGGGGGGAGGGAAAAAACTCGCAAGAACTATTAGCGGTTTAGCGGCTTAGCGGCTATTAGCGGATTAGCAGCTTAGCGGCTATTAGCAGCTTAGCGGCTTAGAAAAAGGGGGGGAGGGAAAAAACTCGCAAGAACTCGCAAGACGTTTCGTCTTGCGAAGCAAGCCCATAGGGAAATTTGTCTTGCGAAGCACCTCAAAAGACGGAAAACTCTTTCGTCTAAGCGAGTTTTTCGTCTTGCGAGGCATTCGTCTTGCGGGGCACCACTGTACTGGGAAAACCATAGCTTAAACTATATGGACCTTTGTCGGCAAGGTGATGTCTCTGCTCTTTAAGATGGCTGTAGGCTTCTGCAAAAAAGAGTCCGGTGATCAACATTCAACTAATCAAAACCTTTTTTCTTTTTTTAAAGTGGAAACATCAAAAAGGAAATCAACCTCCGAAAAATGACCTATTAAAGGACTAGAAGAAGCATATGCCACCTATCTGCAAGAATTATTTCCCAGGTAAGACAAAGCACTTTTTAATGACTTTTTAATTGACAGTACAGGATAATTGAACAGATGCCAGCTTGAAAAGTTTGCTTCCCTTTATTATTCCCTAGTAGAGGTGAGCAGCTCACTTAAATACAGACATGCGGAACCTAAACTTTTGCAGATCTATCTGTGTTTGTGAACTTTGGCATTTCATGTTGCAGAAACTGATTCCCAAAGAGCACACATGATTTTGGGAGTGCTGTGATTTTTGTGGTTTCCAACTGCTCCTCTTTTAGATTGTGGCATTTAAAAACTGGTTGAATGGTTTTATTCCGCTTAACTTGTTTTGGTTGAGTCACTTTAAATCTCTTTAAACACCCCCCTGGAATCTGGTTTTGGATGAAAGACAATTTATAAAACAAACAAACAGATAGCCCCGCATCTTGATTCTGCCTTGGTGCCCCTGCAGAGCCCACAAAGCTCATCCAGTGGCTTTATTATGGTTATGTAATAAATAATAATAATAATAATAATAATAATAATAATAATAATAATAATTTATACCCCGCCCATCTGGTTGGGTTTCCCCAGCCACTCTGGGCGGCTCTCAGCAGAACATTAAATACATGATAAAAGATCAAACATTAAAAACTTCCCTGAACAGGGCTGCCTTCCGATGTCTTCTAGAAGTCAGGTAGTTGTTTATTTCCTTGACATCTGATGGGAGGGTGTTCCACAGGGCGGGTGCCACCACCAAAAAGGCCATCAGCCTGGTTCTCTGTAACCTCACTTCTCGCAGTGAGGGAACCGCCAGAAGGCACTCAGAGCTGGAACTCAGTGTCTGGGCTGAACAATGGGGGTGGAGACGCTCCTTCAGGTATACTGGGCCTTTGAGGCCATCTAGGACTTTAAAGGTCAGCACCAACACTTTGAATTGTGCTTGGAAATGTACTGGGAGCCAAAGTAGGTCTTTCAAGACCAGTGTTATATGGTCTCGTTTTATATGGTTGTCGTGTTCTTCCTGTTTGACCTGTAATTTTAATAATATTGAATGTCTTTATATCAATCTATGCTATGTTTCCTCCTGTTTTTAACCAAGTTGTCCACTTATCTTCTAGGGAAGCAGTGACTGCAGCTGGCGCTTCGTGGTTGGCTGTTTGCTTTGGCTGGCCTCAGGGGATGTTGGGATAGCCCACCAAGTCTTAAAATTTAAATTGGCCAGTGGTGGCTTAGATGTGGGGGAGGAGCTTCAGCAGCGCAGAGACCAAGACTAAGTAACCCACCGACGTCTGGCTTAAATATCCCAGTCCACCACTGGGATATTTAAGCCAGCTGTAATGGGAGCCAACAGTGCAGTCAGCAGATGATCATCCCATTCACCGACTCTTAAGGTAAGTGGGCATTGCATATGGAGGACCTTGCTGTAGACCTTGCCCCGTATGTGGGGCCAGGAAGGATCTGGTTTGCAGACCAATTGGGCCCATTTGGGTTTCTTGCCTTCGTCGTAGCAATAGTCATGACTTTGGGCAGATAAGGCATTAGGTTGAATCCTTGGTCTATTTCCAGGGGGTGAGGTGGTGTGTGATATCTTGATTGGGTGTGATATCTCAGAGTACTCTAGTAAAGGGGTCTGGGTGGAAGATTCCATCCAGTAGTCCAGGTGAGGGCTGGACAGGCCATAGAACTTCCAAATGACAGCCTGCGGTCAGCTTGGTTGACCTGTACCTTGAGGTGACCCTTAACCCAGGCATGTCCTTGTTCAACTTCAGCCACCAGGCAGAAGGCTGACTCCGGATACATACCCAATGCACCTAAGCCTACCAACAACTGTAACCAATAAAGTTGTGGCCATTTTCAATTCAATGTGTCAGTTGATTCTTGTTTCATCACCCCTTCCCGGCTCCCCCGGGCTCACTGAGCATGGGCCCGCATGACTAATGCCATGACGCAGCTGATAAATGCAATTAATAAGTATTCCATAGCAATAATAAAGAAGCTTTTTTTGTGAACTTGCCTGCTGCTTCATTTATTGCTGTGTTCAATCTTATTTTAGTGCTTCCAGCCAGGGAATCCTGAGTCCTGGCTGGGAGCTGTAGGGTAGAGGAGAAGATCAGCCACAGCATCTAGATCCCAGCTGATTCAAAATGACCAAGGCAAGGGGAAAGGGTGGTATCGACGTCACTTTTTGTTGTGGCAGCTCCCAGCCCAAAGAGCCAATGGCCTCAAATTGGGACCTTGCCGAGGGAATGGACCAGCTTCAGAGCCAGCAGGTCTCAAACTACATGCATGACAAGCGCCCCAGAAAAAATGGGAGACCCCTTTTTGTGCACGATTGCAGCAGCCATTGTGGGTGCTCAGTGCTGGTAAGGTTCCCACCAGTGGTAGCCAGTGTGAGTCTGTAGAATAGGGTGTTGTGTGATGCCCTACACATTTTGAAGTTGCATTGAGTGTCAGGATTCACGATCTCCCTCTCACACCTAGGAGACGGCAGGCTGGTGCTTTTATACCTTTCAGATTTATTGCTATTTACAGAGTAGCTCAGTCCCGAGCAGACACTTCAATCATCCTCCCTCGAGAGGTCAGCTGAGCCCACTGAAGGGTGGGATTTTTTCCCAACCAATAGGAAATACGCCATCGGCTCCTCCTCCTCTTGTGGGCTTGACGCCAAGGCTGAACTCTGCCCAATCTCTGAGAGTGAAGAGACTCCTGAACTGACTGTTCAGCTTGCGTCTCCTCCCCAGAGAGTGTGTCTGAAAATTGTGGCTCCTCTGCTTGCCGTACATTGCCCTGGACATTTACTGTATGATCTGCATTCCAGGAGAGAAGGGGCTCGCTTCACCCTCTGCCTGTGAAGAACGCAAGCCTCCATCACTTTCTGCCTACCCCCCTCCTAGGTCCTGGGAGCAGGGACGTCGCAATGGGGGGGGGCGGTTCGCCCCGGGTGCCATGTCTGGGGGGAGGGTTGACAAGAAGAAGAAGAGTTTGGATTTGATACCCTGCTTTATCACTACCCTAAGGAGTCTCAAAGCGGCTAACATTCTCCTTTCCCTTCCTTCCCCACAACAAACACTCTGTGAGGTGAGTGAGGCTGAGAGACTTCAGAGAAGTGTGACTAGCCCAGGGTCTCCCAGCAGCTGCATGTGGAGGAGCGGAGACTCGAACCTGGTTCACCAGATTACAAGACTACCGCTCTTAACCACTACACCAAGAAGGCACCCCGCAGGGGCTCGCGGCAGTGAAGGATCCCAGCGGCAGCAGCAAACCGCTATGTACAGCACATGCGCTGTATGTAACAATGCTACACATGCACTGTACATAGTGGTTTGCCGCCGACACCGCTTGAGTGCCGTATGGACGGCGGTGGGATCCCTCCGTCGCTGCTACAGCCCTGAACGGAGGATCTGTCGTTTGTGGCTGCAACTGCGAGCAGAGGATCCTTGCACTACGTATGGTGCATGCATCGTACATAGCAACGCCACACATGCACCCTACATAGCGACGCATCACCCCAGGTGTGGCAACGCCTTCGTTCACCCCCGCCTGGGAGCCTTCACTTTCACTCTGGGCAGGAACATTCCTGACATTGAGGACTTCTTTGGCAGCAGAGGGTTCCTGTTAGGTTATAGTTCCGTTCCACCTTAAAAGGAACCACGGAGCAATGGTTCCAAACTACAAGAAAGAAGATTCCACCTAAACATTAGGAAGAACTTCCTGACAGTAAGAGCTGTTCGACAGTGGGATTTGCTGCCAAGGAGTGTGGTGGAGTCTCCTTCTTTGGAGGTCTTTAAGCAGAGGCTTGACAACCATATGTCAGGAGTGCTCTGATGGTGTTTCCTGCTTGGCAGGGGGTTGGACTCGATGGCCCTTGTGGCCTCTTCCAACTCTATGATTCTATGATTCTATGACTGTTGTGTGTCACATGCCTGTTTACTTCCAGCACAATCTGCTGGGAACTTCTGTTTGCATATTGCTTTTGTTACTGCTGTTTTGCTGGACACGAAGGGAAGCAGACATGTTTTTCCTTTGTTCCTGAACTACGCTTAATATACGCCTGTAAATAATGCTTACACATGTCTCTGTCCACCACTTCCGTTGTGAGAAGTTACTCACTCTGCTGATTAGAGCCTGCCAAGCTTCTAAAAGTCTCTGAGGCTTGTGTCACTGAGTGATGCTGTTCCGGGAACCGGAGTTCGCCCGGCTGCTGGCCGGTGGCTGGAGCCAGCTGGGGGCCTGCCAAATGCCCCCTCTCCCCGGACGCATCCCAACAGTTCCTTCATTGCTGGGAGAGCCAGTTGGAGGGACACCCCTTGCCTTACCCCATCCCTGTCTAGCAACAAAGCCCTGGGAATTGAGATTGCAACCTTAATATGGATTGTATTTTGATGTCATTATTTTGTAAAAACCAGCTGGAAACTTCCATGAGGGAAGGTGTGTCTCTCTGTGTCTATGTCTATGTCTATGTCTATGTCTATGTCTATGTCTATGTCTATGTCTATGTCTTTGTCTTTGTCTTTGTCTTTGTCTTTGTCTTTGTCTTTGTCTTTGTCTTTGTCTTCCTTCCTTCCTTCCTTCCTTCCTTCCTTCCTTCCTTCCTTCCTTCCTTTCTTTCTTTCTTTCCATCCATTTTTCCACTCTCTTAACTACACTGTTTCTGATGCCTGCTAGAAACCTCCCTTTTTAGGCAAGCCTATCCTAACCCGACGTGCTATTTTCATTATTTCATTCGATTTCAAAATTGGTTCCTTTTATCTACATTTCCACCATTGCATTATGTTTATTGTCTGTAAAGGCTGTTTTTATTAGTACTGCTGATGAATATTTTATACCACTTTATATATGTTCTGTTTTTTGTTTTTATTAAATGGCATATAATTCATGCTAAATAAATAAAATACCAACATTTCCTTGAGACCAGAGCATAGTATTTTTTTGTTGGTTTGCTTATTTAAAAGCACTTCTATACCACCTTAGGTTTTAACATCTTTAAGTGACATACAACCATACTACACAGAAATGATGAAGCAGTACAATGAAGGCAGTGAGAGGATAGGATAGAAACAGAAATTCAGCAATAGCAGGGTCTGTTCTTATGGGTTGGGGAAAGTTTGGGCAAAATCCTTCCACTGATACAACCACTCTTGCCATAGAATCATATCAGTGACTCATGTTCCTAACAGATGGGGTGGACTGGGTCTTTTTCGTGTGTAATTATTTTTTTATTAAATTTTATGATTTTATATTGATCACAATTTCGTTATCTCAGAGAAAAAAGAAATACAATTCCCAACCCCCCCCCTCAACTTCCCCTTCTGGTTGTTTACATATTCCTTTTTCCTGCTTGTTTTATTATACCTTAATATTACATTCTGTGGGTTAAACCACAGAGCCTAGGACTTGACGATCAGAAGGTCGGCGGTTCAAATCCCCGCAACGGGGTGAGCTCCCGTTGCTCAGTCCCTGCTCCTGCCAACCTAGCAGTTCGAAAGCACGTCAGAAGTGCAAGTAGATAAATAGGTACCACTCTGGCGTGTAGGTAAACGGTGTTTCCGTGCGCTGCTCTTGTTTGCCAGAAGCGGCTTAGTCATGATGGACACATGAACTGGAAGCTGTACACCGGCTCCCTCAGCCAATAAAACAAGATGAGCGTCGCAACTCAGAGTCAGCCATGACTGGACCTAATGGTCAGAGGTCCCTTTACCTTTATCTATTACATTCTTTAAGTTAAGTATTGTTCTGTTCTTATCATTTTTATACCATAATAGTTTTCAAATTGTCTCACAGACTCATTATTTTCCAATTATTACCTCTTAATCTCTATGTTCGTTTTGTTAATTGTAAGTGTTTACTCAAATCCTGCTTATGAGTCCACTTCTTTACAATGTTTCTGTAGGTACAACATAAATGGTTCCCAGTCTTTTTTTTTAATCTCTATTGTCCTTGTCTCTGGCTTGCCCAGTTAGCTTCACCATTCCAGGATATTCTGTCAGTTTTTCTTTTTTTCTTTCTTAAATAATATTTATTAAGGTTTTAAAGGTTACAAAAAGAAAAAGAATACACACCAAGTTGAACACAGACTTGTAACAAACAGAAAAATAGATACAATTAAACCAAAAAGAAAAAGAAAAAACAACAAAAAAGGGAAAAAAATACAACGAACCTTCCCATAGCTTATCTTTCATTTGCTTGTTTCCTTGACCTCCTCGCACCTCCCTTTTTTGTATTCTAGTTCGGTTAGCTATTTCAACAAATCCTTTCTATCCTTCCCAATTTTTATCCTAATACAATGTAACTTTACCTTCCCTCCTTTCATCCATTAACAATCTATTTTTACTTAATCCTTTATAATACTTCTGCTAAAGCCACATAACTTCATTCCAGCCTCCTTCTAACATTCCTTAATTTTACAATGTTTCAGTAAATAGACTTTAAATTTCTTCCAATCTTCTTCCACCGACTCTTCTCCCTGGTCTCGGATTCTACCAGTCATTTCCGCCAATTTCATGTAGTCCCTCACCTTCATCTGCCATTCTTCCCGGGTGGGTAGGTCTTGTGTCTTCCAGTACTTTGCAATAAGTATTATTGCTGCTGTTGTATTCTGTCAGTTTTTCTTGCCATTCTTCTTTGGTTGGTATCTTATCGTCCTTCCATTTGCGGGCTAGTAGAATCCTAGCCGCTATTGTCGTATACATAAATAACTTATTATGCTCTTTTGACAAGTCTTGACCTTTAATGCCTAACAAGAAAGCTTCTGGCTTTTTAACAAATGTTGGTCTTAAACATTAACAAAGTAATCTGTACCTAGGCTTGATAGATTGCTTTTGCTTGCCTGCATGCGGAATAATGGATCTCCATATTAGAGATCTGGGTGCGGGAATGTCTGCCCAGGCCCATAAATGTTTGTTTGAATTGCAACTGCAAAGTCAGCATCCTATCCTTGGGAAAGGGAGGAGAGATTTAAACCTCTTATTATCATTCTGGCATAAATGGCCCCTGAGGTTCCAGAGAGAAACGCCCAAGTAGGGATTGTGCAAAAGTTTGTACATTTGAAGTTACAGGGCGAATGCAATTGTCTTAAAGAATTAACATCTGCCTGTATAATAAATAGCTCAGAGCATGCTAAAATGCTGGAATGTAGGGGTTGCATCCAATGAAATCATTGTGGCAGTTGAACGACTTTCTCTTATGCGGTGGAACTTCTCCTTTCCCCATGTGCCCTCTCCCAATTTGCTCTGGGGTTCCCCCTCCAAACCAGGGGTGGTGCAGGGCAGAAAAGGGAGAGGACGAAGGGGAATTTCCACTGCATGAGCAGAAGTTGTTTTGCTTGCACAGTGCAACTCGGAAGCAGAGTTTGAAGGGACCCCAAGGGCCATGTAATTCAACTCGCGTCCATGCAGGAATCACAGCTAAAGAACCCCTGACAGATGGCCATCCAAACTCTAAACCTCCAATGAAGGAGAGTCCACCATCTTCCAAGGGAGTCCATTCCAGCAGAAGGGAAGTTTCAGTTTTGAATAAAGGAGGCAGGCTTCTTACCCTTTCTTCTCAGACCACTTCTTCCTGATCAAAATGACCACAGAGAGCCAGTGTGGTGTAGTAGTTAAGAGTGGTAGTCTTGTAATCTGGAGAACCGGGTTCACATCTCCGCTCCTCCACATGCAGCTGCTGGGTGACCTTGGGCCAGTCACACTTCTTTGAAGTCTCTCAGCCCCACTCACTTCACAGAGTGCTTGTTGTGGTGCAGGAAGGGAAAGGAGAATGTTAGCCGCTTTGAGACTCCTTAAAGGGAGTGAAAGGCGGGATATCAAATCCAAACTCTTCTTCTTCTTCTTCTTCATCCCCAATCTGCTCTCTCAGCCCTGAGTGCTCACTGGAAGGATAGATCCTGAAGCTGATGCTCCAGTCCTTTGGCCACCTCATGAGAAGAGAAGACTCCCTGGAAAAGACCCTGATGTTGGGAAAGATGGAGGGCACAAGGAGAAGGGGATGACAGAGGACGAGATGGTGGGACAGTGTTCTCGAAGCTATCAGTATAGGTTTGACCAAAGTGTCAGACCAAAGAGTCGGACAGTCTGACACGACTAAACAACTAAACAACAATAACAACAACAACAACAACAACAATCTGCTCTCTAGCCCATAGAAGAAGACTTACAAGAGTCTCTTGCTCTATCATCTGTGTTACCCACACATGCAAATCACCTGAAAGTGTTCTTCTCCCCTCACCCCCACCACAAACCCTCTCCTACAAGGATGAGCAACCTGTGATCCTCACTTTGATTCTGATCTACCACTCCCATCAGACCATCCACAAAGGCTAAGGTTAATGGAAGCGGCAGTCCCAAAACATCAAGAGAGTCTCAAGTCCCATATCTCTGCTCTGCTAGCTATGGCTGCACATACAGTCTGAGTCCATAATCTAATGTGCATTCCGGATGCAAACGCCTAACCTTGTGACTGAAAAGAGAGTAATAGTTGGTTTCGGTAACTGTGTGCCTCTTACACATTTCACTTATGAACTTGTAATGTTTTTAAATTATGGGGTTTAACTGCTGTGAGTTGCTAGCCTGGGGACGTTCTGGAGCTGGAGGTGGTTTGCTGTCCTCCAAAACTGAAACCTGCCCATCTTACTCCCTACAAGATCCTGGGTAGAGCTGATTGTCCACTAATTCTACTGTCACATTCTTCATAAGTCTTCTGAGCCAAGCGTTCCTCCTGACCGAAGGAGTGGAGAATAACTCTGCCTATAGGAGTTTGCTACAAAATTTAAACACCTTTCATAATATGGGCACCAAGAATGCAATGATGAACACAATGGGGAGGCTGCTTTTGTCTCCTCTGTATATTTCTGTGTGGTGGTCTAGTCTCCCTCCCAAAATGCTGACTCTTAATAGCTTTTTAAGGCTGTTTCCATTACCTTCTACCCCATCTCACACATTCGGCTTCTGCAGGTGGGTGATCCGTTCATGGTCTGGCTGCTTTTCTTCATACATAGACAGACCATAGACACTGACTTACAGCACCTCATTTGACATTACATACCCCTTAACTTCATATGTGCTTTTTGTACCTTACTAGTCTATAAGCATTTCATTTTTATTATTCTTTTCAGTTAATTATCAGGAGGGAAATTACTTTATAATTTCCTTAAACTTCAAGATTCAATCCAAATCTGTTAGGAGATTTGTGCTATTACAGTACTTTTTAAAATATTCTTTGAACATTGTCCAAACTTTACTAAATTTCTGGTTGGAATTTCCTCTTATTTTCCCTGTCATCCTTGCAAGTATTCTATCATCTTTGTTGCCAATCGGTTTTTGTGGGGATTACATCACCTTTCCATTTTTTTGCTATTAAAACTCTTGCCGCTGTGGTACATAAAAAGGGTTCTGTTGGTTTTTTGTATATCAGTGGACATAATGCCTAACAAAAAGGCTTCAGGGCTGTTGTTCTTAAATGAGAATTTAAAGATCTTTTTGATTTCATTGTATATTACAGTGGTGCCTCGCAAGACGAAATTAATTCGTTCCGTGAGTCTCTTCGTCTTGCGGTTTTTTCATCTTGCGAAGCACGGCTATTAGCGGCTTAGCGGATTAGCGCTATTAGCGGCTTAGCAGCTATTAGCGGCTTAGAAAAGGGGGGGGAGGGAAAAAAACTCGCAAGAACTCGCAAGACGTTTCGCCTTGCGAAGCAAGCCCATAGGGAAATTCGTCTTGCGAAGCACCTCAAAAGATGGAAAACTCTTTCGTCTAGCGAGTTTTTCGTCTTGCGGGGCACCACTGTATATCCCCAAATTCTCTTACCTTCTCACAGTCCCACCACATCACACCATAGATGGACTGTGGTGGGACCATCTTCTTCATTGTTGAAGGGCAGAGCAGAGGTCAGGTGCAAGCTGTTGAGCTGAGAACTTTTCCACCAGGCGCATGCAGGCATCTTCCCAAAATACTTAATTGTCTGATTTTAATCTTTTTAATAGGTTGTTGTTGTTGTTTTTACTGTGTGGTTTCATGCACTTTTGTTGCAATCCTCTTTTATATGTGTGTTTCATACTGCGTCAACTCACTTCTAGATGGAGAACCATCCTGACTCACTTCTTTGTTAATCAATGGAGATGTTAGATGGCATTTCACTTAGATCAGCTACAAGGTAATATCTGCTTTCAGAGCTTGCCCGGTCGTCAACATAAAACGAAGAGAGAAAAGAGATGTTATATAACCAGGAACCAAGGGAAGAAATTGTTTTTCTTTACTGTTGGCTTGTGGTGGTCCTTGGGAGGTTGGGGAATGACAAATGGGGAAATCAAACATGCAAATACAATTTTTTTTCTACCTCTGTAGGTTTTCAAGATACATTTTAACATTTATAATCCGAATATAAGATAAAGAAACTGTCTGCATTGTACTTGCTTTTGGGGAGTTGTTGTTGTTGTTTGTTGTTGTTGTTGTTTGCAGTTCATTGAAAGATGTAGAGGACTCATGGGGGGAAAGAGTTGCTACCTAGTGCATCTCAAAGGGAAACAGATGCGTGTATTGCATCATTAACATGTGGCGTCATAAGCACAGATTCTGCACCTCTTCCTTACACAGAAGAGCTTTGCATGGACAGGCAGAGTCCCCCAAACCCTGGGCAGCCCCCATGTGGAATAACAACTCCAGACAACGTGCTATGGGGTTAAAATTGGCCACAACTTTATTATGTTTCAGATGTGGGTAGATCTTGGCTCAGGCATTGGGCGTTTATCCTTCCCAGTCCCCCGCCGGGGATCTGGAGAACATCAGGGTTATCCAGTGGAGGGGGGGGATGGACTGGCTCTGGAGAACATATGTTCAAGCAGAGAGAGCCTGCCCCCGTTATGCCGCCATCACAAGGGAGAGCAATGACAACCTCTCGGTGTACGGCCAAAGCCTCCCCTCAAAACAACCCCTTTAACGGGGAACCCTGGTATCACCGCCACAAAGAGAAGGGGGGCGTGGGTCACCGCTACACGCCCACCCCCATTTAGGGAAGATAAACTAAAGGATTCTGCCCAAGACCTGATACCACCCAAGTTGTGGTGTTTTGCTACGGGAAAGGCAAACCTGTCAATGCAAGAGAATTCCTTTCCGGCCCTTCAACAGCGACCTTGACGTAGCAGCACCCGCGTACCTGTGGAGAAGAGGTTAACCTGCAAAAGAAGGCTTAACTGAGGGTGGGTAGGGTGGGAGAAGCTCTGGAGCCAACTGGTATTCCCAGGTAAGATCCTCCCCCTATTGTGTGGGCAAGGTGATCCCTCCACCTACCTGGCCTGATCACCTTGGCAACGCCTCCCCAGGTGGGATTGGGCAACTGGCTGAGGTAGGCGGAGACCTCCAGGTATCCCACCTGGGGAAGGCGAAGCCAAGCCTGTGCTAATAATGCTGCATAAGGTCCAGGGGGCTGCGTGCAACAACGCAAAGGGTGCCCCCCATTTAATGTGGGGAGCGGTCATTCTATACCATGCTTGTGCAATTTTGGAATAGCTCTGAGGCTCAACCCAAATGAACCTTGCTTCTTTTGACTTTTCCCCCTGGTTTGAAAAGACCCATGCTATTTTCAGCCATTTGCAAAACAAAAACCTATTGACATCTCACTTTTAAGATAAAATAACAGAAAAGGTTGTAACTAGCCAAAAGAAGATCATGGGGATTCAAAGCAATCATTTAGCACCCTTTCTGATGATATCAGGAATCTGTAAAGTAGTGTTAATCAAGCTAATTTCCTTCCTGAAGCAAAACACTCCTTCTGCAACGAAACCTTAATGCAGACTCCAAAAACCATGTTTCAGTGCGAATGCAGTGCTGTGAAATACAATACAGTATCATGGGTCTTTAACTTGGAGAGATTGCCTGAAAATATGAATATAGAAAGCTGTCTTATACTGAATCAGACGAGATGCTGTATCCCTTCTCTTCTTAGGCAGTGCTAGTCTAAGATCTCCCACATTCCTCCAAAATAAGAAGCATTGCACTGGCAACTATGCAAATGCACACAAATATGATTTTTGTGGTCTGTACTCATACGAGCAACAATAATTTGGAGATGATGCTGAGCATGCAAATTTCTTCAGAGCTGTTTTGCATTTTGCAAGGTCTCCTGTCCCCCCCCCCTCTCTGGAAACAATTGCATGCTATATTACACATAGCGCATGTATGCTAATCTTAGTTTCAATAAGGGAAATGTCTCCCGTCTGCAGGATTACGGCATTAAACATTTAGTGGGCTGCCTTTGCTCTCCTCTGCGGTTTCAACAATTTAATCTTTCATACTTGATTCATGTAACAACAACAAAGCCTCAACTGGGTCAAAGAATTTGACTGAGACCTAATGCATAGCGAAGCACACCACATAGATTTTCTCGTTCCCTTCTGCAGATGCCCCGGAATTCTGTGACAAAGAGTCATTAGGGTTTAGTGCTTGGAAAACACAGAGTAAATATAGGGTGCCTTAGAAAGCCTCAAGGTAATAATTCCATATTGCAGTGCTCATAGATGAAGGCTGCAAACCTGTCTTGGTTTGTGGGGGGGCGGGGAGGAAAACCACCAGCAGCAATTAACTTGAATGTATAGCATCACCCATCCTGAAAGCTTGGGCTGGGAGACAATAGATTAAAGCAAATATAAAATGTCCTATTACGTTTCAATTAAAATCCAATTAAAAAACCTGAAAACATATCCATTTTTTCACTTCAATCCTCCCTGCAGCCAGACAGGACAATAACCTGCATTTTTGTTAATTTATTACTTAATTAACTTACATTTATACTCCACCTGAGGCTTAAGAGTAGCTTACAACTTTTGCATTGTGCCTCTCCCTTTATGATGTACCTTGCAATCTCTTGATCCATTCTACCCTCAACCCATTTATTTAGTTAAATCATTTCCCCCCAAAGCCCATTTTTAGGGCCGCAACCTCAGAAATTCACAAACAAATAGGAGAATGGGAAGATGTAGCAATATAATGGTCGCATTAGGAAGCATACAGAACGCTTTAAGAAGCTTCTTCATAGCAAAATTTAATACGTTGCACGGCACAATAGTTCTGGGGGCACCACAAAAAAATGACCTATTTTTCATGCATGCTAGCTTAACAAATCTTTGGGAACAATCCTGCGCACAAGAAGCTGGTTACAGGTAGCTAGCCGTGTTAGTCTGCCGTAGTCGAAACAAAATAAAAAAAATCCTTCCAGTGGCACCTTAGAGACCAACTAAATTTGTTATTGGTATGAGCTTACGTGTGCATGCACACTGAAGAACTGGAAACTGTAGTTTGTTCTGCAAACTGTAGTTTGTGAAGGGGAGTGGGAATTATAGTTCTGTGAGGGTGAAACTACAATCCACAGGATGACTTTAAATGTAGGATGTGTAACTGTGCAAGGTAAGGTTGACAGGCCACCACCATCGCGCAGAATCTTAGTTATTTGTTATACTCATGATACCTTTCTTAGAACAAATTGCCTAGGCATTGTGGAAAGATATAGGACTAGAGCTGGCAAAATACAATGTATATTCCCTTCTCTTCCACTTCCCCCATCCACCGTGATTGCAGAGTGCACAATTTCTCCTTCCCCCCCCCCCCCCCGCCAATTTCTTTCCATTTCAAATAATGAATGGCACAGGTAGTCATTTCTCCCCTTCAAAAGAAAGAAGAGTTTTAAATGTTTGCAGATGGGAAGGAGGTCACAACCTGAACATTTTGCGAAATGTGCTTTGGAAAGCTTACAAAAGGGAGCCGGTAGCTAAATTTAGTTCTTTGGTGCTTTTCTTTTTTTTTTCCTTTTGGAAATGGTCAGAAGGCTCTCTCAAACATCTTCTGTTGTTGCAGTCTGCTTTTCCCCCCCTTTCGGAAAATGTCACGTGTGGAAACAGATTAAACTTTTCTGCAGCTGCAATCTTTTGCAGGCTTAAGAGACTAATGGAGCAATCCTAACTATGGGAAACTGGCAGAATTAAATGCAAGCTTACCTTAAACCAGTGTCAAATTATCCCTCTTCCAAACTGCGTTCAGCATTGGGGCTGCTGCTGAGTGAGCCTGGCAGGGGGAAAACAAGCCTTTAAAAAATAGAGTTTGACTTACATGCCCCAGTTTTGGATAGTGTAGAGATTGGAAACAGCTCCGAAAAGGGCTACTAGAATGATCAAACAGGTGGACAGACACTCTATGAGAAAAGGTTGCAGCATTTTGGACTGGTTTAAAGGAAAGGTGATATCATAGAGACATGTTTTCTTACCCGTCTCATAACATTAGAACTTGCAGACATTCAGTGAAGCTGAATGTTGGAAGATTCATGATGGATAAACGAAAGGACTTCCTCATGCAGCACATAGATATGGAAATGATGAAGAAATGACCAACAACCTAGATGCTTTTAAAAGAGAGTTAGATAAATCAATGGCTGAGAGAGGGCTGTTGATGGCCATAAGCCTGTTAGGATTCCACCTTAAAAGGAACAGGCATGACTGAGCCTGGCTCTGGTTGGGGAGGGTGGGGTATAAATAAAATTTATTATTATTATTATTGCTAGGTCACAGGACCAAGGTGAAATGGGTTTCAAACAGGTTTGAATCTGCTTCTACCCTGTCCCTCCCCCTTACCACATCCCCAGTGTGCCCCCTTTTCAGGATTTAACCTAGCTTCAACTCAGCTGAGATAGAAGATTTACCCCACTGTAACTGCAGCTGAGCTGGGGTGTGGGACTTCAGCTGGCATAGCCCTGACTAGTTCAGCTGGGAATCCATCGATCCAAGCTTGCTCATCCTGGTGAATCTTGGGTTTAGATTGTAATTGTAAAGCCTCAACCGTAACCTGTCTTATCCAGGAGTAAGCCCAACTGAAGTCAACAGAACATCCTTCCAAGCAAATATGGTTAGGATTGGGCTCTTAAACTTGTGGAACCAGGGGGAGGAATTTCTAAGTATTCAAAAATTTGGTAAGACTCCAACCATTGCAGCATTGCTGGGGGTCGACTGGATGACCCCTGGGGGCCCCTTCCAATTCTACATTTCTCTGATTCTAATTCGATGTCATGAAGGATCCCATTCATACATTCACATTGCATCTTCTCACTTGTCTGCTCAGCGCTGAATCTATGAACTGACTTCACGGCAAAACATTGAGCTTCAGGTGATATGAGGATTCTTTGTCTGGTGATTGATTTGTGATGGCCCAGAAAGCTCTGCGGCGCTGCCCCCCACCCCCAAGATATTTCACTAATTCTGTTGACATTCTGTCAAACTCCCTTGAAATTTCACAGATGTCTCACCTGAGGGCCTAATTACATGTTACGTTAAATGCATAACATGCAGAGCCATCTCCGTTTTCAAAATTTAATGCTAGGCATTGCAGGGAGCGAGGGGTGTTTTCATTGGACCACAGCAAAGGAGGTCTGATCAGGCAGGGCTCATCTGACCCACACATTCACCAACCCGGCAGCTGCTCCAGTCATCTTTCGACCCTTTCCACTGGTGCCTCTGGGAGAGATCCGGTGCCCAAGAAACTGGCTTAAAGCAAGCCAAGGTAAGTTTAGCCAAAATGAAGCTACGCCAGATCCAAACCCCATTCAGCAACTGGGCTGCTGCTACTGCTGCCCTGCCAAAGCTTGTGCTGGGCCCAGGGGAAACCCGAGTAGCGTGGTGCAGGTCCAGTCCCGAATCCAGGGGCACCACAAGGAGTCAGTCTGGCAGAGCCAAAGCAGGACACAAGGCAAGAAACCAGGCAAGGTCAGGCAGGTTCTGGCAAACAGCAATGTTGCTCCCACAACCTGGGGCAGGGTCCGAAAGCTTTTTATCTTTGTCGGGGTAATGGCCGGGCCTGATCCCCCGGCGACTCACCTCCCTGTTTCGCCCGAAGGCAAGCACTCCTCCTGAGAGTACTCAGGTCTCTCCTCCTCTCAGACCTTAGTCTCTGAAGCTTGGGAGATGTCGGTGGGTTACTAGACCCAGAGGCCACCTCAGCCTCCCCTCACCAAACCGGTACTGGAACAGCTGTAAGTGATGGCCCAGCTGAAGGCAATGAGGTCATCCCTGCATCTGGAGCCAGGGCAGGCTCAGGCCCCTGCCTCGGCCCAGCTGGTGCTTGTTGCAGGGGAACCTCTGCAGACTGGGGCTCTTCATAATCAGGCCCTGGACTTGGTTCAGATGCCACCTGAGGCAAAGGATCCGGTGTGGACAGATTCCTCCTGTTCTAAGTCCGAGCCCGAGTCCCAGGCCATCACAAAGCCTGGCAGATGAAAAAGAAACCTTTAAATTACTGTTCTAAGATGGGTTGACAGCCCCTCCAAGTGCCCCTATTCCCCAAGGATAGCCCCAGATTTACAAAAGCTGTCCCAGTTTCTGGTTTGATCCCAGAATATCCTGCTCTTCCTTAGGATGTGCCTATATTCATCAGAAAAAAATGTTGGTGGGTATGGTAGGACATCCCTATTTTCACTGGAGAAATGTTGGGTGGTATGGAGTTATGCGACTGCCGAGCCAAGGAGATAAGTAACTATACAACCTTTAGAAGAAACCAGAAGGTTTTGAAACGTTGAATGTTTTATTATGTTTTTATATATGTTGTTGTTGTTGTTGTTGTTGTTGTTGTTGTTTTAAATAATATTTATTACTTTTAAAACTTACAAAAAAGAAAGAGAAGAAAAAAAAGAAAAAGAAAAAAACAAGAAAGGGAAAAAAACAATACAATACAATATATAAACAATACAAAACACAGCATTGACACATTGACCTAAACAAACCAAAACAAAAACAATTTAAAAACATACATCATACCATTTCAGTACTCTATCTTTCATACCCTTGTTTCATCGACCTCCTCTCACCTCCCTTTTTGTATTCCACTTCTATTAATTGTTTCAGCAATTCTTTTCCATCTTTCTCTATTTTCTGTCATATAAATATATTAACTTATTTTTACCCTTATTTTCCATTAATACTATAATGCTTATTAACATCACCATAAGATTTCATTCCAACATTTTTCTAACACTCAGTAATTTTACAATATTTCTATTTCTAAAAATAAACTTTTTCCAATCTTCTTCCACCATCTCTTCTCCCTGGTCTCGGATACTGCCAGTCATTCGTCAATTCCATATAGTCCATCAACCTGGTAATCTTCTGTCCGAGGCTCTTAACTCTTTTCCAAGTCCCTTCTGCAGGTCTTCTTCATATTTATACATGCACTTTACTTTGTCTTCTACTGATCTTGTTCTTATTTTCCTTCCTTTGATGCTGAAGAGCAGATCTCGGGAAAGCTCCAACCTAGCAATGTGTTTATTCCTTCTCGACAGGTCAGCCAAATCTCCATGGTTAAATCTAAAATCCATAAGGTATTTCAGAACATGTTTCAAAATTCCTCCAAATCTAAAGGCCCCCACAGCTCCAATCTCCTCACGACCCAAGTCCAAATCCCAAAGGTCAGTAAATCCCTGCATGAAGGGATCTATCCAACTTTCCTTCTCCAGTCCAGGCAGGCCTCCGATCCTCAAAATCTGACTTTTTCTAGAATCAATCATAAAAGGCCTCAACTTATAGTCCTCAATTTGCCTCTGTAGGGCTGGGGCTCCCACTTGTATTACTTTAGGTTCAACAACAGCAACTTTCTCCTTCGCCTTCTCGACAATTTGCCTTGTCAAAGTAGATTCCTGTATCAGATCCTGAATAATTTCTGTATTGATGTTCACTTTTTGTCCCAAATTAGTCACTTTTTGTCCCAAGTTATCAATTTTAGTAGTCTTGACATCTGTCTTCTTGTGGAGTTGTTCCAACGAGTGACTTATCTTGCATAATGCAATCACTAAAGCTTCTTCTGTTGACATTCTCAAATAGTCCAAGGTCAATCCCTGATTCTCACAGTCTCTTATCTTGCAGCTGGTTCCCCCAGCTCAGCTCTTATAACAGTTTCAAAGTCTCCCTCTAGAGGGAAACAGTTTCTATTTGTGTCAATCCTTTTAAGCACAGTTCAAACAGTAAATATAGTTTCAATTTTCAGTTACTTTTCCTCCTTTTTAAACGCAGAAGAGGACAATGGAAACAATATATTTCTCTTATTTAGCTAACTGTCAAGATACGTTCTATTCACAGCCAATGAACTTCAAAACGTCAGTCTTACTGGCAGAACCCTTTCCAGGTTCAGAGCGGTGGTGATTTAATTTTCATCACTCTCTCTTGCAGGCTTTCACGATCCAAAATTTCCCCCCTCTTCTCCTGCTTCCAAGGGGGGTTTAATAGTTTTAATTGATGGAAGTTTAATCCTTTGCGGAAGACTTTCCAAGACCTTAGCTTGCAGCATCTTTGCTTCAATCTATTTACAAAAGGGGAAGGCGGACTTCCTGTTTGAAACCTTCCTGTGTCGGTGCCAAATTAAGACATTTATAGATCCAATTTTCCGTTCTACTCACGGGTAGTTGTTTAAAATCGAATTGTCCACAGGAAAAAGTCAGCGCTCTCCGGCAACAGCAATGCGGCTTCACTCCGTGAAAGAAGCAATCAATTTGAAGCACCGTGCCGCTCACCCCACGTCGCTCCGGATCCCCGAAACCGGGTCTCCCCATGAGTAGGGGAGGCGCAAAAGGTGGCAGCCGAATCCCAGGTTCACAGGCTTCTCCCGCCTGTGATTTTTAGTGGGTCTCCGCCTTCGCCGTGGCGGCCAGACCCTGTTTCCACGGAGTAAATTCCTCCCGATCAGAGGAATTCTGCCATTGCCAGAGGCACTAACCCGGAAGTTATGTTTTTATATATGTTGGAAGCTGCCCAGAGTGGCCAGGGCAACCCAGTCAGGTGGGCAGGGTATAAATAATAAAATTGTTATTATGGAACAGGACATGTTGTTGTTTAGTCGTGTCCGACTCTTCGTGACCCCATGGACCAGAGCACAACAGGAAGGAACAGGACATACCTAGTTTCATTGGAGAAATGCAATTCATTGGAGAATTAATGCCAGGTGAAGTCAGGTGAGCTAGAGATGAACTGCATCCTAAGCTGCTCACCTTGGTGGATCTTGCCATAGGACTGCCCCCTGAAACACAGGGCTTATCCACCCTTAGCTTTCCCCCCTCACTTCCCAGGCACAGGTCTGCATTTTAAAGCTCCAGATCCGAGTGCTTTTTTTTTTTTTTTTTTTTGCCCCAGATCTTTCCCCATGAAAACCCACTATTTAAAACTGAAGCACAACGAATTTGAGTTTTCTGTGGATCGCTGTTTGATTGAGTGGGAAAGAATGGGAAAGCATTTGGACACAGAGCTTTAAAGCATGGCACATGGCCAATAAGGAAAGGTAGGTGTGACTAAGCCCACAGTTACAGCACCTTATTGGGAAAATCACATTTTCCAAAGCAGCTGGGTCAATGCTCTAGCAGGATTGCAGGAGCCTGGGAGAGAAAGGAAGAGGAGGAGGAGGAGGAGGAGGAGGAGGAGGAGGAGGAGGAGGAGGAGTAGTTTGGATTTGATATCCCGCTTTATCACTACCCTAAGGAGTCTCAAAGCGGCTCACAATCTCCTTTCCCTTCCTCCCCCACAACAAACACTCTGTGAGGTGAGTGAGGCTGAGAGACTTCAGAGAAGTGTGACTGGCCCAAGGTCACCCAGCAGCTGCATGTGGAGGAGCGGGGAATCGAACCCGGTTCACCAGATTACGAGTCTACCACTCTTAACCACTACACCACACTGGCTCTCTGGATGGAAGTGTTGAGCCAAAAATCTTCCTTTCACTTCCCATTGTTGTTAAATAGAATCATAGAGTTGGAAGGAACCCTGAGGGGCATCTTTTGCCCAGCATGGGGCTCAAACCCACAACCCTGAGATTGACAATCTCATGCTTTTCTGACGAAGCTGCACCAAGGTGGGCGAGGCTGGGTTCCCAACAGAGCATTTGAAAACTTGCTGGGGTTTTGTTTTTTAAAAGGATTGGAGAGATGAGAAGCACAATCTTGGCTCAAATGACTTTGCCACACTGACAACTCCGCCGGGGAATGACAGATGCAGAAGCATATGTTTTAGAGCCATCACATCCAATAATTCCACATAGCATAAAGACAGAGGGGGGAATCTCTACATCTTAGGAGAAAATGACATCTCTGTGCTTCCTCTCTCCGCATTGTTGCTCAGTTTTTTATTTTATTTTATTAGCATCTTGAAAAGGTAGAGAGATGCTGCCATACGTCCCTGCTCCCTTGACAGTTTGTTGATAATAACAACCCATATTTGCAGGAGGGAAGACCCAGATGGGATACAATACTCAAGATGGAAATGTACCAGCTCCTGAAGAGTCCAGTTCTCTTCTCTTCTCCCCAACAGCTTGGTTCAGAGAAAAAGCAGACACACTGGTAACTTTGGAGACTTTTTCTTAAAAAAGAAAAGTCTGGGTCATTCCTCCCTCCCCCCCATGTGGGAGTTGCTTCTCCACAGTGTAACACCACAAAACAGACCAAACAGTTCAAGTAAGAGAAATACAACTCAATAAACATTAGATATACTCCAATGGGTTGCATACAATGCAGTCATCGCATGAACAAAACAACTTTTGCTGGACAACCATTCGTTCTTCTAGGCCTTGAGGTTTCACACTGTGGAAATCAGGCCCCAGATTGGGTTCAGATGATGAGTCTCCTCTGGTTCCGAGCCCGAGTCCCAGGCCATCACACCTGAGGCCACCTGTAGGGCCACAGGCTGCTGTTGGGGAAAGAAGGGGGGGAGTTCAGAGTGAGTAACGTCACTTTGGAGTTAAGGACTGGATTCTTTGTCTTGCACCACGAGAACTGAATAAAGCCATAAATATGAACTTTCTTCTTCCTTGATCCTTGATGCTGCCGGGGGAGGATAGAGTCCACCAAACTCGATAGTTATCTTCCTTTCATTGGTGAGGAGGAAAAGACTTGGGTTGTTGGATTCGTTAAGCAACTGGGAGCTGGAGACTTTTGCTAATCTACAGAGATGTAGCAGCAGACCCACACCTGCCTCCTACACAGCTAAAATGCGATGGAATGTTAGCAACTAGCTTTTGTATAGAGACGTAGATATAGGGACTATGCACATGTTTACCACTCCCCACAGTTCCCAAACATATGCTGAACACCATATGTTTGCAGTGCAAGGGTGAATGTGTATGTGTGTATTCTCAGAGAAAGAGAGAGATTCATTTGCTGACTACATTAGTGTGAATTTATCCACACCACACCACGTGCATCTACTTTTTCTGATTATATTCACTTTTCTTTGTCAACATCATTTTAGGACTCTAGGTCCACACTGTGATGGCATGGGAATCTGATTCAGAGGCTGAACCTGAGGAATCCCAGCCTGCACAGGAGTCCCCGCCTCCAGGGCCGGCTGAGCCAGGGCAGCGGCTTGAATCTGAAGGGCCCGCACCTGTGCCGGATCCTCAGGAGCAGACACCAGATGAATCCACTCTGGCTCCGGAGGTGATTGAGGACCCATTGCCTGCAGATGCTCCTCTCCCAGCCCTGTCAGGGGAAGGTGAGGTTGCCTCTGCGTCCAGTAACCCTCCAGCCTCTCCTGAGCTGCAGAGGCTCAGGGCAGAGAGGCAGAGGGAACTAAGTTCTCTCAGGAGGAGTGCCAGGAGAGATGAGTCACCTGTGGGCCGGGACCGCCCTAGGCCTCAGAGGAGATAAAGGCCAGTCAGCCCAGTCCCAGGTTGCGGGAGCAACATCGCTGGAAACCTGTTCCTGCCAGCACCCTGACCTGCTCTTCTGGAGTTCCTGACCACCCCGGATCCTTGCCTTGGACCCCGCTTCGCCCCTGACGGACAGCCTCCAGACCCTTGAACCAGGACCGGACTCAGACCACGCCACATGGTAACCCCCTCGGGACCAACACACACACACACACACACAGAGAGAGAGAGAGAGAGAGAGAGAGAGCACCAAAAACAATCTCATTGTGTTTTAATTCACATAATGAATCTCAACCAGTTTTGGAATAGTCTCAAATGTGAGTGTGGACCACTAAAGCAACACAGAATCTAACTGAGATCTCCTTCAATCGAGCCATAGGTTAGCTCATGAGATTGAATATTAATGCCACATGTTGCATACTGAAGGTCCTACTGACAGCATTTCATGCCTCATTTGCTAGCAAAGTTATTAGATTTTAGTCAATGGTCAAAGCGTAAATTGACTCTAAAGGGCTCCTTTGAAGCACTGGTGCATGAGATTAGAACAATTCAGAAATAATTCTGATCTTTTCTTCACCCACCACTAATATAGCACTTTCCCCCTGAATTGTCTCCAGTTAACTCAGTACTTATTTTTTTAAACCCTGAAACACTCAAGCCATTGCCAGTGTAGAGACTTGGATAACATTTGCATGCAGATTGCAACTTGAAAATGTAGCCATACAGTATTTGCATCTGGGTAGGACCCTTAGATTTCATGCAAACCAAATTCAGGTGTCAGTAGCACTAAGGAGGAGATGCAGACCAGCTTCCTCATACTACTGTTTGCTCAAGTTACACTCCCCCAACCCCCACCCTGCAAGTTGGTGATGGCAAAGAACTGAGCCTTCTCTGTGGTGGCACCAAAACTGTGGAGTAACTGAGTTATTTTACTCACTTGCTAGCTCAAGGCAGCCCTCTTCCAGGAGGATTTTGAATTGTCCTGATGCTGTCTTTTTCTTATTTCTGATGCTTCTGCCCTGATCACTGTAGGAGCAGGACATGAATTTGAAGCAAGCCTTCTTGATTAATAATAATAATAATAATATATTTTTTATTTATACCCTGCCCTCCCCAGCCAAGGCCGGGCTCAGAGCGGCTAGACTGGTGACAGGGAGTGGCCGCCGAGACCATATAACACCCGTCTTGAAAGACCTACATTGGCTCCCAGTACGTTTCCGAGCACAATTCAAAGTGTTGGTGCTGACCTTGAAAGCCCTAAACGGCCTCGGTCCAGTATACCTGAAGGAGCGTCTCCACCCCCATCGTTCTACCCGGACACTGAGGTCCAGCGCCGAGGGCCTTCTGGCGGTTCCCTCACTGCGAGAAGCCAAGTTACAGGGAACCAGGCAGAGGGCCTTCTCGGTAGTGGCTCCTGCCCTGTGGAACGCCCTCCCACCAGATGTCAAAGAGAACAACAACTACCAGACTTTTAGAAGACATCTGAAGGCAGCCCTGTTTAGGGAAGCTTTTAATGTTTGATGTATCATAGTATTTTAATATTCTTTTGGAAGCCGCCCAGAGTGGCTGGGGAGGCCCTGCCAGATGGGCGGGGTATAAATAATAAATTATTATTATTATTATTATTATTATTATTATTATTATTATTATTATTATCCAAGAACCCATGCAAGAATTGCTGCAGTCAGAATCAAGGTGGGCTCTGCCCACCTCAAACAGAATCGCTACCCTTAATTCTGCTCGCACTCTCAGCTAGCTTCAGTTGATGATCTCAGTGGATTTAGTAGTGGATGCCAGAGAAGGTGGAAGAATTGGTATTTGGGTCCTACACCATGTAAGGTTAAGTCTGCCACAGTGAACTGAATTTGGAAACTTACTGGAAGGCAATGCAGTTGCTTAAATATAAGCAAGATATTATCTCTTCACCTGGTCCTTGCTAGCACTCTAGTTACAGAGCTTTAGACTAGCTGCAGTTTTCAGGGGCAGCCCCATATAGAGGGCATTTCAGTAACACAACCTAGGAGTTAACAGGGAAAACGTGGGCAGATGATTGTTGTCTGAGTCACAGTCAACACATCAGCCTCAGAAGGTTCTTCATGACCCCAAGACTACTTTGTCCGCAAGTGATAAAAATGAATCTAATAGCACGTCCAGATTCCATGCCTGATTCTTTCAGGAGAAACTTTGGCCTTCTACTTGTAACAGGACTACAACTCCCATCATCCCTTGGCACTGGCCATGCAGACTGAGGCTGATGGGAGTTTGAGTTCAGCAGCACCTAGAGGACAACAGTTTTCCCACCTCTGATGGATTTAGATGGATTTCTCCCTCCTTCGGAGCTGGTTGAACATCACTTCTATAGGCAGACAAAGTTAACCTTCAACAGCTGCTTCAACTTGTCATGATTGATGTTCAGTTTATTGACTCTATGTCACAGCACCCCAGCTTCTCTGTGAAGGAAGGAAAATCCAGTCAAGTCAAAGTGTATCCCTCTGCTCGTTCATGGATCCTGCCAAACCTCTGGGTGTTGCTCAGTTGGCACAGACCCAAGAGGATATATTTATATTGAAATAGTTCCTGAGAACTTATCCTCAGGTCAAGCAATACCTTATAAACAAGACCTTGATGGCTGTTCCATGTACACATTCTGCTTTTTTTTAATTGATGGCCAACCTTTCCAGTTGACTCAGAACTCCTTTATTTTGGCATAAGCAAACACTTGAAATCTCATAATATCCCCCACCACTTCTCCTTCAAAGAAGTCTCTCCTTTCCATGTGGTAATAGCATGGCAGGAAGCTCTTTAGCTAAATCAATTACTACCATGCAGTAATTAGAGTGGTATTTCCAGCCAGGCCTGAATCATATTCAACTGAAGCCATTGTGGTAGCTCTTACTGTAAATGGTATTTCGTTGCCTCTGCATTATTCTGAGTGTTCCCCTAATCTCCCCTCTTCCTTCCATTCCAAGACAAATGCCTTGGTTTTACACAGCTTTATTATCAAAACCTCTTTCATGGGCCTAATATGTTGGCAAGAATCATTTTTCATTGAGTGTGAGGCCTGACGAGGAATTATTCTTATTATGTTGGAGGAAGATTAGCTCAGTTTCACTCAACAAGTATTTTCCCCATTCATCATGCCAAAGATTTCTGGGGGCTTTCTGGAGTGATTTATGAGTCCTTCAATTGAGGGAGAATTGAGGGGGAAGTCTCACATTATGAGTGGTGGCCAAAGAGGACAATCCCCAGTCTGTCTTCTTACACAACTCCCCTTCACACACGCTTTACAAGCATGCCACAGCTTAGGTCTGCTACCTGGCCACCAGGTGGAAGTCTTGACCCTTGACCCCATCACAAACCAATTAACACTTCCTGTTATTTCATCATAGCTACAATGGCAGAGCCGCTTCAAGTTGTATTCCTGGTTATCTCACCAGCCACTGCTCCCTTCCCTCTTTCAGGATTATTGTTGTTGCTATCATAATCATGGAATCACAGAATTGTAGAATTGGATGGAAACCTGAAGATCATCAAGTACAGAAATATGCTGCTGTCCCATATGGGGATCAAACTTGCAAACTTAATAATAATGATAATTTATCCCCACCCATCTGGCTGGGTTTCCCCAGCCATTCTGAGCGGCTTCCAACAAAAGATTAAAAATACATTAAAACATCAGTCATTAAAAACTTCCCTAAACAGGGCTGCCTTCAGGTGTCTTCTAAAAGTCATATAGTTTATTTCTTTGACATCTGATGGGAGGGCATTCCACAGGGCGGGCACCACCACCAAGAAGGCCCTCTGCCTGGTTCCCTGTAGCTTCGCTTCTCACAGTGAGGGTACCACCAGAAGGCCCTCGGAGCTGGACCTCAGTGTCTAGACAGAAAGGTGGGGGAGGAGACGCTCCTTAAGGTATGGCATTATCAGCACCATGCTATAACCAACTGAGCTATCCAGGCTTAAAGAATCTCTGACAGATGGCCATCTGACCTCTGCTTGAAAACCTCCAAGGAAGGAGTCTACCACCTCTCATGGGAGTCTGTTCTGCTGTTAAACAGTGCTTACCACCATAAAGCTCTGCCTAATGTTTAGGCACTGATTGCTTTCTTCTAATTTGAATCCATTAGTTTGGGTCCTGCCCCGTGGAACATCAGAAAACAAGTTCCATATTCCATTCTGATATTTGAAGAGGCAGAGCATAACCATCCAGCCTACTATGACTAGTAGTTAATTTCCAAGGTGGCAGGCAGGCATATTTCTGAACGTTTCTGCCTTTGATTAGAAAACCTCCCCAGATTTGAGGTCGCCAAGTATTGAACCAGGAATCCTTTGCCTATCTTTGCTGCTAAGCTCTGCCTCCTCTCTGAGAGGTCCATCACAAATTGCCTGGCTGCTAAATCACGTTGGATGCTTATGCATTCCAAACAAACCTTCCCCCATGCTATTCTCCAGTAATCACTTTAAGGCAACGGCTTCTGCCAGCACACATGAAAGCAATAATGATAAACTCGTGGCAGCACAAGCAAATGAAATTGGCATGAAATTTCGAACAAATATTTGCACAAGAGTCAGGCTTTTGCATTATTCCCCTAGCTGAGGCTGCTAGAGCATAAGTGGCTTATAATAATCACAAAGTGCTTTGAGCATGGAGAGTATTATATAAGGAGAGCTTTTCATTAGGCACTGGCTTTAATAAAGTTTGGCCAGTTGTTAGTCAATTAAACAGAGGCTATTTGCAGTTGCTTTGAAGGTCTTCGGTTTGGATGGATTTTTATCGCTTTCTTTGGTTGTTTCCCAAAGGCTCCTCCATTGGCCTGTTCCTGTCTTAGGGATGACACTGGCATCAAGTCATTATAATTTTGTTCCCTGCAAATGTTAACTTTTTCCCATCTCTAGTAGATGCCCATCAAAGCAGTTGACATTTGTAGTCTGCAACAACAGCAGTGACGACAGCAACACACATGCACATCACTTATTTAAATTTTTTCTTAAGCAAGAAGCTGCTGCTGAAGAAGTGAACAAGATTTCTTTGTTCCCTGCAAATGTTAGCTGTCTCCCCAGTCTATGTTCTCCACGTTTCTTTGGTATTCGTTTATGCTAGATGACACAGCCTTTGCTTTGTCTGTTCCAAAGAGCAGAACTAGGCAAAACTGCACAAAAATTGGGTTAGGGAAAGCAGAGTGTTCCTACAATGCACAAACTGTATACTAAGAGTTCCATTTCAGACATGTCAGGTTGCATTTCTCACTTGAGTTTAATTTCCAGCGTTCCTCAATTTGCTGGCGCTCAGTTTTGAAAACATATTCTTTGGTTTTCATATATGGGTTTTTTCACCCTGCCCACCGCAACAGAAAGGGGAGATCTGCAAGACAACACATTCGCTGTGCTTGAAAAACAGGGGGATGTGGGCACATAAGAAACTGTCTTTTATTGAGTTTGTCCCATTGGTCCAATTAGCTCAGTACTGTCTACAGTGTAGACTCTACACTGATAGTGGAATGGTCTCCCTTGGGAGGTGGTGGACTCTCCTTCCTTTGAGGTTTTTAAGCAGAGGTTGGATGGTCATCTGGCATGGATGCTTTAGCTGAGATTCCTGCATTGCAGGGAGTTGGACAAGATAACTGATGTGCCTCTTGCAACTCTACAATTCTATTATTCTATTATTGTCTGACTGGCAGCGGCTGTACAGGGGTTCAGGCCTTTCTGGAGACACTGGGAATTGAACTTGAGACCATATAGTCCACCTGGCATTCAATTTGAACTTAGCCTGATCTTTTATTCCCCTTCCTTCCCTCCCTCTCCCCTTTTTATGAAGATTACCTGCTCTGGGATCCCACAGCTAATTCTCCCCTGGTCTCCTCGCTGGTCCAAATAGGTCTAATTTAGCCAGCTAGCCCTGGTGATCATCTAAAATTTATTGGATGGATTTCCCCCCTAAATTGATTTTTGAATTCTGAATTTATTGTTATTCACGTTTTATACTGTATTTTATGCTGTTTTTTGTTGCATCAATTTAAATTTGTTGTTAGCCGCCCTGAGCCTGGTTTTCTGAACCGGGAAGTGTGGGGTATAAATAAAATTATTATTATTATTATTATTATTATTATTATTATTATTATTATTATTATCTGCATGAAAAACAGATGAGCTATTTACCACTGAGCTATGTCCTTTTGCTCAAAGCATCACAGGTTGGAAGTGCCATCTAGTTCAAGAATCCCTGACAGATGCCCATCCAACCTCTGCTAAAAACTTTCAGTGAAGTTCCACCACCTTCTAAGGTAGACAGTTCCACTGTCAAAGAGCTCTTTCCACCAGAAAGTTCTGCCTAATGTTTAGTCAAGATTTCCTTCCTTTTCATTTCAATCCCTTGGTTTGGGTCCTACCCTCTGGAGCGGCAGGAAACAAGCTTTCTCCATCTTCTGAGAAGTGACGACTCTTCAGATGTTTAAAGATGACTATCATATTACGACGATGGGGGGAATGCTTGCAGAGTTACCTTCTGCTTCTGGGGAAAACTTACATACCACCCGGAAGAAACATAACAAACTGTTCATATCTCAGCATGATAAGCACCAGGGGAGAGATTTTAAACTTCAACAACTTGATTTTCATTTTTTAAAAATCTTTTCTATATAGAAAAACAATGCTCTTGCTCTGCTGTGCCTCTGTTCCCACTCTCCATTTGTCTGGCTCGCACATGCCTTCAAGTGTCACATTAAAGCACACTCTATTTTCTGCCCCAATGCCATCGTAACATTTTCAATCGAGGCAGAATCAATGGATGTCCTACAAGTTCTGCGCTGGAGAGCACTCAGAGCTGCCATGTGTTGCATATGAACCAGCAGGGGTGGGGGGTAGGAATCGTGAGAGCAGCAAATGAGGATGGATGGGCTGTGTGAATGGGTGAGGAAGAAGAGGTGAATGTACCACACAGAGCCTTTCCCAAAAGAAAAAGGGATCGGGAAAGATCAGAGCTAGCTGCTACGGATCACGTTGTGGCAGTGACAAAAAGCATGCCTGGTGTGATGGCCTGGGACTGGGGCTCGGACTCAGAGCTGGAGGAGTCTCAGTTTGCACCGCATCATCTGCCTCGGGCATCATCTGAATCAAGTCTGAGACCTGATCCTGAAGAGTCCCACTCTGCACAGGTTCCCCTGCAACAAGCACTAGCTGGGCCGAGTCAAGGGCCAGAGCCTGCCCTGGCTCCAGATGCGGGGATTACCTCTTTGCCTTCAGCTGGACCATCACTTACAGCTGCTCCACTACCAGTTGGGTCAGGAGAGGCTGAGGCAGCCTCTGGGTCTAGTAACCCACTGACGTCTCCCGAGCTGCAGAGACTAAGAAGGAGAGACCTGAGTACTCTCAGGAGGAGTGCTTGCCTTCGGGAGAGACAGGGAGGTGAGTCACCAGGGGATCAGGACCGGCCGTTACCCCGTCAGAGATAAAAGGCTGCCGGACCCCACCCCAGGTTGCGGGAGCATCATTGCTATATGCCAGATCCTGCCTGAGATCCTGTGCCTGACCCAGCTTGGTTTCCTGCCTTGGCCCGGTTGGACTGACTCCTCGTGGAATCCTTGGATTTGGGACCGGATCTGGACCGCGTTGCTCGGGTACAGTGTTAAAAAATATGCAAAAAATGAAATAGAAAAAGGGCGAAAAAATAAGGTTATATTATGTCAAAATAAATAATATGTTAAAGGTGTTTAATTATAGGGAGGAAAGATTGGAGACATAATAGAAGTGATTACAATAATTAGAAATGAGTTTTGAAGAAGGGTAAGGATTTGCTGTATCTGATTGGATAAAGAGGAACACAAAAAAGGGAGGCGTGAGGAGGTAAAGAAAGAAGGTTCTGTAAACATGAGGCTGAGAACTGGAGTCTTTGTTTCTAACTTTCTCTTTTTTCTTTTTTTTATCTTTTCTTATTCGGTGCACTGTTTTGCTGTTTTTGGTTATTTTGATGTGTCTTCTGTTTTTGGAAAAACAAATAAATATATTTTAAAAAAGAAAAAGAAAATTGGTGATGGTGAAAAATTCAGAGACTCCAACCTTCTGGTTCTTCCTCATCCGAACACTGAGAAGCACAGGGGTAAGTGATGGCAGCGGCAGCCATCTTCATTTTCCCAGAATGCCCTGGGCCCTGATGTCGTGTTATGCAAAAGGACAGGTTGGGGCGAGGCAGATCCATTATTCAATAAAGGGTAAGTGGGAAAATGGCACCCGTATAACTCTGAATTCTAGAAGCTTGTTGCGACACTTTCAGCTTCCAGAAATCTTAGACGCGGCCAAATTGTGTTGTGAATGTCTCAACGCCTGTGCATTTTTCAACTACAGGGATTCCTGGGTAGAGATCTCACCTCCTGAGTGGCTGTAGCGGTACGTAAAGATCAGCAATGAAATTAAGCATCACTAGACGGCAGCGCATCTTTTCTGGGCAATTACACCCACCTTGTATAATCTAATGAGCTGTTACTGTGCCCTAATGTAACATTTTAAGGAGCTGGTTTCCTATCCTTCGTCTCTCTCTCTCCCTCCTTCTTTACAGTTTGCTGCCTTCTGGAAGATAATTGATTTGCCAGGCCAAATCCCCACATGCACCTCAGCCATCGTTCTTGTCTAGGATTTTTTTTTTTTTTTTTTTTTAAGTAAGAAACTCCATCGAAATGATTCCTTTAAAGAAAATGCAGAACCGGTGTTCTCAGTGATAAACTGCAGCATTTTGGATGGAAAAGGTCAGTTGAGCCATCTGTTCTCGAATGGTCACCTGGCAGTAATAATAAATGTACTTTCCTTGCAAAATAGCAAAGAGTCCCTAACACAACAAGAAAGTTGCCTTGCCTAGCATACGAAGCTGCCCACATCACATGCACCATTTCTGGAGTATTTGAAATTTGGCCCAGTGTAACCATAGGTGGCAAACACCTATTTGAAGCCCAATTGCTCCAAAAATGTATTATTTGTACAGCTGAAACATTCGGTCAATTAGGTTCATCAGTTAAAACACTTTTGATTGACTAAAAAAAATTGTCACCTATATTTTTAATAAAAGCACTTGTGTTTTTAATAGGGCTGTACACAGCACCCCCTATTGGCTCTGTGGATTCAGTCCAGGGGTGACTCCCTCTAGGCTAACCTGGGCACCACCCACATACCCACCAATATTTCTCTGATGGAAATAGGGAGTCCTATTCAACAACAACAACACACCACCCATCTGACTTGTGTTGCCCCATCCACTCTGGGTGGCTTCAACATAAATAAAAACATAATAAATCATTAAACATTAAAAATATACTTCCCTATACAGGGCTGCCTTCAGAGGTTGTACAGTGACTTATCTCATTGACTCAGAGGGTCACATAACTCCATACCCGTCAACATTTCTCCAATAAAAATAGGGGTGTCCTAAGAAAAACTGGGATATTCCAGGATTGATCTGAAACTGGGATGACTTCTGTAAATCCAGGACTGTTTCTGGAAAATAGGTTTTGCACCCTTCCGACCCTGGATCCATCTCCAGAGTAGTTTAAGGGCAGAGCTTATGTGAAAGTGCGGTTTTTACATAAACAAACAGATCTAATTAAACATAGTCAGGAGCGGGAAGACAGAAGCCTCTTTCAAAGGAGTGCCCTGCACCAGGCAGAATTGGTGCTACCACTGAACTACTGGGATGAGACCTACCTAGTTACTGGACTGGGATCTTTCATTTGAAGCTCATCTCTGAATTTAGCAGTCTTAAGGTGGACCACACAGCAGGAGAGGGCCTCAGAGAATTGCTCCTACCATGCAAACTAAGGGAAATCCCCCTGTTGCTGTGGTCACTCATGAGGATCTGACTGCCAATTTAAAAAATAAAATAAAATGGTGCTGTCCAAAGTGCTGAACCTTTTTTTAGCATGCAAACGACTGTGCATTTGCATAGGTAATAAAAAGAGAGAATTAAAACCACCAGCACATTAAATGCATGTCAACCCCTCACCCCACCCCCAGAATACCACCTTGGACAAAGAGGAAGGTGGGGGGAGGGAATCCAGGTCTAACAAGACACCAGTAATTTAAACCCAATTAAGTGTGCCAATTAGTTGTCCATTATCAGCCCTGGCTAGTGCAAATAAAATATAATAATTGCCATAGGCCATACTGTTAACTACTAAATAAATACAGTCATACCTCGGGTTGAAGTAGCTTCAGGATGAATATTTTCGGGTTGCGCGCTGCGGCAACCTGGAAGTAACGAAGCGCGTTACTTCTGGGTTTTGCCACTCGTGCATGCGCAGACAGTCAAAATGACATCATGCGTGGAAGTGGGCGAATCGTGACCTGCGCATGCGCAAACGCAGGTTGTGTTGACTTCAGGATGTGACCAGGGTCCAGAACGGATCCCGTTCGCATCCAGAGGTACCACTGTACATAATTTTTTCTTGGTCATAGAATCATAGAGTTGGAAGAGACCACAAGGGCCATCGAGTCCAATCCCCTGCCAAGCAGGTCTATTAATGGCGGTTAAAGTTGCCACTTTTACTATGCAAAAGAACTCTCTGATACCTTGTAAACAAAGCAGTGGTGCTGTTAAAATGTCTAAGGGTTCAGAGAGAAATGGGTGAATGAGTTAGGAGTTGCAGTTCACAATTTAGCCGCCAAGTGGCAGTCACGAAAGGGAAGAGGATTGGGTACATACACCAGGTGGCAACCATGGTCATGAAGAAGAAGAGTTTGGATTTGATATCCCGCTTTATCACTACCATAAGGAGTCTCAAAGCAGCTAACATTCTCCTTTCCCTTCCTCCACCACAACAAACATTCTGTGAGGTGAGTGGGGATGGGAGACTTCAGAGAAGTGTGACTAGCCCAAGGTCACCCAGCAGCTGCATGTGGAGGAGCGGGGACGCGAACCCAGTTCACCAGTTTACGAGTCCACCGCTCTTAACCACTACACCACACTGGCTCGGTGAACTGGGTCAGGTGTAGATGGCCTATGATGCACCTACTGCAACAAGGATGGAGGGATGCCACTGGTTTGTGGTCCTTCTGGTCACTGTGCAGGTACTCCATGACAGAATCCACCCTAGCTGAATGCATACTAGCAGCATAGCATAGTGTGGTGATATGGAGAGAACGTCAGACATGGGAAATGAGATCTGTATTCAAATCCCTGCTCAGCCGTGAACTGGGAAGATGCAGAGCTCAGCCATGGATATCTGAGGCTGACCTACTTTGCAGAGGTCTCAGTGGGATGAAATGGGAAAGATCCAGGAATGCCCTATAAGCGCCGAGGAGAAAAGCATATCTACAGATGCAAGGCAGCAGCAGTTACTCTTATATCAAAGTGGTGGGCAGTAAACACAGTAATGGGGAGGGAGCCTAATTTGGTGCTTTATAAAACAGCCTGATTCGGCTCAGACTGGCACAGAACCTGCCTGAATTCTCTTCGAAATTGGGAAATTATAACCCCTCACTTCACAGAAATGCATGAAATTTGCAGGCAACTTCACGCCTTCCGAGATCCTGAATCTGACCAAATTTCAGGACAGCTGCAAGGTGTCCCCCCAAGGACAGCCTTTACAGTTTTGGGATCTGCTTCATTTACCCTACAGAGTGGATAAAGCCTGCAAAATTGCAAGCGAATATGTACATTCCCATGCTGCCATTCCGTACCAGTCTGTTTTGCTATCTATAAAAGTAAATATACTTTACTTAATTTATTGTTCTCTCTCTCTCTCTCTCTCTCTCTCTCTCTCTCTCTCTCTCTCTCTCTCTCTCTCTCTCCCAACCCCCCCCCCCCCCGCCCAATTCTAATTGCAAAACTGTTTTGGTTTTCCTGCAAAGAGCTGAATCAGAATCAGCCCTGAGCAAGATTCTGAATTTGTAACATGTTGACCACTAAATTCTCTTCTGCGCACCATTTGGGCTTTCTCCCTTTTCATCCCTGCACAAAATCTTAAGAGCACTGATGTCCTTTAATTATTTGCACACCACAGGGGCCCTCAATTTTTTTTACCTGCAAGACCCTCTGAGGCAAATTAAGAAGGGTTAAGCAACAGACCTGCAGGAACTTCAAGGAACACTAAAAGCATTCCATTAAGCGGGCGGAAGCTTCTCCTGGAGCTTTCGGCCTCTAAGATCTATACAAAATATATAATTATAAGAAACTGACAGGGCTAGAACCTCATGGGAAATACATAGAAATTTGCAACCCTGACCATTCACCTCTGCGAAGCTAAGCGTGTACTTATGGATTTCCCTGGTTTGAGCTCAAGCGCTCATTTCCGTGCGGAATTGTAATGCATCTCTTCATCTTGTTCAAGAGAACAAACTCTGAGAGTCCCAAGAGATCTAGGAGCAAGGCAAACATGCTTTCTACGTGGCATTTCATGCTGGATAAGTTTTTGCCTTGGGCGGGGAGTGGGGGGTGGGTGGGAGTTCTTACATTGGCAGTTAATTTCTGCCTTGCTCACCTTTGATAGAAGATAAAGACGTTTTGTCAGGAATTAAATCCCCTTCCCCTTTCTGAGGCAATTAAAGCCCCCCTCCCACCGGCTTCTCCTCTTATCTAATTAATTCAGAATGTCAAATTGGAAATCAGCAAGTTGGGCAGGGAGGGGGGGAAATTACAACAGCTCAGGAGGGGGGAAAATTAATTAGCTTTTCATTAAGACCGTAAAGTGCAGGAGTATCTGGTTGAGAGAAAATGTTAATAATCATGCACTGTTCTTTGAACTAAAATTAAAATGTTGAGTTCAAATGTTGAGGAACAATTTTACCAAGTGCTCTGGTAGCCGGAGGAAGCGATACAGGTGCCACAATCGTTGGGCTAAAGGGTAGTGGGAAATGTATAGTTTTCTAAATGAAATGTGATCAAGGGAGCCACATGTTTAATCCAAATTCCTCTTCCTCCTCCTCCTCCTCCTCCTCCTCCTCCTCCTCCTCCTCTTCTTCTTCTTCTTACACTACCAGGGCCAGATTTAGGTTTGATGAGGCCCTGAGCTACTGAAGGTAATGGAGCCCTTTATATGTCCAGCTGTCTTTTGTCAACAACAAATTGCCACTGTTTTTTTGTGCTGAATATATGCTATACGGTAATTTATGGACCTAATAGGTATCTAAAGCCATTTGCGCAACATGAGGAACTGTATTAATGGGTCGCGGCATTAGGAAGGTTGAGAACCACTGGTCAAAGTGTTCGGAGAGAAATTGATGTATGAGTTTGGAGTTGCAGTTCACAATTTAGCCGCCAAGTGGCAGACACAAAAGGGAAGAGGATTGTGTACATACACCAGGTGGCAACCATGGTCATGGGGAGGACGTGAACTGGGACAGGTGTAGACGGCCTATGATGCACCTACTGCAACAAGGATGGAGTGATGGCACTGGTTTGTGGTCCTTCTGGTCACTGTGCAGGTACTCCATGACAGAATCCACCCTAGCTGAATGCAGAGTAGCAGCATAGCATAGTGTGGTGATATGGAGAGAACGTCAGACATGGGAAATGAGATCTGTATTCAAATCCCTGCTCAGCCATGAACTGGGAAGATGCAGAGCTCAGCCATGGTTATATGAGGCTGACCTACTTTGCAGAGGTCTCAGTGGGATGAAATGGGAAAGAACCAGGAATGCCCTGTAAGCACCAAAGAGAAAAGCATATCTACGGATGCAAGGCAGCAGCAATTACTCTTATATCAAAGTGGTGTGTAGTAAGCACAGTAATGGAGATGGAGCCTGATTTATAAAACAGCCTGATTTGGCTCAGACTGGCACAGAGCCAATTTTATCAAAGTAAGTGTTGAACCGAAATACATTCCATTCAGAATGTAGGCACCCTATGTATAGAAATGAGCAAAGCCGTGATATTTTAGGGAGCAGGCTAGCAGGTGGGGCCCATTGCTTACATCATAGGAGCCTACACAACACAAAACAATGTTGCTGTATGTAGGTTTTATTTTATTTGTTTTTTATATTTTGGAAATGTACATCCAGGTTTTTTTCCCCTTTAAATTTTTTTGGGGCCCCCAAGAGAATGGGGCCCTAAGCTATAGCTCGTTTAGCTTATACGTAAATCCGGCACTGGACACTACAGAGGGTTGCTTTAAAGGTGGAAGGACTATTTTTCTTCCAGTCATTTTCACATTTTCACGACTTTGATTGGTGGTGGGCAAAGGATGTCTACATCTGGTTCACTGTGGAACTGGGATCAGCAAACCAAACATTAAACAATTACCTCAGAGCCTGAATTAGATGCCATGGTTCTCCTGAGGACCTAATCATGGACACAGTGGATCAAGGATGTAGGTGTGTGTTTTTTTCAGATCTAGGGAAAGTTCAGAAGACCTTTCTGACGATAATAGCTGTTCGACAGTAGAAGGGATTCCCTCGGAAGATGGTAGACACTCCTTCCTTGGAGGTTTCTGAGCAGAAGTTGGATGGTCATCTGTCATGGATGATATTAGTTGAGAGTTCTGCACTGCGGGGGTTGGGACTGGGTGACTCTCAGAGTCCCTTCCAACTCTACAATTCTATTATTCTAACTTCTGCTTAAAAACCTCAAAGAAAGGAGAGTCTACCACTTTCTGAAGTATTGCTCGGTAGGGTAGGACTAGATGGGTCTTTGGCCTGATCCAGCAAAGCTCTTCTTACATTCTTTTCTCTTTTTTGTGATAAATTTCTATGAATTTTTCAAAATTAATTTTCAGTAAATAATAAATTTATCTTTTTTTCATTTATTAATCCAGATTTTCAAAATTGCTTACAAAAAAAGAACCATTGAATCAAATATAAAGCAGATCAAAAAACATCAGAAGCAAAAGCAATTAATGTAACATAAGGTTACCAGATGTCCCCTTTTCCGGGGACAGTCCCCAGATTTACAAATCAGTCCCCATACAAGATCCATTGAAGTTGAAAAGTTTCGCCTGATTCATTGAAAAATTATTATTATTATTATTATTATTACTATTACTATTATTATTATTATTATTTCTTTTTTCTGTGGTTTATATTTACTGTTTAATTGTGAAAATTTAATATATTTTTTATAAAAAACCTCTAATGTTCTCTTGAGTAGTCCCAAAAGGGCTTCCATTCTTCTGCAAAGCAATCATCATTAGATTCTCATCTTTTGCCCTCTCTGCATAGTCCAACACCTTACTTATCCATTCTTTTATTGGTGGGAACTTCTTCTTCCTTCCATTTTTTTTGTGTGCAGAGAATCCTAGCCACTGTTGTTACATAGCATAAACAAATTAAAGGTAAAAGTAAAGAGACCCCCTGACCAATAGGTCCAGTCGTGGCTGAATCTGGGTTTGTGGCGCTCATCTCACTTTACTGGCCAAGGGAGCCGGCGTACAGCTACCAGGTCATGTGGCCAGCATGACTAAGCCGCTTCTGGTGAACCAGAGCAGCGGAAGGAAATGCCGTTTACCTTCCCGCTGGAGCGGTACCTATTTATCTACTTGCACTTTGACGTGCTTTCAAACTGCTAGGCAGGCAGGAGCAGGGACCAAGTAATAGGAGCTCACCCCGTCACGAGGATTTGAACCGCCGACCTTCTGATCGGCAAGCCCTAGGCTCTGTGGTTTAACCCACAGTGCCACCCGCGTCCCTCTATAAACAAATTAGTCATCTGCTTTTCGGAACTTCTGTCCCTTTAATTCCTAGGAGAAAGAGATCCTTACATTCTTACGATCTTCATCTCAACTGCCTCTCTTGAAAATGCACTCCAGCAAGGAGAAAAGTCATTGCTGGGAAGTCTTTATTGTAGGAACTGGACTTTACTATCTCATCATAGTCAGAGATTGGAAAGGAGTCCCATAAAGTTGTTACTGGGGGAAGAAAACGGGCCATTCTGAACTTCACATGTGGAGGTGTGAAATAAGGGGAGTTACTGCCGTGCCATTACTCTTTATGATACAATTTCAAGTTCCTCCTAACTGTTAGGTATTGAGGAATGCAAATGTATCCTTTTGGAGACCTTTTATTTAATTTCTGCATCGGAGGGTTGGCACTGAATAGCAAAACGTTGCAGAAGCGAGCAAGCTGGATTGGAATACATTTGGGAAGAAATATGCTCTTAGTATGGTTTGCTAATAATTTCAACTATCTTCTCCTTAGCTAACTGAACATTTTACCAAATTTCATTGACGCTTCCATAGGGAAAGATTCAGAACCCAGAGGGTCAAATACCTCAGTGCTCACTGTCTGGGGAAATCCAGCCATTATTGTCTTGTCCAAAATGAACAGTGGAGGTAATATAATATACTTTTAAAGATGGAGGGAGGATCTTGGGTGTTATCTGAGATGGGCTCCTTGGAAACGAAGGTTGGGATAGGAATTCCTGTTAGAATTCCTGCTCCGTGATTGCAGTCATGGGATTGTTGTCTTTCATATGACTGTATATGTTTTGACTCCACAGAGTGGGAAGTGACGGAGATAGGATATTTGTGTTACTGTGTTCCGTGAAGTGGGACTATTGTCCTTTGTTCTTTCTCTCTTTGCTGTCTGATGCTAGAGAGAGAGGGAGCCATGTTGCTCCATGTGTGTTTATATGTAAATAAAGTAGATTAGCCAAAATGCTGAGTTGCTGAGGTATGTTACGCAACTGCACAAACTCGGCGGATCCCTAAGTGTGCCGGTGTCAGTTGGCATCAGTCGCTGTGATGTTCGGGCTGAAGAAAGCTTTTGAAGCTCCCAAACAATCGACCAGGAGGGAGAGAACATGCTAGTTGGGCAGGTGTCTCTGCCAGGATCCTACTTGAGTGTAAGCTGAACTCCTGACAATTCCTTAAAGTCCAACTCCCTGGCCATTGAACCACAGCATCTGTGAGAGATGGCCAGCCAAGATGTGCTTAAAATGTCTCCAGGAAACAAGAGTTCACTATCTCCTGAGGCAGTCAGTTCCACAACTCTTACATTTATTAATTTATTCTTCAATTTTAAGGCAGTTTCACCAAATATTTAGCTAAAAAAAAAAGTCCCATTTTCACACATAGGACAGCCACTGGAGTAAAAGAGAACAGGTTTGCTCCATCTTCCTGCATGATAGCCTTCAGATATTTAGTCATCTCTTCTCCGTGTAAAACAAACCCGATGCTTACAACTCTTCCACATACAGTGTGGCTTCCAGACTCCCCACTAACCTAAAAACCCCTTTCTGGACACTTTCCAGTTTGTCAATGTGCCCCCCCCCCAGCAACTATAAAAGAAGGAATAAAAAGTGCTGTACAGCAGAGAAACTCTTGAAGTGGAAACATCTTCCATCCACAGCTAATAAAATTCTCCATCCCATTATTTTTATCACTGGGTGGGAGGAGCTCACCTATACCTCTGAGTGGGGAAATGGGATGCATGCCATTTCCAGAGATGATCTCTGCAGTGGTGGAAGAATATAAGCTCTGCCCTGCTGAGATTGTTTGTCTGTGTATGTGTTTATTTCATCAGTTGATATCTTCCCTTCTTCATCAACATTTTCCTGAGCTGGCTTATAGCATAAAGCTGAAACCAAAACATGGTAAAGCAATAAAGATAAAACAGTGATCATTAGACAGAAGAGCATCCTCTTTCCTACAGATTGGGAAACTCAAGTAGGGTACAAACCATGTGGTGGAAGAGGATGTGGAAGACCAGATTTTGAATCTCCACTGAGCCATGAAGCTCAATGGATGACAGTCACTCACTCTCAGCATCACCCACCTAATAGGGATGTGGTGGGGATTAAATGAGGAAGAGGAGAACCATGTAGACCACCTTGAGTTCTCTGAGTTCCACCTTGAGAAAAAGGTGGGATATAAATGCAATAGATAATAAATAATATGAAGGCAGGAACTTGCTCCCATTGCCAAAAATCTTGGATCATTCAGTGGGCTTCTATTCATGGACACTTCATTTGGGCTATATGGCTAAAATCCTATGGTGGTCTGCAGCCAATGTTGTTGTTGTTTAGTTGTTTAGGCATGTCCGACTTTTCATGGCCCCATGGACCAGAGCACACCAGGCACTCCTGTCTTCCACTGCCTCCCACAGTTTGGTCAAACTCATGCCGGTAGCTTCAAGAACACTGTCCAACCATCTCACCCCCTCTTGTCCCTTCTCCTTGTGCCCTCAGCCTTTCCCAACAGCAATTCTTTTCCAGTGAGTCTTCTCTTCTCATGAGGTGGCCAAAGTATTGGAGCCTCAGCTTCAGGATTTGTCCTTCCAGTGAGCACTCAGGGCTGATTTCCTTAAGAATGGATAGGTTTGGAAATGTTCATACAGTTGTTGTTTTTTCCTTTATTTTTTGGGGGGCCCCCAAGAGAGTGGGGCCCTAAGCTATAGCTCATTTAGCTTATACGTAAATCCGGCACTGACCGTTGCACGTGCATGGCGAGGCCAGAGCTTTGCTAGAAAAAGTCACCTCCTTCTGCAGAACTTCAGCTCACCTCGGCAACTTTGCAGGTCTTTCACACGGCAAGTTAAGAGCACAGCATGAAGTTCTGGTAACTGTGCAAATGACAGGTGACAGCATCAGTTTACATGGATGCAGAAGACTAAAAGTGTTGGCATCATGAAAACAAGGCATTTCACAATATGCCCAACTCTCTGGTATGCTTCCCAGTTTAGGCAGCTGACAGGCACACCTCTCTCCTGCATTTTTAGTCAACACTGACAGCTATGAATAGCAGTTTACACCAGATCACACAACTTGTGTCATGAAGCTGGAAAACTGACAGAAAAGAGCAGCTGAAGCTCAGGAGATTGGCGAACCTTCTCTACAGGGAATAGCTGAAGCCGCTTTTCGTTGAGAAAACAGATTCTAGATGAAGGATATGTTGCAGATATATACAATCAGAAACAGCACAGAGGTTGGAGTGGGGAATTCCCCTTCGTAATATTAGACCTCAGGGTCATCCATCGATTGTCAAGGACCGTAGCTCAGTTTGTAATGGCAACTTACAAGGCCTTTCTTAAATGTACAAACCTGTCTTGTCCTGGTTACAGAGTAGAAGCCTGTTAATTTCCCCTTTAACTGGTTCTTACCATTCTTGTGGTCAGGTTGCTTTCTTGAGTACGTGATACTAGCCTAAATGATAATGGGCCTAAGAGTAGACTCCATCAGAATCCCACAGAATCTGAAGAGACCTGCGGTGAAACATGGCCACCTGCTCTATTGGGGCCATTGCTCAAGCGACACAAGGTGGTCCCACCGAACCAGAAGTGGTGGCAAAGGACGTGGAATTCTGAAGAAAATATTACAAAAAGAAAATATTACAAAAGAAAATATTACACCCTTCCAAAATGTCTCTTCTCATTACAAAAAGAAAACCCCCAAAGAAATATAATAATAATAATAATACTGTGGTGCCTCGCAAGACGAAAAGAATCCATTCCGTGAGTCTCTTCGTCTAGTGGTTTTTTCGTCTTGCGAAGCAAGCCCATTGACGGCTTTTAGCGGCTTTTAGCGGCTTATCGGCTTAGCAGATAAGCGGCTTAGCGGCTTAGAAAAAGGGGGAAAAGGGGGGGAAACCCGCAGGAACTCGCAAGACATTTTCGTCTTGCGAAGCAAACCCATAGGAAATTCGTTTTGCGAAGCGCCTCCAAAACGGAAAACTCTTTCGTCTAGCGAGTTTTCCGTCTTGCGAGGCATTCATCTTGCGGGGCACCACTGTAATAATAATAATAATAATAATAATAATAATAATAATACGGTCATACCTCGTTTTGCGGCTGGGATCCATTCTGGAGCTCCAGCCACTAGCTGAAAAGGACGCAGGGCAAAGCGCCGCATCTGCGCACGCACACAGAGCGGTTTTCGCTTCTGCTCATGCATGAAGCGCGATTTAGCGTTTCTGCGCATGTGCGAGCAGCAAACCCAGAGGTAACCCGTTCTGGTACTTCCAGGTTTGTCATTGATGTTTGCCGGAATGGACGCTAGACAAGGCGGACGTTCGCGGAGGTATTACTGTAATACAACCCAGATTCCCATATGATGTGTAGGAACTGGCTTAATTTTTTCTTCAACTCCTAGGCTTAGATTGGTAATAAAGATGAATGTTTTCTTATTTCAGATAGTCCCATGGCAAGCCTCACAGACAGGTTATTATTAATCCCATGTTTCCAGACAGCAGCCTGAAGGTGAGTGATGACTGACCTAAGGCCACCTGGTCAGCGCTCAACTGTATTGGGATTAGAGGTTATGGTTTCTGGATCCAAGCCACTAAATCACACTGGCCCTTTGCTAAGTACTGTAAGTCACCTTCAGATTGCACACTACCGGAAAAAAGTCCAGGTCTGAAATGGAGGCATAACATAATGGAGGAAGACCACTATACATTCAGAGCAGTATCATACCACTTTAAAGAGTCAAGGTTTCCCCCAAAGAATCATGGAATCATAGAACTGTAGAGTTCAAATCCTCCACTTAGCAATGAAGTTTTCTGGGTGACCTTCAGCCGGTCATTACTCTCAGCCTAACCTACCCACAAGGCAGTGGTGTAGCATGGGGGGCACAGAGACATTTGCCACAGGCACAAAATTGTTAGGGGAGCAAAATTTCAACACCCAGTACTGTCTTAATACAGCTCAGTGCTTTTGTGGCTGCGCTCCATTGAAAACGGAATTTCTATACGAACCAGGAAGTGACCTCTCCCGTCAATAGAATGCCTCTTTTCTTCATATATCTGTGTCTGCGATCTCCAGGGTGAGGAGGGTGGCATTATGCAGTTGAGTGTGCATGTGTAGCCCATCTATTTCCCAGTCACCCCTCTCTGCATAGCCTATGCTACTGCCACAAGGTTGTTGTTGTGAAGATAAAATGGAGAAGGAGGAAAACTGTACTCTGCCTTGAGCTCCTTGGAGGAAAGGCAGGAGAGAAATGGAATAAATTAGATATATGATAGATGATAGATAGATAGATGATAGATAGATAGATGATAGATGATAGATGATAGATAGATAGAGATAGATAGATAGATAGATAGATAGATAGATAGATAGATAGAGATAGATAGATAGATAGATAGATAGATAGATAGATGATAGATTAGATAGATAGATGATAGATAGATAGATGATAGATAGATAGATAGATAGATAGATAGATAGATAATAGATAATAGATAGATGATATAAATGATACAAATGATAGATAGATTAGATAGATAGATAGATAGATAGATAGATAGATAGATAGATAGATATAGATAGATGATATAAATGATAGATAGATGATAGATAGATATAGATAGATAGACAGATGATATAAATGATAGATAGATGATAGATAGATAGATAGATAGATAGATAGATAGATAGATAGATGTTTCTAGGTGTGGCCCTCTGTTCAATTCGCTCTCAATTTCACCCTCTGGAGAAGAGGAATCTATAATCCGAGGGTCGGGACAACTTAGAATTCCATTTTCTGGCCTTTGCACCTTTTCTAGAGCAAGGCTGCACAGGAGTAAATGTATACAGTTCCCTTCTGGACGAGCCAGAGACTCACACCTTCCCACCTCTCCAGCCTGCCAGAATTCTCTTGCTAAAAGGTGTGGAAGGGTAGCATTTCACAAATTCCCCAGGTCAGAAGTGCTTGAATCATGTATACCAGAGGGATCAAAATAGAAGGTGGTGACGTTTGTTTTCCTGCTCTGAAAACTCTTGTCTCCATTGGCCCAGCTTGTCAAAACACCCATTTGACCCAGTCAGTCAGGAAGCTTTTCTCTGCAGGGGAGTCTGTGAGAGAATCTTCCCTAAGAACAGGGGGTTCTCTCTTTTTAAAGTACTTTTTGATGTTCATGCTTAGTTTTAAAAATTAAATAAATTATGGACTGCTCCAGTCTTGTTGTTGTTTAGTCGTTTAGTCGTGTCCGACTCTTCGTGACCCCATGGACCAGAGCACACCAGGCACTCCTGTCTTCCACTGCCTCCCACAGTTTGGTCAAACTCATGCTGGTAGCTTTGAGAACACTATCCAACCCATCACCGAAATTCATATTTAAAGATGACCAAGGAAGATTCATTGCAATTGAAATTCAATCACAAGGAGATAAATTCCTAATTGTAGGTATTTATGCACCAAATGAAGGAAAATCGGAGTTCTTCAAGAAGCTACATGATACTTTGATGGACTATATGGACTATAATATGATTTTGATGGGAGACATGAATGGAGTGGTGTCTACAAATATGGACAAGGCACAGAGACAGGTAGTCACCAAAGATGGTAGGCTACCTAAAACTTTCTTTGACATGACTGATAATATGGATTTAGTTGACATTTGGAGAGTGAAGAACCCGATGGGAAGAGAGGGAACTTTCTTCTCCAAGGCAAAAATGGCATGGACAAGAATTGATCAAATTTGGGTAACCAGGGGATTGGTTCCGAAGATCAGCAAAGTGGAGATCTGCCCCAAAACTTGTTCTGACCATAATGCTGTGAAGATGGAAATGAAATTGATGCCAACTGGCTCCTTTAGATGGAGGATGAATGATACATTGTTTAGGAATGAAGAGAAAAAAAGAGAACACTATCCAACCATCTCGTCCATCGCACCAGTGTTAATGGCTGGTTAATCTATATATATTTTTAGCTGGTGGCGGGGTGTGTGTGTTGTTTTCTGCCTTACTGGGGCACTCTGGACTCAGCCAGTCCCTGAAAGAGTTGCCAATATGTCCAAGGCATCTTCAGCATTGTTAAAGTTTACTTGATCAGCTCAGGTCCCCATCAAGTGTGCAATGTTTTCAATGTGCATGCACACTTCTTCAGATACACTGAAACAGAAGTTTCCAGACCCTTCTATATAGTGAGAAGGTGGGGAGGGGTATTACTCAGAAGGGTGGTGGGAATGGGTGATTGGAGAAACCTGGTCTGAACAAAGACCTTGGATTCTTATCTCATTATACATGACAAAGCCATTTTTCACCTTTTCACCCCTTGCTTTTTCCTGTAAGACCTATTGCAGTCGTTAAGAGTCGTCAACAGGCTCATCACAGCTATCTGCCAATCACCCATTCCCACCACCCTTCTGAGTAATACCCCTCCCCACCTTCTCACTATATAGAAGGGTCTGGAAACTTCTGTTTCAGTGTATCTGAAGAAGTGTGCATGCACACGAAAGCTCATACCAAGAACTGACTTAGTTGGTCTTTAAGGTGCTACTGGAAGGAATTTGTTTTGTTTTGACTATGGCAGACCAACACGGCTACCTATCTGTAAATGTTTTCAATGTTAGTAAAGCCAGGGTTAATGAGGATGTGGCTGTACTGCTCTGCGTTTATGATCTCTTTTAACAAGGAAAGGAAGAATTGGGGAGGGATGGGTTTGTACAGAGTGTTTTGAAACACCATCAGCAAGAAGCAGCTAGTGATTTATTTGACACTCTGCAATTATTTGCTAAATTTACTTTGGAAAGCACGTCACAGAATGATCTGTATGGCTTTTCCTCTTCACCTTTGTTCTCTTGGCTTCAAGTTGCCACTGTGTTTATAATGGAAAGATCAGAGAGGAGCAGTTTTTCCCTTCCACAATAATCCTGGTGAAATGTGCCTCATTGTGATAGGCACTGTGGATGGAGGGAGTTTGGGAGATAACCTAGATCTTCTTCTACCACTGCTGTATATTTGGGGGTGTAGCTTGTCCACCTGTCTCTTCTGTCTGTGTTGAGAAACCTCCTGAGATATCATTGCCCAGTATGGCAGGACAGTTTCTGAGATGGAGGAGCTGGTTGTCATCTAATAATAATAATAATAATAATAATTTATTATTTATACCCCGCCCATCTGGCTGGGCCTCCCCAGCCACTCTGGGCGGCTTCCATAAAAACCAAAAATACAGTAAAATATCACGCGTTAAAAACTTCCCTAAACAGGGCTGCCTTAAGATGTCTTCTGAATGTCAGGTAGTTGTTTATCGCTTTGACATCTGCTGGAAGGGCGTTCCACAGGGCGGGCGCCACTACCAAGAAGGCCCTCTGCCTGGTTCCCTGTAGCTTTGCTTCTCGCAATGAGGGAACCGCCAGAAGGCCCTCGGCGCTGGACCTCAGTGTCCAGGCAGAATGATGGGGGTGGAGACGCTCCTTCAGGTATACTGGACCGAGGCCGTTTAGGGCTTTAAAGGTCAGCACCAACACTTTGATTTGTGCTCGGAAACGTACTGGGAGCCAATGTAGGTTTTTCAAGACCGGTGTTATGTGGTCTCGGCGGCCGCCCCCAGTCACCAGTCTAGCTGCCGCGTTCTGGATTAGTTGTAGTTTCCGAGTCACCTTCAAAGGTAGCCCCACGTAGAGTGCATTGCAGTAGTCCAAGCGGGAGATAACCAGAGCATGCACCACTCTGGCGAGACAGTCCGCAGGCAGATAGGGTCTCAGCCTACGTACCAGATGGAGCTGGTAAACAGCTGCCCTGGACACAGATTTGACCTGTGCCTCCATGGACAGCTGTGAGTCCAAAATGACTCCCAGGCTGCGCACCTGGTCCTTCAGGGGCACAGTTACCCCATTCAGGACCAGGGAATCCTCCACACCTGCCCGCCTCCTGTCCCCCAAAAACAGTACTTCTGTCTTGTCAGGATTCAACCTCAATCTGTTAGCCGCCATCCATCCCCCAACCGCCTCCAGACACTCACACAGGACCTTCACCGCCTTCACTGGTTCTGATTTAAAAGAGAGGTAGAGCTGGGTATCATCCGCATACTGATGAACACCCAGCCCAAACCTCCTGATGATCTCTCCCAGCGGCTGCATGTAAATGTTGAAAAGCATGGGGGAGAGGACAGAACCCTGAGGCACCCCACAAGTGAGAGCCCAGGGGTCTGAACACTCATCCCCCACCACCACTTTCTGAACACGGCCCAGGAGGAAGGAGCGGAACCACTGTATGACAGTGCCCCCAGCTCCCAGCCCCTCAAGACGGTTCAGAAGGATGTTATGGTCGATGGTATCAAACGCTGCTGAGAGATCCAGCAGAACTAGGAAACAACTCTCACCTTTGTCCCTAGCCCGCCGGAGATCATCAACCAGTGCGACCAAGGCAGTTTCAGTCCCATGATGAGGCCTGAATCCCGACTGGAAGGGATCCAAATGGTCCGCTTCTTCCAGGCGTGTCTGGAGTTGTTCGGCAACCACTCGCTCAATCACCTTGCCCAAGAATGGAAGATTTGAGACATTTGGAAACCACTGGACACCATTTTGAATCATAGAATTGGAGAGTTGAAAGGGACCATGATAATCATCTAGTCCAATCCCCTGCAATGCAGGAATCTTTTTGTCCAGTGTGGGGCTCAAACCCACAACCCTGATATTAAGAATCTTATACTCTAGCAAATAAAGCAGACAGAACCATTCCAAAGTGCACCAATTTGGACACCTCTGAAGCTATTGCTAATTTGGTGAGACAGTTCCTGAACTTGAGGAGATGTTTTCAGTCTATGTTTAGATGCCATTGGGTGCCATTTTGAATCAACTCTGTAGACAGAACCATTTCAAACAGTGATGGTTTGGACACCTCTGGTGATATTGCTGTCCAATTTGGCATGAGGATTCCTGAGATGAATTAGTGTGTTTTGTTCTATGTTTGGAAACCGTTAGATGCCATTTTGAATAAAGATGGTGGAGTGAAACCCTGTTGAATTTGACTAAAGGTCCAGGACTCCCTGGTCCTGAATGGGGTAACTGTGCCCCTGAAGGACCAGGTGCACAGTCTGGGAGTCATTTTGGACTCACAGCTGTCCATGGAGGCGCAGGTCAATTCTGTATCCAGGGCAGCTGTCTACCAACTCCACCTGGTACGCAGGCTGAGACCCTACCTGCCCGTAGACTGTCTCGCTAGAGTGGTGCATGCTCTAGTTATCTCCCGCTTGGACTACTGCAATGCGCTCTACGTGGGGCCACCTTTGAAGGTGACCCAGAAACTACAGCTAGACTGATGACTGGGGGCAGCTGCTGAGACCACATAACACCAGTCTTGAAAGACCTACATTGGCTCCCAGTACGTTTCCGAGCACAATTCAAAGTGTTGGTGTTGACCTTTAAAGCCCTGAACAGCCTCGGTTCAGTATACCTGAAGGAGCGTCTCCACCCCCATCATTCTGCCTGGACACTGAGGTCCAGCGCCGAGGGCCTTTTAGCAGTTCCCTCATTGCGAGAAGCAAAGCTACAGGGAACCAGGCAGAGGGCCTTCTCGGTAGTGGCAGCCGCCCTGTGGAACGCCCTCCCATCAGAGCGATAAACAACCACTTGACATTCAGAAGATAACTTAAGGCAGCCCTGTTCAGGGAAGTTTTTAATGTGTGAAATTTTAGTGTATTTTTGGTCTCTGTGGAAGCCGCCCAGAGTGGCTGGGGAAACCCAGCCAGATGGGCGGGGTACAAACAATAAATTATATTATATATATATTATAGTTAATTGATATTGTTATAGTTACAGATAGGTAGCCGTGTTGGTCTGCCATAGTCAAAACAAAACAAATTCCTTCCAGTAGCACCTTAAAGACCAACTAAGTCAGTTCTTGGTATGAGCTTTCGTGTGCATGCACACTTCTTCAGATACACTGAAACAGAAGTTTCCAGACCCTTCTATATAGTGAGAAGGTGGGGAGGGGTATTACTCAGAAGGGTGGTGGGAATGGGTGATTGGCAGATAGCTGTGATGAGCCTGTTGACGACTCTTAACGACTGCAATAGGTCTTACAGGAAAAAGCAAGGGGTGAAAAGGTGAAAAATGGCTTTGTCATGTATAATGAGATAAGAATCCAAGGTCTTTGTTCAGACCAGGTTTCTCCAATCACCCATTCCCACCACCCTTCTGAGTAATACCCCTCCCCACCTTCTCACTATATAGAAGGGTCTGGAAACTTCTGTTTCAGTGTATCTGAAGAAGTGTGCATGCACACGAAAGCTCATACCAAGAACTGACTTAGTTGGTCTTTAAGGTGCTACTGGAAGGAATTTGTTTTGTTTTGATATTGTTATAATTTGGCTATTTACCAAAAAAAGAGAAGAATTACATTAAAGGTCCATGTAGTCCAACATTATGCTTCCCACATGCCTTAAGGAAGCTCTTAAGCAGTCCAATGACTATAGACCTCTTTTACTGTTTGCTCTCCAGCAACTGGCATTCAGAGACATGGTGCCTGTCAGCATTTATGGATTTGTGTATGTATTTATTTAAAACATTTCTATACCACCCTTCAATACAGAAATTCCCAGGATGGTTTACTATACTTTACTTCATAAAGCACAATAAAACCAGTAATAACCAATGAAACGGCATGCAGTAAAAAGGAAGTGCTAAAGAACCGTCAAGGCAGGAATAAAATAAATTAGACCGTTCAGGTGCCATAGAGCTCACAGTGGTTAAGAGCTGCGGTTAGGTCTACCTTCCCTAAATTTGGCTAGATTAGATTAACTTTAAGTAATTTTAAAATGTGCAACTTTAATATTAAAGTGTCAGTGGGTGTGCATCAGTGGATAAGCTTGGGTTGCGAGGAGCTACATGGAGGAGGTGAGTTCGAGGGAGGGACACGGGTGACGTAAGCATGTGCATTCAATTGCCTAATGGCATCTGCATGACCCAGAAGATGGCAACCACAGAGATAAGAAAAGAAGAGTCATTCCATTGTCTGGAGAGGTCAGTTCCTGGTTCTCATGGAGAAGTCGTTTTCAACAGAACCCGGTGGTGGAAGCATGCAGCTGTATTGAGGCAGCAGCGGGTGTTGAAATTTTGTGCCCCTAACAAATTTGCACCTGGGGCAATCGCCACTGTGCCCTACCTGGAGATGCTGGGGTTAGAACGTGGGGCCTTCTACATGCCAAGCAGATGTTCAACCACTGAGCTACAGCCTTTCCCATAAATGGCTGCTCTGGAATTTCCTTTGCATATTGCGGTCAGTGCTTGAAAGTGATCACCAGATCTGCAGTAAGGAAACGACCAGTGACAGGGAAACTAATTAAGCTGCCATGAACTTCAAGCTGTGAGTGTTTCAAGCCCTCTGTCAGTTCAAAGCTCTCTTGCTATGTGCCTCTTCACTCTACACCACAGCCAGCGAGCTCAGAAGCTCATCTGTTCTCAAGGCAGGGCTTAACATAACAAATGTCCTCCGACATGATAGGCAGGAATATCTTTCCAGTTGACATTTCATCACTAAAGGATCGGTGACCATCTTTGCCAGCAGCAGCTCGCTAGCCCTGCCCTGGGGGAGGCCAGTTCACAGTGGCTGGGCTTATTGATCTGCTCAGAGCTTTATCTAATGGGCAATTCCCTAGCACTCGAGCCCAGTTTAATTCTTTTTTTGGACAGCACTCATAGAAGTACTTTCAACCTGCAGCGGAGAGGGGAGAATCCATGGATTTCTCTTCACTTCTCATTTTTTTGCCAGCAATGATATGTTATTTAAGGAGATAGGAAATGGGCATAATGTAAAAATGTCATCCAACTGGTGTGTGTGTGTGTGTGTGTGTGTGTGTGTGTGTGTGTGTGTAAATGCCAATTCATTCATTAAGAAAGTGTTCCTTGGATTTTCCAGGTGCTATTTTTAGGAAGGAGATGGTCCTTATGTTCAGCTGATGACACCATATTGGCTGTGCCATCTGTGCCGCAATTTAATAGGAATAGCTCAGTCAGTAGCGTATAAGACTTTTAATCTTGGGGTCATGGGTTTGAGCCCCACTTTGGGCAAAAGATTCCTACATTCCAGTGGGTTGGACTAGATGACGCTCATGGTCCCTTTCCATTTCTATAATTCTATGATTCAGATAGCAAAGACATGTTGTTGTTGTTTAGTCAATTAGTCATGTCTGAAGAAGAAGAAGGAGGAGGAGTTTGCATTTGATATCCCATTTTATCACTACCCGAAGGAGTCTCAAGGCGGCTAACAATCTCCTTTCCCTTCCTCCCCCACAACAGACACTCTGTGAGGTGAGTGGGGCTGAGAGACTTTAAAGAAGTGTGACTAGCCCAAGGTCACCCAGCAGCTGCATGTGGAGGACCGGAGACGTGAACCCGGTTCACCAGATTACGAGTCTACCGCTCTTAACTACTACACAACACTGGCTCTCATTGTCCATATTCCGACTCTTCGTGATCCCATGGACCAGAGCACGCCAGGCACTCTGACTTTTATATGCCTGTTATTGTCCATGGAGTTTTCTTGGCAGGGATACTGAAGTGGATTGCTGGCTCCTTCTGCGGGTAGATCACATTAAGTCTAAACTCTTGGCTATGACTTGTCCATCTTCGGTGGCCCTGCACAGCATAGCTCATAGCTTCTCTGAGTTATTCAAGCCCCTTTGCCGCGACAAGGCAGTGATCCATGACAGGGTGCAAAGACATACAGAGAAGCAATTTTATGCTAGAACTATATATTCAGTAAAAATCTAAAAAGGAATGGCCTGCAATGTTCCCCCTTATCTACCATTTTTCAATAGTCTGCAAGGTGGAAGCAGGTAGAAGTGGCATGATTCATCTGTGGTCTGAATCAGAACAGTCCATCCAGCCACACTGAAACTCTGCCAGTGTGGTGTAGTGGTTAAGAGTGGTGGACTCGTAATCTGGTGAACCGGGTTCGCTTCCCGGCTTCTCCACATGCAGCTGCTGGGTGACCTTGGGCCAGTCACACTTCTCTGAAGTCTCTCAGCCTCACTCACCTCACAGAGTGTTTGTTGTGGGGGAGGAAGGGAAAGGAGAATGTTAGCCGCTTTGAGACTCCTTCAGGTAGTGATAAAGCGGGATATCAAATCCAAACTACTACTACTACTACTACTCTTCTATGGAATCTGGGCAAATATGTCAATTTTGGTTTCTCTCCATTTCCCAGTCTTAAGTTCAGTTGTTGAAAATCTGTCTCTAGTTGACTATCTGCTGCTTTCTGATTTCATACATAATGGTTAGATTTCTACCCAGTAACCAGGGCAACCGTGGTTTGTACATTTAGTAAAGTCCTTGTAGGTTGCCTTTACAAACTGAGCCACCAATATGTGTGCTTGTCAGGGGTTAAGTATGGTACTTTCCCATGGCCTACCCAGAAGTCTACGTTGACCAAGAGAGCAGCCGGCTTGCGCTAATCCCCAAAATGCTGACCCTTGTTCACATTTTTACAGCGTAGCAATGGAAAGAGTTGACTGCTATTCAAAAGGCGGGTGGTGGTGGTGGTGGAATCTTTTTCAGGTCGAAACAACAGTGTCCCCATCTAATCTCCCGCAAACCCACAAGAAACCGCCTCAGTTGCTGTTTTGTGTTCAGCTGCCCGCAACGCTGCTTTGAACTAATAAGCGACTCATTGTTTTGTCTGTATGTGCAATTATATACACGACAGGTTTCTGAAAGGTTCATTTATCATCCCAGTAATACAGTACGTTCCTTACCTGCCAAAAATATATACTGGAAGAAATTGCCTCCTCACCGTTACCCCCACATCGGCCCTCAGGCTATTTGACATATGTTCAAGGAATGGAAATGCAGAAAGGATTTTTCCCTCCACAACAGGGGGGGAAATACCCATTTCAGAGTGCCTTCTGGCATTGATGCACTTTTCCACCAACATTTCCAAAATAGGAGATAAAAAGGCATTATTGGGTAGGTCACCCAAAATCATTGGGCAATATTTGTTATGGATATTAATATTAATATTGCACAGCTTGAAGCATTTGAATACATAAACACTGACTCCTTTTGGAATAAAAATTGTCCGGACCCATAATTATGTTTCAAAGCTTTACTAATCAGAACTTCTTCAAAAACAGGTACAAAATAATCAATGACAAATCGAGAAAATTGTATAAAGCATATGCATATTCAAACATAGGTTCTTCTTAAATATATATCACATAATTACAAACAGAGTAAAAATCTGATCTCTGTCTCTCCCATACCTTGCATTAATCTGAAAGCAGCCTAAGGTTATGTAGCTTTGGCAGCACATAATTTATGGATTATTTTTTCAGCTAGTGCTAAACTCCACAAGTCCTGTAAAGGTAAAGTCACAAGTCTTGTAAGGTTTTCCATTGGGGGGCAACTGAAGTTTTGGCAGCTATCAACATAAATGTCAAGAATTCCAGAGAGCTGAAACCTTTCAATTGATCATCCCATAGATTTGATACAGTGGTACCTCGGGTTACAGATGCTCCAGGTTACAGACTCTGCTTACCCAGAAATAGTACCTTGGGTTAAGAACTTTGCTTCAGGATGAGAACAGAAATTGTGTGGCGGCGGCGCAGCGGCAGCAGGAGGCCCCATTAGCTAAAGTGGTACCTCAGGCTAAGAATAGTTTCAGATTAAGAATGAACCTCCAGAACGAATTAAGTTCTTAACCCAAGGTACCACTGTAAACCAATCTACAATGAAGTTGGTATAGGATGTTTCAGTATTTCAGCAATTTCTTGGGAAACCATTGTCCAGAATTTAAATATTTTAGGGCAGTTCCACCACACTGGCCTAGATTGACCAATGGTCTAAACTCAGTATAAAGCAGCTTCCTCTATTCCAATGAACAGAAAGTGTAGGTATTGTTACACACAACCCAAGTCTCTGAGCAGTGCAAGAATCCAGAGCTATTACCCTGGATTTGTGCTTCCTCTTGGAAATAAGGCCCAGCAGAGACTGTGGTGTCTTTATGACATATGGTTTATTTACCCATACATACAACCTGAGTCTGTGATGCAGGGGCTTACAGCATTAGCACTCCAAGTGGTCCTTGCTTTTCCCATGCTCACAGTCTTGGATGCCAGAAGAAATCAGTCATGGCCCTCCATGGCTGCTCCAACTTACTGCATTTAACAGACTGCAACCTCTTTCCTCTAGTTCACGTCACCACCACTGCAGTCCTAAACTCAACTCTGCTAACTATCTCTCTGTTGAAGGAGGGACTCACACCCATCTACCATCAGGTGCAGAGTCTTTGCTATGTTAAATGCCCATGATTTTCCTTTTGCTCTCCGTGATGCCTCTTTTCCCAGGCGATTTCTACAGTGGCGAATTGGTTTGGCCTATATTGTAATACTGCTAAATCCAGAATCTGGCAGCTTATTTTAACACAGCGAGCATTTATTAAACTCCAACATCCAGGAATTTTTTTTGGGGGGGGAGTCAAGGCACCCACAAACCCAAAACAAGTATTGTATTTCCTGTTCAGAACAGAATGAGAGGAGGGTTTTTTGGGGGGTGTTGCATTCACAAAGTAAAGGAAGGATTGAACTCTGATTAATAAGAATACACACAGAGACTTGAACCAGCAAGACTCTGGGAAGGGTGCGTATAATCGTGTCTCTCTGTGCTTGTCTGATGTGCAGCCCCTGGCCCAGGCCGTTTTAATTCACAAAAACGCTTTTTACAGAGTGTTCGAAAGAACCAATCAGATTTCTTCTGAGCATTCAAACAAACCTCAAGTGGGAACAAAGTTAAACTATAAACACCAGTTATCCATGCATACTTTTGGGGTAAATGAATGAATACTACAAAGGAGCGAATACAGCAACCCCGGAGGTCATAAACAATCAGTACACATGATAAGGAGGATGGCCAGAAGGACAGTGACCATTATCACCTTAATGTGAGATCTGTTTTCTGGCTCCAAGATTAACATTCTAAGATTAAAGACCCTTGCCCACTATCTTTGAGGACCCAGGACGCCTTCCTGTCTAAGCAACTGGGCTGTGTACGTGACATGTGAGGAAGAGAGGAATGGAACAGGGATGCAGAGGTGTATATTCATCAAGAATCATATCAAAATAGTTTAAACCCAGTCAACGCAATGCTTTCATTGCTGACACAGATGGCTTACACTATATCTGTTATAATTCCTCATAGCAATCCCACCTGATCACTACATCTCTGGATATTTGCACTCCTACAGGGTGAGTCCTTCTCCACCCTGCATCTCCCTGAAAAAACTGCACTAGGGAGTTGGAGTATCCATCAGTTCACTGTGGGAGCTGGCACAGCGAGGAGAAATAAGATGGGGGGAAATCCTTTCTCACCTTCCATAAGTATTGCGGAAGAACAATGTCAATCAACATTTGATGACCTCCTTCCACTGGTCAACAATAGAAAGTGCCCTTTCATACTGCATCACGGTGTGGTACGCTGGTTTGACATCATCGGATAGGAAGTGCCTACAGAGGGTGGTGAATACAGCACAAGATATTATGGGCTGCCCTGTGAACCCGCTGGATGAAATAGCAGAAGAACGTTGCCTCAGGAGAGTGAGGAAAATTCTCAGGGATGATTCACACCCTGGCCGGCACTTTCTTGATCTCCTGCCCTCGGGCAGAAGATATAGAAGCATGATTAGTTGCACCAACAGGGCAAAGAACATGTGCTGGTCCCGGGGGGGGGGGGTTTACTGTGAGGCGTGGTCAAAGTCCGCTCCTGGGCCAAGGGTCTGGAGACTGTCCACCAAGGGGGAAGCGGGGTCCAAAGCAAGAAGCCGGCCATGGTCGGGAACTCTGGAAAAACAGGTCTGGGTGCTAGCAGAAACAGGTTTCCAATGTCGTTGCTCCCGCAACCTGGGACTGGGCTGACTGGCTTTTATCTCCTCTGGTGCCTAGGGCAGTCCCAGCCCACAGGTGACTCGCCTCTCCTGGCCTTAAGGTGAGCACTCCTCCTAAGAGAACCTAGTTCCCTCCGCCTCTCTGCCCTGAGCCTCTGCAGCTCCGGAGAGGCTGGAGGGTTACGGGACCCAGAGGCAGCCTCACCTTCTCCTGACAGAGCTGGGAGAGGAGCACCTGCAGGCAATGGGTCCTCAATCACCTCCGGAGCCAGAGTGGATTCATCTGGTGCCTGCTCCTGAGGATCCAGCACAGGTGAGAGCCCTTCAGATTCAAGGTCCTGCCCCGGCTCAGCCCGCGCTGGAGGCGGGGACTCCTGTGCAGGCTGGGGTTCCTCCGGTTCAACCTCTGAATCAGATTCCCAGGCCATCACAGAACAACTTCTATCCATGGGCTGTTAGGCTGCTGAATGAAAAGATAACAACAGGGCAACTGACTTTCGGGTTTGGTGGGTGTGCGTCAGTAAATGAGGGGAATTAAGACTAAGAGAGCTGAGTGAGGGGTGCTCATGTAATCTCACTGTATACAAGTTGTACAAGTGACAATAAAGTATTTCAATTGCAGTTTCAATACCTGGAGGTCTCCACTGGTTCTCAAGCTTTTCCATGGACAGAAATACTCATTTCAGTACACAGGTGGGCAATAGTTGAAAAGCAACTAAATCTGCTCTTCCAGGCTTCTCTTTTTGACATTTGGAGGAAAGTGGCAGTGGCTTGCGCTAAATATAGCCCAGCACAATGAAGTTAAATAAACAGGCCTGCCTGGAGAAACGTAGAGATGTGTATGCTACAAAGAGATGTAAAAGCACACAGAGATATACATACGCGCACGGCGAGGGTTGGTGCTCTTATTATTTCTGTAAGACTGCCACCTAATGGAACGACTTTGATGTGACCAACAGCCACCCTGGCAGAAGGCATGGGGATAAAGCAGAGCTATTCGTTGAACAGCTTGCCTTAGAAGAATTTTCCCCCTCCAGAATGCCAGGTTAATAGCTCCAGCAGAAAGGTTTCAAAGGAGGCAGTGGCAAGGGCGGCAACGGATTAAAGAGAGAGATTTCACAAAAATAGATCGGCAGCATAAACCTCAAAACAAACCGATATTGTTTTGGAATCACAGGCAGCAGTCTCCTAGCGTGATTCCAAAGAGAAGAGGGAGGGACAGATATATAAACAGAGGCCTGGGTTGTGAAAGGGAGCAAGGAAGAGCATGAACAAGGTTGTTGCAGATGGAGAAGTCAGGGAGCAGATCTTTTGAGTTTGTTGCTGTTGAAGTGAGGGGAAAGACACATCAAGGACAGAGTGGCTCCACTGGGGTTGCAGAAGAAATGCCTTTTTGCTTCTGATTGGCCTCATTATTGTCTACCGCTGAAACGCCTGTCGTTGTCACAATCCAGATATGCATGGAGGATGTGCTTGGATATCGCAAACAGTGGTGGCTGGTGCCCATTGGGACTGGTGGGGCAGAAGGCAGGGAGGTGAACAGTAGGTGGTGCTATAGCCAATGCTAGACACAGCAAACTCATTCTAGTTTTGTTCCCATCCTCCCCAGCAACACCAAGACTATGGAGGAGGAAGCTGGAAGACAATGCTACCCTATGGGCTGGTTGAAAGAAGGCATGGTGGTGGCAGCATGCTAAAGGCTGACTCAGATTGGTGGGGCAGTGCCCCACTTACAGTAATGGAACAGCTGTTACAGATAACAACAACAACAACAACAACAACAACAACAACAACAACAACAACAACAACAACATTTATAGGCTGCCCATCTGGCTGGGTTGCCCCAGCCACACTGGGCAGCTACCCGCAAAATATAAAAACACAATAAAACATCAAGCATTAGAAACTTCAGATGTCTTCTAAACATCATATACAGTCATACCTCTGCTTACGTATCCCTCTGGTTACGTAAACTTTTGGATACATAAGCGGCAAACCTGGAAGTATATTTCCAGGTTTTTGCCGCGTGTGCATGCGCAGCAGTGGAAGACCGCTTCTGCACATGCGGAGAAGCGCTCTACTGCCCCGTGCGCAAAAGCGGTCTCTACGGTTGCGGAAACCTCAGGATCCGACCGGAGCTCCGGAACAGATCCTGTCCGCAACCGGACGTACCACTGTCTTCTTTTATCTCCTTGACATCCCATCATTCAGCCCGGACGCTGAGGTCCAGCGCCGAGGGCCTTCTTGCGGTTCCCTCACTGTGAGAAGCCAAGTTACAGGGACCCAGGCAGAGGGCCTTCTTGGTAGTGGCACCCACCCTGTGGAACGCCCTCCCACCAGATGTCAAAGAGAAAAACAACTACCAGACTTTTAGAAGACATCTGCAGGCAGCCCTCTTTAGGGAAGCTTTTAATGTTTAACAGACTACTGTATTTTAATACTTTCTTGGAAGCCACCCAGAATGGCTGGGGAAACCAAGCCAGATGGGCGGGGTGTAAATAATAAATTATTATTATAAATTATTATTATGATGAGAGGACTTCCACAGGGCAGGTGCCACCAACGAGGAGGCCCTCTGCCTGCTTTCCTGTCACTTCATTTCTCACAGGGAGGGAACTGCCAGAAGGCCTAGCAAGGCTTCTGGGAAGGGAAAGGTGCCAACTTGAATATAATATTGTGAAGTCCCAGGTAAGCCTCACCCCGCTAATCGATCAAATGGCGTTATGCATGCACACCATTTGAATGGCTCAGATCCTGCTTGTGGTTTCTGGTTGACTACTCTGAGGATGCTGAAGTAGATGGGCCATTGGCTTGATCCAGCAGGCTTTTCTTATACAGTGGTACCTCAGGTTACAGACTCCACTAACCCAGAAATAGTACCTTGGGTTAAGGACTTTGCTTCAGGATGAGAACAGAAATCGTGTGGCAGTGACGCAGCGGCAGCAGGAGGCCCCATTAGCTAACCTCATGTTAAGAACAGTTTCAGGTTAAGAATGGACCTCCAGAAGGAATTAAGTTCTTAACCCAAGGTACCACTGTATTTGCAAGTTCTTAACCCATATCTGGTTATTTCAGTCCCCACAGGCAAAGATTCTTCAGCAAAGTGCAGATTCTGTGTGTGAGAATGAGTGTGTGTGTGTGTGTGTGTGTGTGTGTGCAAACATCTTCAGATGCATCTCAAAAACTCCTGCACACACCAGTTATAATGATGGCCTGTACTGATGGTAAGCAATAATAACTAGAAAGGCACAGCAAGCCAGAGTACACTAACATTTGCTCAGAGTAAGCAAGTAATTGTACAGAACTGCCGAAAACATCGTACTTAGTCGTTCTTGGGAATCGGCAGAGTGACATTCATCGAGGAATTGCAGAAGTCTGCTGCAGCCGGCCCAGAGGGAGAGCCAATCACTGCCAAGTTCACAATAACAGCAGCAGACCCCAAATCAATACTGCCTGCATTAGAAGAGATCATTAAGGGGCCTAGGCTGCAGTTTCAGCCAGGGGAGGGGGGGAACTATTTGGGAAAGGGGGGCGGGCAGAAGAAGTGGAGCTCTTTGTCTATGCTTTACTGAAAAACAAGGTAAGTTCAACAGCTCCTAAGGGGGAGCTGTTGTCAGGCCAGCCTCTCAGGCCATTGGATAGCTTGGGACAGAGTTATGTTCCATCAAATGACAAGGATGGTGCATTAAAAGTGCTTTCTGGGGGGAGGGAAGAAGAAGAAGAGTTTGGATTTGATATCCCGCCTTTCACTCCCCTTCAGGAGTCTCAAAGCGGCTAACATTCTCCTTTCCCTTCCTCCCCCACAACAAACACTCTGTGAGGTGAGTGGGGCTGAGAGACTTCAGAGAAGCGTGACTGGCCCAAGGTCACCCAGCAGCTGCATGTGGAGGAGCGGAGACGCGAACCCGGTTCCCCAGATTACGTGACTACCGCTCTTAACCACTACACCACATTGCCTCATTTAATAGTTTGCAGAGAGAAGGCAAGCAATGGAAAGATGCTCAGATTGAGACTCTGGTTGGGACTCTGGTTGAGAGGTTGGCAAAAATCACATTGGGAGAAAAGATTTTGTGCAGCAAGGATGAATAACTGTGCTGGTGGTTTGGATTATCTCTATGTTTACAAAGGACATTGTGCTTTGAGCTACAAATTAAACACCCTTCCCCCTCATATTTGTGGCCTTTCACCTCCCTACCAAGTATAATGGATCAAACGAGAGCAGATTTGCCCGTAACATAATCTATAGACCCAGAGACACGGGTGGCATTGTGGGTTAAACCACAGAGCCTAGGGCTTGCCGCTCAGAAGGTTGGCGGTTCGAATCCCCGTGACGGAGTGAGCTCCTGTTGCTCGGTCCCTGCTCCTGCCAACCTAGCAGTTTGAAAGCATGTCAAAGTGCAAGTAGATAAATAGGTACCGCTCCAGCGGGAAGGTAAACGGCGTTTCCGTGCGCTGCTCTGGTTCGCCAGAAGAGGCTTAGTCATGCTGGCCACATGACCCGGAAGCTGTACGCCGGCTCCCTCGGCCAATAAAGAGAGATGAGCGCCGCAACCCCAGAGTCGGCCACGACTGGACCTAATGGTCAGGGGTCCCTTTACCTTAATCTATAGACCAGAGGCAGGGGCCTCCAGGTGTTGATGAACCCCAACTTTATTCAGCCCCATCCAGCATGGAAAAATAGCTGGAGATGGTGGAAGCTGCAGTCTAGAAACATCTGGAGGGCCAGAGGCTTGACACTTCTGCCTTCTCTCACTGTGCCATACGCACCCAGATGGTATACCAGAAATGTCAGTGCAGAGGAAGAAAGTGGAGTGTAAAAGATCTCCACAGCAATCGCTCTTCTTTTAATTGTGTTCATGATTTCTCGTCCTCCTCCTGGACTCATTATTAAAGTGGCACATTGCCAAGCCAATTAAAGCATTGGCTTCCCATGCCAACCTTCTAATTTCACCAAGGGATGGTCTGCTTAAATAATCAAACCCACTGGCCACTGTTGTTATCAAAAGCATAATTTCAACAACAGGTCTCCTTCCTTGCAAGGAGAAGAAAGTGCCTTGGGGCGATGCATGGTTTTCTCTGCAGCATTCAAGTTGATGCAGACAAGGTGACCTGAAGAAAGGGACTTGGAAAGGAGTTTCACTGAGATGGAGATGCTTCTGAGCTTTGGAAGAAGGAAAAGTCAAAATTAAATAGGAATGCTAGAATTTGTTGGTTTCTTTTTATGCCACTGTGCAGTGCTTGGAGTCAGAAGACTCTGTTTTGCATTCCAGAGATTCCAGGCTATTGGAAGTCTCAAGGAAGACAGGAGACGGATGTGACGTTACTGGTTTCCTGTTCCTATGTTTGTCCAGTTGCTCTCTGCTTTCACAGAGAGTGCATGTATATTTCTTTTCTGTCTGCGTAGTTAGAAATAAAACCTAGCAATGTAGCTCAAACTTCTCGTCTCGTTCCCTGCTGCTTTGATACTCTGCTGAATGGAGAATATGCCTGGAGCCTTATCAGAGGCTCAGGTTGTTAATCGTCATCGGAGGCGATTCCGAAGGACTTGACCAGAGGGTGAGCTTTTCCAGCTCGGTCATAGTGGAGGTTCCGACATTTAGGGGGAAGGAGAGGCCAGTTTGGGCTATTCGTTAATTTGATTAGGGATTGATATCTCACCCATTGAGGAGATTCCTGAGTGACTACAGTAAATATTTAGTTCACCTCTCCTATCCATCCATCTAAATTGCGGGGGGGGGGGGTCACGCACTGACACCCATCACCAATGTATGTTAAAAGAAGTTGATGAACTTCTAAATTATACCATTTTACTTAGTTCATTTTTCTTTAATATTTCTGGACTGATTCCAGGCTAGAGTACAGTACTCTTGATTTAATTCATTAATTTTTAATTTACAGTTCTTTGTAGTGATCGGCAAATCTCTCAATTTTAATTTCTCCCTGTTTTTCATTTTTCCCATCTTAAGTTCAGTTATCCACATTTCCACATCAGTTTGCAGTTTTTTGTTTAAAGAAAGAGTCCTTGTGAATATTCATTGCCACTTCAGTGCAAATGGGAATGTATCTTATTCACACATCCTGAAGAAAAATATGTGACCAAAATGTAACTGTCCTTCAAAATTCATGTTGTTCTGGAATTAGCCCTCGCTGTGGTGCCACCTAATCATCAGAATTCCCTACCCTTTAGTATTAGAGAGGCCCCATCTCTGTTGTCTTTTTGGTGCCTATTGAAGACCTTCCTTCTTCCACAAACCTTTTAAGATGAGATCTTTCCCAATCTTCATCTGTACTGGAATTGCTTTTAATATATTTTATCATTTTTTGCCACTCTGGGCTCCTTTGGGAGGAAAGGTGGGATGTAAATTTAATAATAATAATAATAATAATAATAATAATAATGTTTTTTTTTATACCCCCCCTTCCCGGTTCAGAAAACCAGGCTCAGGGCAGCTAACAACAAATTTAAAACACTTAATTGATGCAACAAAAAAAAGCATAAAATACAGTATAAAACGTGAATAACAATAAATTCAGAATTCAAAAATCAGTTTAGGGGGAAAATCCATCCAATAAACATTAGATGATCACCAGGGCTAGCTGGCTAAATTAGTCCTATTTGGGCCAGCGAGGAGACCAGGGGAGAATTAGCTGTGGGATCCCAGAGTGAGTAATCTTCATAAAAAGGGGAGGGGGAGGGAAGGAAGGGGAATAAAAGATCAGGCTAAGTTCAAATTGAAAGCCAAGCAGAATAGCTCTGCTTACAGGCCCGATGGAAGGAGGTTAAATCCTGAAGGGCCCTAGTCTCATGGGACAGAGCATTCCACCAGGTCGGAGCCATCACTGAGAAGGCCCTGGCCCTGGTGGAGGAAAATCTGACTTCCAGCCAGCCAACCAACCAACCAACAAAATCAAGCAGTATCTGAGCTGTCCATGGTGCTGAATTTCTTTTTTTTTTTTTAACTATCAATTCTTTATGGATTAAAAGATTTGCATGTCTATGCAAACCTTATGTACTATCGTTTAACAGGTAAAAAAAAGAAAATTATATAAAATAGAAAACGTATAAAGAAAAAAAAGAAATAAAGAAGTAACAATGATAAGAAACAAAGAAATCAAATTTAAAGAGAGAGAAAGTTATTAAAGTACTCATCAGCACAATCCTTCCAATCCTTCTCATTATACTGTTTGATATAACATTCTTTTTTTACACAGGTTTACATTGTATAATATCATTTCTTTCTGCTTTGTGTACATTCCTTTATCTTTTTCTTTTCAAATATCACTCAATTTCTGCAAATATGGAGTTATTTGTACAATAAAGTTTTATCTGATTCCTAAATATCATCCATCCTCTTGGTTTGTTTTTTTTTGTTTCGATATTCCTCTAACTGATCCCGTCAGTTTTGCTAATTGTAGATATTCTAACATGAGTATCTGCCAATCTGTAATCTCTGGGAGCATTTCCTTCCATGATGCTGAATTTCATACAAATTCACAAACGCAAACCTGAAATAGCAGTTGCTTATTGATCTCAACCAAAGCAGAAATGTATTGGATAAATAATGCAGAATGCTTTTCAATTTAGCAGTGATGAAATTAAAAAGCTATAAACTAATATTTGGTCTCTCGGGCTGATAAGTGGAGAGTGTCATCTCCTGACTTGTGACAGAAGTCAAACTGACAGTACTCGTGGAGTCCGGAGGAAGCACTAGATTTTTGTCATTAATGTACAGCACATCTTTGAAGTCTTGTTCTGCAAAGTCCCATGACTCAGGACAGATGTCACAGCTCACTGGCAGAGCAGCTGGCTTTGCATGCAGAAGGCATCTTCAATTAACAGGATATAAAGAAAGGAAAGCTTTGAAAGACTCCTGCCTCAGAAGCTGCCCACCAGGATAGACAACACTGTAGTGCATCAGTAGCCTGGATCACTGACCAGTATAAGGTAGCTTCACAGAAGGGGATAGACTGGTCAGGAAGTAAGACAATTTTCCTGCTGGACCATCAGAATAGGTCATGTCTTAGTCTGTCTCAATAGGCCATGGCACCATTCTCTTTAGAATGATTGCAGGATTCGGGGAGTATAATCCTATATCCCAACAACCACTATTTCAGGGCCACTCTCAAAGAACCTTATATGTTCTGAAAGTCTTGGGAAACTTGTAGCCATGCTACGATCAAGAGATGTGTTGAATTTTGGACTGTGCAACTTTAGACATCAGGGGCAGTCCTTATGATCTCCACCTGTAGTCCTGTGTCAGGAGTCCAGGTTCCTAGCTCAATAACCCTTTAAGCATAGGTAATTAAAAAGGAGGATTTATTGCAAAAACAAACAGATGGCTCCGGGCGGCTCTGACAAAGCCTCCGGCAGCATTACTCTAGATAACCCTTCTGAAGACCCCTTCCTGTATCTACAAAAGATATTGAACTTACGATCTTTATGTCTCTTGTTTTGTTTCCTATCTAGCAGCCCCTGCATTCGCCGACACCTCAGACTTCGTGGATCAGTTCCACCCTCTTCTTGTTCTGATAGGCTGTCTCTGAGTCTATTTGCTCCCATCTGTACTACTGCCTTATCAGTCTGCTCAACAAGGTCAGGAAGAACCGAAGTCTGCAGCTGCTGGGTCTCCTCTGCCTGACTAACATCTAAGCCTCTCTGTTCCTGGGCGCTTTCTGCTGTTGGCTGCAAACCTTTGCTTGGAGCTGGCTCATTCCTGACATCCAGCATTCACCCACTCGAGACTACCACTTTTATCTTGAATTTCCAGAATGGCTATTGGTGGGATTAGATGGGCCTTCAGGAATAGATAGACTTACTTGCAAAAGGTGATGGAATCAGGATTTTTTATTAAAAGAAACATGGCTCCATCGATCCTGAATTGTGATGCAAGGTTCTAAAGTCAAGCTCTATTATACTTTGTGTTACACATTCATTCTGGACCTCAAAGTTAGAAAATAAATAATAAATTATAAAGCATTATCAAATCAAATCCGTTTATTGTAAGGACCATGCCTGTGCACAAAAATCAACACTAAAATCAATAGTTAAAAATATTAAAAATCATTACATACTATGCCAACAAAACCTTCTTCCCACAAAGTAGAAAAGGAGGGAAAACGAACAGCGAGTTAAACAGACGATGAAGGGGTCTTTACATTGTCGTTCATAAATCTTTCCCTGGCTTTCATGGCCTTCATCACATGGGTAATGCGTGGGTTTGCATCAACTAACAAAAATTTTACTCTATCTTCAGGACTGGTTATAGAGATGGGTATAATTTGCAGCAATGCGTCTCTAAAGCCCGAGTAAATGGGGCAATAGAGGAAATAATGTGTAAGATCCTCTTTAATTGATATAAAGCATTATGAAAGAAGATTATGTCTTTGACCACACGAAAGACTGATTGATTGATGTATTGCCATCCTATTCCTCCCCCGGTTGCATTTATATCCCACCTTTTTCTCCAAGGAGCTAAAGGTGGTGCACATTGTTCTGTCCCTCCTTACCTGATCTCGTTTTTTGACAGAATTACAAGCCTGGTAGATGGAGGGAACGCAGTGGATGTAGCCTACCTTGATTTCAGCAAGGCATTTGACAAGGTGCCCCATGATATTCTTGTAAAGAAGCTGGTAAAATGCAGACTTGACTATGCTACCACTCAGTGGATTTGTAACTGGCTGACTGACCGAACCCAAAGGGTGCTCATCAATGGTTCCTCTTCATCCTGGAGAAGAGTGACTAGTGGGGTGCCACAGGGTTCTTTCTTATTCAACATCTTTATCAATTACTTGGATGATGGACTCAAGGGCATCCTGATCAAATTTGCAGATGACACCAAACTGGGAGGGGTGGCTAACACCCCAGAGGACAGGATCACACTTCAAAACAACCTTGACAGATTAGAGAACTGGGCCAAAACAAACAAGATGAATTTTAACAGGGAGAAATGTAAAGTATTGCACTTGGGTAAAAAAAAATGAGAGGCACAAATACAAGATAGGTGACACCTGGCTTGAGAGCAGTACATGTGAAAAGGATCTAGGAGTCTTGGTTGACCACAAACTTGACATGAGCCAACAGTGTGACGCGGCAGCTAAAAAAGCCAATGCAATTCTGGGCTGCATCAATAGGAGTATAGCATCTAGATCAAGGGAAGTAATAGTGCCACTGTATTCTGCTCTGGTCAGATCTCACCTGGAGTACTGTGTCCAGTTCTGGGCACCACAGTTCAAGAAGGACACTGACAAACTGGAACGTGTCCAGAGGAGGGCAACCAAAATGGTCAAAGGCCTGGAAACGATGCCTTATGAGGAACGGCTAAGGGAGCTGGGCATGTTTAGCCTGGAGAAGAGGAGGTTAAGGGGTGATATGATAGCCATGTTCAAATATATAAAAGGATGTCACATAGAGGAGGGAGAAAGGTTGTTTTCTGCTGCTCCAGAGAAGCGGACACGGAGCAATGGTTCCAAACTACAAGAAAGAAGATTCCACCTAAACATTAGGAAGAACTTCCTGACAGTAAGAGCTGTTCGACAGTGGAATTTGCTGCCAAGGAGTGTGGTGGAGTCTCCGTCTTTGGAGGTCTTTAAGCAGAGGCTTGACAACCATATGTCAGAAGTGCTCTGATGGTGTTTCCTGCTTGGCAGGGGGTTGGACTCGATGGCCCTTGTGGTCTCTTCCAACTCTATGATTCTATGATTCTATGTAATCTCCACAACGACCCTGTGAGGTAGGCTAGGCTGGGAGACAGGAACCCAGTGAGCTTCATAACTGAGTGGGGATTCAAACCCTGGACTCCCAGGTCTTAGTCTGACACTCTAATTATATCTTATTTAACAACAGCAACATGCTATCCACATTATAAGAATGCAGGAGAGTAACTGCTATGCAGACTTGAAGAATGCAAAGCCCATAATGCAGTGCGACACCACGTGACACATGAATGCAGGAACACATTCAAGGGTCTTTTAGAAGCGAAAGAGGAGAAAATGCTGAGTGAGCTAACAGTGCAGCTGGAACTTAATAAACTTCCAGTCAGCAGATGTGTTTTCTAAAGGAAAATCCGAAGTTTGTGGTAAGTGGGAAAAAAGAAGTGAAAAAATAATGCATGCAGCAGGCTTTGCACATGACCAAATGCAGTTGATATGGCGAACTGTTTGGGTGCAGAAAACCAGTGTTCAAACTGCTGTTTCTGAAAGTCAAGGACAAGAGGCCAGATAAATCTCAATACCTTCCAGCATGGTTCTTTCTTTCTCAGTGAGAAATTTCTGACAGTTACTTATACTATTAAGGGATGGAAATCCCTAGAACTTGGTTATCTAAAGGAGCCCTGTGACCTAAATTTGGGTGAGTGAGGAGTCCTTTGCACTGGAGCTGTTAGAGCTGGACCATAAAGAAGGCTGATCACCGAAGAATAGATGCTTTTGAATTCTGGTGCTGGAGGAGACTCTTGAGAGTCCCATGGACTGCAAGAAGATCAAACCTCTCCATTCTGAAGGAAATCAGGCCTGAGTGCTCACTGGAAGGACAGATCCTGAAGCTGAGGCTCCAATACTTTGGCCACCTCATGAGAAGAGAAGAAAAGACTCCCTGGAAAAGACCCTGATGTTGGGAAAGATGGAGGGCACAAGGAGAAGGGGACGACAGAGGACGAGATGGTTGGATAGTGTTCTCGAAGCTACCAGCATGAGTTTGACCAAACTGCGGGAGGCAGTGGAAGACAGGAGTGCCTGGCATGCTCTGGTCCATGGGGTCTTGAAGAGTTGGACACGACTAAACAGCTAAACAACAACCATCAATGGATTGCTTTCCTCAAACAATGTAATTGCAAAAGTTATAACTTCTTGGGGGAGAGGAACCAAAGTGTTTAACTGAATCCACTAATTGCATCAGTTCAAAAGACTTAGAAAAAGGTATATTAAATTTGCCTGCAATGTTGGTGATTTACAGCAGCAGTTTAAAGCAATGGTTTTCATATTCCGGAACACCTAAAGTACTTTGTATAATTGTCCAACTCTCTTCTTATTTCCTCTTGGTAACTCTTAACAATTTCTGCCCACTTTCAAGCCATTAAAAGTTTCTTTTAGCAGCATCTGTATTTACCCCCTTGTTGATCTCCAGCCATCATCCCAGAATAATATCTTAATTATTTTTCTAGTAATTAACTTTGCCCCTAATTATGAGGGTCTCATTTGCAAAAAGTTGCAGCAGCAGTGCGCCATTATCGGGCAAAAGATTGCACTTGCTAATTTTTAATTACAGATGAATGTGTTAGGTAATTTGCACTTGCCAAAAACAAAATAGGGAAAAAAGAAGCTTTCATTCATTGAAACTTTGTCAACAATTCTAGTTCATTTGTTTGCTTCTGGAACAAACGCAACAGCACTCTCTCAACTTGTGAAACCCGGCAAATGGAAATTACTGCCTCTGACTCCCAAGCATTTAACTTTTGGGGTCTTTCCCTCCTAAGTTGTTGCATGGCAAGACCCTCAAGCCAACTCCCCATTAGCACAAAGAAATTCACACAGACACAGAATTTTTGTTTAAGGTTATTGGGCAAATTTTTTGGCCACAACTTTATTGATTACAGGAAATGAGAGCTGTATTGGCTTAGGCATTGGCAAAAGACTATATATGACTCCTACCCTCTTTGCAGGAAGTCTGTAAGGGTAAACCACCCAAATGGAAACTGCTCCAGGGGAACCTGCTTGCATCTCCCCTGGTGTTCCCAGAGACTTGGCATGGCCCTAGCCCCCAAGTGGACTTCGGACAAGATCCAGGCCCCAGATTCCTTTAATGGAATACCCTTGAAATGGAGGGGCAGGTGATGGCCGACCTCCCCTCCTCCACTCAACAATAAGGCGATGGCTAACCACCAAACCTTACAAAGTTGTGATGATTGCTAAGAGGTAGGCAAAAACCAAGTGGCCCGTGCCAATTCACCAAATGGAAAAATTCCTACGCGATCCCCGACCCAAGACGGGCAACCAACCGAAGTCCAAAGCAAGGACAAATTTAAGGACACTTAAATTAAAGGGTGGGTAGGCAGGTGTTCAGCAGTGCGAAGCAGGTGCTTGTTCCTCCTCCAGCTTCGCTGAATGGGCATTGCACAGCTCTCCCTCTCTGCGCAATGCCATTCACTCCATAAGACGCACTCACATTTCCCCTTACCTTTTAGGAAGAAAAAAGTGCATCTTATGGAGCAAAAAATACGGTACATCTTGTCATGTTGTAAGCTGCCTTGAGGATAAAGTGCGAGACTGGTTACATTACGCTCAGATTAAAGAAGTTTTTAAAAATGACAAAAAGTTAGGGTTCCAGGTGGAGAAATCGAAGTTGGAAACAGAATTGTTAGAACCAAAGACTAAGGTATTATCAAGAATGTATAACTTGCTGTTAAAATGGAACACACAAGACGAAATGGTTAAATCGGCTATGATAAAGTGGGCACAGGACATTGGGCATAACATTATGTTTGAGGACTGGGAAAGGTTGTGGACCACTGGGCTGAACTTCACTGCATGTAATGCTTTGAAGGAAAATGTAATGAAAATGATATACAGATGGTACATGACCTCAGTTAAACTTGCCAAAATATACCATTTGTCTGATAACAAATGCTGGAAATGTAAGGAAAATGAAGGAACATTCTTTCACCTCTGGTGGACTTGCCCTAAAGTGAAGGCCTTCTGGGAAATGATATATAATGAGTTGAAAAAGGTATTTAAGTATACCTTCACTAAGAAACCAGAGGCATTCCTTCTGGGTATTGTCGGTCAGAAGGTGTTAAAGAAGGACCGAACATTCTTCATGTATGCAACAACGGCAGCAAGGATACTTATCGCTAAGAACTGGAAAACTCAAGATCTACCCACACTGGAAGAGTGGCAGATGCAGCTGATGGACTATATGCAATTGGCGGAGATGACTGGCAGAATCCGAGACCTGGGAGAAGAAAGGATTGAAGAAGATTGGAAGAAATTTAAGATTTATTTACAAAAATATTGTAATTTGGTTGAACGTTAAGAAGGATGCTTGATCATAAATAATTGGCCACCACTAAATTAGATTGGAATTTGATGATAAGTGAGATTAAGGAAAATATAAACCTTTTGGAGAATTGTTAGATTATATTTAAATGAGTGGATATAAGATTGTAAACAAGATGATAATTTGCTTGAAAAAAAACTTCTCAACGATGTAAGTGGGAGCAGGAGACGTGAGGAAGTCCAAAGAAGTTATGAAACTTTGTTATGATATAACTCATGTTGTTTATTATCTGTGCATTTCTTTTATAAAAAAAAAACCTTAATAAATATTTATAAAAAAAAAAAACATGTTGTAAGCTGCCTTGAGTGTAGCAGTAGCAAAACGCGTACACATACAGTCAATTAAAAGTTGGTTTATTCCAGAAAAAACATGCCACTTGTCTGGAGCTCTCTGCCCCCGTGACTTATGGCTACCCTGATGATGACTCAACTAAATCCTCAGCACTGTTCCTCTTCCTCCAGAAAACAAATCTCTTCCGTCGCTTCTGTGATGTCAATTTCCCCTTTTCTTGTATCCCTCCTCTTCCGCGTTCTTGCATGCTGAGAGGTTTGCAAACTGGCTTGGACAAGTTACTGTCTGCTAAGTCCCTGTGTTTCTCGGGGCTGTGAACTTCCCCCTTTTCCTTCCTCTGATCTTCTCATAACAAACCTCCCTTCGTCACCTGGGCTGCCATCCAAGTCTGGCAGCTGCTGTTCCTCGCTTGCTGGCTCCAGCCTGACATTGAGCATTGTTTTAACTATGGAAAGGCAAATATAATGAAAATAATAATTATAATAACAATAATAGCAACAATTATTTATTATTTATACCCCGCCCATCTGGCTGGGTTTCCCCAGCCACTCTGGGTGGCTTCCAACAAAACACTAAAATACAATAACCTATTAAACATTAAAAGCTTCCCTAAACAGGGCTGCCTTCAGATGTCTTCTAAACGTTTGGTAGTTATTTTTCTCTTTGACATCTAGTGGGAGGGCATTCCACAGGGTGGGTGCCACTACCGAGAAGGCCCTCTGCCTGGTTCCCGGTAGCTTGGCTTCTCACAGTGAGGGAACTGCCAGAAGGCTCTCGGAGCTGGACCTCAGTGTCCGGACAGAACGATGGAGGTGGAGATGCTCCTTCAGGTATACTGGACCAAGGCCGTTTAGGGCTTTAAAGGTCAGCACCAACACTTTGAATTGTGCTCGGAAACGTACTGGTGATGAAGATTGAATTTGGGGATTTCTGCATGCAAAGCAGATACTCTATCACTGACTATGACCCTTCCCTGTTGGCCCAACACTGAATCTTCTGAACTGTCTTCGATGGTAGGTCAATAGAGAGTGCATTGAAGCGAGCCAGTCTAGAGGATGGATGACGAAAGCCAAATCTGCCTCCTCCAGGTAAGATCATACCTGGCATATTGACCAAAGCTGATAAAAACGAGCCACCCAGAAAGCAGCCAAAGAAAGTGATGGATCAAGGAGAATCCCCAAGGGATCTAGTCCTGGCCAAGGCAGTATGATGGGCTTCCATTGAAGTGTTTCATTGAAGAGGAATAAACACACATATACAGAAACAACATGCAGTGTCCTTTTTTAATTAAAAGAAAAGAAAAGAAAAGGAATTAAGCCCAACTGAGTAGTCTTCAGATCCAAAAATAGACGTTTTAGAGCAACCAAATAGTGTTTCTTTTCCCTGGTTCTCTCTCATGATAGCCTTTTACTAGGTAAGTAATACATCGTCAGATAGCCAAGCTTTGACAGCACATCCATCATATCAGATTGCTTTGAAGGTGTTGTATGGAAAGTGGGAGAACCATGGCAATCAATTACAATTACTAGAAATATGCCAACAGGATAACACACCAGATTGCTAGCTCACATTACAGAAGAAGCGGGGAAAGGAGTTTGCAAATCTGGGTTGGAAATGGTGGCAGTTCAGGAAAGGACTTTAGGAGATGTCTTCTACCAGGTAGGTGTGAATTAGCCCCTGAACTCTGCAGCACCAGGAAAAGTATCAAAATTATTATTTACTTGCATCTTTATTATTATTATTATTATTATTATTATTATTATTATTATTACATATGCCACCTGTCTGACTAGGTTGCCCAGGGACTGTAAGAATACAACATTATTGTCCCACATCTGGGGAATGAACGAAGGGGCAATAATTTGATTCAGTTCCCATCTAAAGGGGAACCTTCCTAATTTGCAACATTATGCAAACCAAATCACACACAGCAATCTCTCAAGATTCTCACCTCTCTGAATCTTGCAGTGCAGTTTTTCAGTTAATTAACTTGCACAGAAATAAATATGCTGATGTAAAAGGCACATAAAATGTGTATATTGTTGAAAACATACAGTATACACTATACTGTATGCTTGTGAAACATGGACCACTTATAAACGCCAACTCCTTGAAAGATTCCATCAACGGTATCTCCGAAAAATTTTGCACAGGCAAACTAATACCAGTGTACTGGAAGAAGCAAAGATCACCAGTGTTGAAGCAATGATTCTTCAACATCAACTAGATGAACCTCAAGATCCTTTCCAACTCAACAATTCTATGATTCTAAGCTTTTTTATTAGGAATTGTAGGTACCTTGCAAAGTATAGGAAAACACAAGATCTACCCACCCGGGAAGAATGGCAGACGAAGGTGATGGAATACATGGAACTGGCTGAGATGACTGGCAGAATCCAGGACCAAGGAGAAGAGTTGGTGGAAGAAGATTGGAAAAAATTTAAAGCTTATCTACAAAAATACTGTAAAATTAAGGACTGTTAGAAAGGTGTTGGAAAAAGAAAATTATGTGGTTTTGGCAGAAATGACATAAAGGATTAAGTAAAAATGAATTGATGAAAGAGAGAACGTAAAATTATAGTATATTAAGATAAATTATTAAGATAAAAACAAGGTTGGAAGGATTTGCTGAAATAACAATTTGAATTAGAATACAAAAATGGGAGGTGTGAGAAGGTCAAGGAAATAAGTAAAGGAAAGAAAGCTATGTAAAGGTTCGATTTGTTCTTTTTTAAAAAACCTGATTGTATTTTTTCTGTCTTTTTTATTTTTCTTTTTTCTCTTTTTTTCTTTTTGTAACCTTTAAAATTGTGAATAAATATTATTTAAATATATATATATATATATTAGGAATTGTAGGTACCAACATACCAAAGCAGCAGAAAAGACTTTTTATGCATATGACAACAGCCACATGGATGCTACTAGCCCAGAGTTGCAAAGAAGTCCCTACCAGAGAGGAATGGCTAACCAAGCTGTGGGACTACACCGAAATGACAAAACTGACTGGAAAGTTCAGGGACCAAGAAGACAAAAACTTCAAGAAAGAATGGGGGGGGGAATTGTGATTTATTTAGGAGGCCATTGTAAGCAGATGAAAACATTAGCAGGATTCTAATAGCACTTGTAATGCAACAAAGACTATGGACAATATGGAGAGATGCAAAATATGGATTATGAAATAATATGCAGCTGAAAATGTTGACAATAGGATCCATAGATGGGGGGGTGGGAAGTCTGGAGATTCAGAGAAATCTCTCAATATGGATGTGTGTCTGGTATTGTTATAACTCTACGCTTGTAAAATAAACGAAAAAACACAGTTATATGATTCTATGAAGTGCAGAGAGGGAGTTGTCCCACAGGTATCTGGTCGGCCTTTTGTAACCCAATCTATTAGACAGCCTAGATCACTCAGTGTTGTTGTAATTATTATTATTTAAATTTCTATATCACGCTTTATCCATAAGTCACAGGGCAATTTACAATATTAGAAACACCAAAATACATTTCCTAAATTAAGCTTCGAGTCCTCATGGAGGAGCTGTTTTTAAATGTGATGGCCTGGGAGTCTGATTCAGAAGCTGAATCTGAGGAGTCCCAGCCTGCACAGGAGTCCCTGCCTCCAGAGCCAGCTGAGCCGGGGCAGCGGCTTGAATCTGAAGGGCCCGCACCTGTGCCGGATCCTCAGGAGCAGACACCAGATGAATCCACTCTGGCTCCGGAGGTGATAGAGGACCCATTGCCTGCAGGTGCTCCTCTCCCAGCCCTGTCAGGGGAAGGTGAGGTTGCCTCTGGGTCCAGTAACCCTCCAGCCTCTCCGGAGCTGCAGAGGCTCAGGGCAGAGAGGCGGAGGGAACTGGTTTCTCCCAGGAGGAGTGCTCGCCTTAAGGCCAGCAGAGGCAGGTCACCTGTGGGCCGGGACCGCCCCTGGCCTCAGAGGAGATAAAGGCCAGTCAGCCCAGTCCCAGGTTGTGGGAGCAACGACGTTGGAAACCTGTTTCTGCCAGCACCCAGACCTGTCTTTCCGGAGTTCCCGACCATGCCCGGCTTCTTGCTTTGGACCCAGCTTCCCCCTTGGTGGACAGTCTCCAGACCCTCGGCCTAGGACCGGACTTTGACCACACCTCACGGTAACCCCCCGGGGCCAGCACATTAAAAGCATGTTTTTAGTCCTCAGTGGTAAGCTCCTTTTTAAAGCAAGTTTCTAGTCCTTGTGGCTGAGTTGTTTTGAAAAGCTCCTAGTCCTCATACTATTTTCAAAGCTTTTAGTCCTCATGGGTACACTCTTGGTTAGAGAATGGTGAGGATAATGTCAAGGTTGCAGGTTTGATCCCTGCACTGGATGAAACTCAGCGTCCCTTCCAACTTCTTTGACTGTGTAGCGACTTTTGCAATGAAGACTTCGGAAGTAATCATGCTTAGAGTCTGAATACTGTGTCCATGAGTGGGAACCCGGACACTCTGTCTCACTGAACCCATCGGGCTCCAAGCATCGCTCTGGCAATTAATCGGCACATCTTAAAAGGAAGAGAGAAGGGGCGGTGGGAGTATACGTGGCAATCCCTCCAGCAATTCAAAAAGTGAGCAATTTATTATAATCAAGTGACAACTGCTATGGATGGAGGAAGGCAAGGTGCGGGTAATGAAATTGATCAATTGATTAAGCAGCCGCCTCTTACACTCTGTTCTCCACCGGCTTCCAATATTTCCCGGTCCCCTCCAGGGAGAACCGGACTGATATTGCTATTTCTTTTTAATGGGGATATTATTTTTCTTCTCTCCCTTATGCTCCCTCCACCAACATTTCGGCACCGAAATCAAGATTAACATTCTGTGTCACTTGGAAGAATATTTATATTAGGGAAATGCCTCAGGAGTAAAGTGTGCTGGAAGTTCCTTTTAATCATATCAGGAATGGCAGAGGAACTGTCACTCAATTTAGCTCGGGCTTATTTTTTACGCTCTTCCAAATGCAACGAAAAGGAGGGGGGCGGAATCACCCTTCGAGACATATGCATAAAAACATATGTTCATCATGGTTTATTTAAACCATAGTTTTCATCATTTTTGCTCTCTCCCACACACTTTCAGCACAATCCACAGCTTCCAAACTTACCAGTGAAAATAGGATTACTCTGCTGCAGGCTTGCACTAATAATGATATTATTATTATTATTATTATTATTATTATTATTATTATTATTATTCACCATAAAGTCTCTTGGTGGGATGCAACAATATAAAATTCCCGCTGAGATTCCTGCATTGCCAGGGGTTTCACTGGGGTCCCTTCCAACTCTACAAATCTCTGAAAAACATGTTATTAAAATCAGTTAAAACAATTTGCAGTCAGAAGAATGGGATAGGTCCTAAAGAAAAAAAAAAATCCTCAGGTGCCAAACGCTAAAGAGTTAGGTCTTCAGCCTTCAATTGCTAATATTTATTCTGCTGTTAATATTTATTCCATTTATATACTCATTACAACATTAAAAATACATTGCAGAATATCAATGATAAAAACATAATAATACAATGAAGGTGTGTAATGAAGTGGCCAGGCACACTTCTTTGGGGAAGGACTTCCACACTCTCTCCTGAACCACCACCATGCGTCAAACTTCTGAGACTGTCAGGGCCTGGGCAGAGGAGGAATGGTGGAGATGGCCTCCTCAATTTGAACCTTACGGAGAAGAGGAGAAGACAGTGCAGAATTACAACAGGGGTTTGAGAGAGGTCACAGCTCAGAGACAGATGAGAAGGAACGTTGGGAAATACAGTGGTAACTCTGGTTAAGAACTTAATTTGTTCTGGAGGACGGTTCTTAACCTGAAACTGTTCTTAACCTGAAGCACCACTGTTATGTACTGAGTTGAATAGGATTCAGAATGCAGCAGTCTGATTGGTCCTAGAACAATAGGATCCAGAATGCAGCAGTCTGATTGGTCCTAGAACAATAGGATCCAGAATAAAGCAGTCTGATTGGTCCGCAGGAGCCACCCAATCCAACTCTGGGTGGAAGTGAATCCACAACCTGATTGGCCTAAAGGAGAATCCCAGAATTAGCCAATCACGTGGGGCCCATTGTGTTAAAAATGCATATCAAGCAGACATTTCGGGGGAACTTCCATTCCTCACTACTCTGAGCTGAATAAAGAGCATGAAATCCACACTCGACTCCGAGTAGATTTAAACCACTTTAGCTAATGGGGCCTCCTGCTGCTGCCGTGCCGCCGCCGGGGCACGGTTTCTGTTCTCATCCTGAAGTAATGTTCTTAACCCGAGGTACTATTTCTGGGTTAGCGGAGTCTGTAACCTGAAGCGTCTGTAACCTGAAGCGTCTGTAACCCGAGGTACCACTGTAATGGGAGAGGAGGAGGAGGGAGAGTGGGAGCAGCTGGCTGACATGTTATCACTAGAAGGCATTCCAGACCCTTCATCTCCAAGACCCCGGCAAGCCTTAGACGTAGGAGAGCAAATGGCTCAGAGACAGATGGCCTAAGCAGCAACCATAAAGGGGGTGGGACTGTTGGGGAATGAGGAAGTGGGAGAGAAGGGGAGTGGAGATTTACTAAGCCTCTCTCTGTGAATATTGAAGAAAAGGCAATTGGTAAGAACCTTGTCTTATCCTTTCCTGGCAACCTACCGTGGAGGTTGGATCCTCTGGCGCCTTACAGAGGCCCATGAAACTACCAAGGGGTCCACCGTCCAACTTAGCACTAGGGCTGTGCAGGAGATACATCTGAGTCCCCAGCCAGATTGGGAATACTCAGAGGGTCTTGGATGTTGGATGTGTCATCTTCGATGTGTTTTGGCTGTGGCCTGAAGTTCTTCATCCCTTTTGAGGCCATTTTCTGGATCCACCACCCACTCTGAGGAAGGCTCAGAGGCTGATGAGAAGGAAGCGGTATTCTGCTCAGTCGTGGTTCTGTGCAATTGTCAGGGGCTCAGGAGCTGAGGCACAGGGAAGATGGGAGATGGAGAGCGAGGGGGAGGAATCCGAAGGGAGCGTAGGAGGGGACAGTGGTCCGAGGGATTCCATGAGCCTCTCCAGCGAATCGGAAGATTCACAGAAGGGAGCGCCAGTGGCCAGGGGCAGGGGGGTCCCAAGGGGAACGCCCCAGGAGCAAGGGGGCAGCAGGGACTCCCAGAGCAGTAGTTGGAAATCAGGACCAGCTTCCCCACCAGAGCAGAGTGGGGGGGAAGAGTCCCAGGCATCGGGGCCAGTGCTTTCCCCACCAGGGAGAGGAGACGAGGCAGAGTCTACCACGCCTCCCTCGGAGAGTCGGACAACGGAAGGGAGGTCAGATCCGGCCAGTGTCACGGAAGAGGGAAGCAGTGATAGAAGTAGTGTAACGGTTAGGAGAAAGGTCACTGGGTTGGCGCGAGAAGCAAGTTCAAATGTACAGGAGCACGGGACAGCAGAGAGTGAGGATTGGGAACCGGGTCCTAAAGCACGCCGGAGGCAGGGGGAGGAGCTAAGCGACTCAGCGTCGGAAGAGTCCAGAAAGGGCAATGCCCCAGAGGGCAGGAGGACCCAGAGGAGAAGAGAGCAGCGCAGGAGGTGGAGCAGGGCTAGGATCTTAAACTGGTGTGGAAGGGGCGGAGACTCAGACGGGACTTCGCCGATCTAGAGTCTAGACCAGGGGTCTGCAACCTTTAAGACAAAAAGAGCCACTTGGACCCGTTTCTGAAGAAAAAAAAACTGGGAGCTGCAAAACCATTGCGACATTTAAAGCATGCGCACCGCTGCCCTCCGATCTGACAGCGGGCGGGAAGGTGACTAATGCACGCACCGCCCCCATGCGACGTCACAGCCAGTACAGCGCCTGCCACAGTGTGGAGTGCCGGGGCGCACAATGCACCTCCTCCCCTCGCTAGTATCCGCCCCGGAGCCGCGGCAAAGGTGTAAAAGAGCCACATGCGGCTCCGGAGCCGCGGGTTGCAGACCCCTGGTCTAGACGTAGGGCTGCACGCTCTGGCTTTGAAATGGAAATTAAACTTCAATAAAGACTTTTGTACATAACATCAGCCTGGCGTTGGTCCTCTGTGAGCTGGGACCTAGAGGCAGCTCTGACAGCAACGCTCTCCCCAGTGAGATCTGCCTGGTGTCTTCACTCAAGGTAGAAATACAGTGGTGCCTCGCAAGACGAAAAGAATCCGTTCCGCGAGTCTCTTCATCTAGCGGTTTTTTTGTCTTGAGAAGCAAGCCCATTGACGGCTTAGCGGATTAGCGCTATTAGCGCTATTAGCGGCTTTTAGCGGCTTATCGGCTTAGCGGATAGGCAGATAAGCGGCTTAGCGGCTTAGAAAAAGGGGGGGGGGAACCCGCAGGAACTTGCAAGACATTTTCGTCTTGCGAAGCAAGCCCATAGGAAATTCGTTTTGCGAAGCGCCTCAAAAATGGGAAACCCTTTCGTCTAGCGGGTTTTCCGTCTTGTGAGGCATTCGTCTTGCGGGGCACCACTGTATACCTATTTCTCAAGTACAGTGGTACCTCTGGTTAAGAAATTAATTTGTTCTGGAGGTCCGTTCTTAACCTGAAACTGTTCTTAACCTGAGGTACCACTTTAGCTAATGGGGCCTCCTGCTGCTGCCACACCGCTGGAGCACGATTTCTGTTCTCATCCTGAAGCAAAGTTCTTAACCCGAGGTACTATTTCTGGGTTAGCGGAGTCTGTAACCTGAAGTGTCTGTAACCCAAGGTACCACTGCATTTGAAGGACTGAGTGATATTGTTCTGCCGTATACTGTCAAAGTCTTCCTGTGACTGTTCTTGTGGGTGGTTGTCTTTCTTCTGTGTGTGTGTGTATGTGTGCGTTATTGATTTATTTATTCACTCTGGTTGGATTCAATATCATCAAATAAATTCAATATGGACGGAAGACAAAAAGATTGGAATAAGTGAGAAAAAATCCAGATTCCAGATTGAAATAATAGAAAGTAAAACAAAATTACTATCAAAAATGTACAACCAGTTGCTTGAGTGGGACACCAAGGACGAGGAAGTAAAGGAGGTGATGGTGAAGTGGGCGGTAGATCTAGGGTATAACATAGAATTTGATAAATGGGAAGCTTTATGGCGCAAAGATATGAATTATACAGCATGCACGACACTCAAAGAAAACATGTACAAGATGATGTACAGATGGTACATAACGCCGATAAAATTGCATAAAATTTATAGAACAGGTGATAAATTGTGTTGGAAATGCAAGAACAAGGAGGGCGAATTCTTCCACATGTGGTGGACGTGCGAGATTCTCAAGAAATTTTGGGAATCTATTTATAATGAATTAAAAAAAATTCTCAAATATACGTTTGTCAAAAAGCCTGAAGCCTTCCTGCTGGGGATAATTGGCAAGGATATCAAAGAAGAAGATAGGACCTTTTTCCAATACGCAACAGCTGCCGCTAGAACCCTCATAGCACAGTGCTGGAAAACACCAAAAATCCCAACATTAAAGGAATGGCAATTTAAATTATTGGATTATTTAGAATTGGCAAAATTGACACAAAAAATAAGAAATCAAAACCGTACAAAATTTAGTAATGAATGGGATAAATTTAGAACATATATGGAAATAGAGACAAGGGGTACATCAAAATGTTAATCAGAAATATATATGTATCAAAAAAAAAAAAAATCACAGTAGGCATGAGATAACGCTTACTACGTTACAAATGTCATTTTGGAATAGATACAGCAGATAGACAACTAAGATAACATTATCCGAAATCGAGATAAAGGGAAGTCGATCAATGTTGTTGTAAAATTAATGTTAAGTTGTGTTGTTTAGGTAGTATGTATTGTATGTCTTTTTTCTTTTTTATGTTTGTTTTATTTATTTTTGTCTTTTGTATGTTTGTGAAATATACTTATGCAAAACTTAATAAAAATTAAAAAAAAAAAAAGATTTATTTATTCACTAACTTCATTGGTTGCCTTTTTGCCAAGGTAACTCGAAGCGACGCACAATATATAAACAAAGAAGCACATGCATCAAAACCAAACTGCAAGAAATACAAAGAAAAATGTGAACGACAATCCTATTTTTAAAAGACAGGATTAAAACATCCCACCAGCTGAATTGTAGGTGTTTGCATGAGAATGTTAATGTTGAATATATGAATTTTAATGGTATGGTGTGTGTTTTTTTATGATTTCCTCCTTCAACCCTTTCCTCCAGCACACCCATATAATATACCTAAAGCTGGTATGATCAGCAGTATGCCATCAGCCTCTGTCTGAACCATACCCTCTAAGTGCCCTGATTTTTCAAGGACAGTCCTGGAATTACAAAAGCCATCCTGGCTTCTGATTGGATGCCAGAATGTCCCTATTTCTCCCACCAGTACTGCTGTCACCAAGTTTGGGAGGGAGGCAGATGAGCAGGAGCTTGTCCCATTGGTGAGGGGGTGATGGAACTTGCCTTCCTTCTGGAACGAAATGTTCTCCAGGGTGGGGGGGTGTTGACAAAAATGGGAGGTTGAGGAGGGTCGGTTGGTGTGGTGTAGTGGTTATGAGCGGTGGACTCGTAAACTTATGAACCGGATTCGCGTCTCCGCTCCTCCACGTGCAGCTGCTGGGTGACCTTGGGCCAGTCACACTTCTCTGAAGTCTCTCAGCCTCACTCACCTCACAGAGTGTTTGTTGTGGGGGAGGAAGGGAAAGGAGATTGTTAGCCACTTTGAGACTCCTTAGGCTAGTGATAAAGCGGGATATCAAATCCAAATTCCTCCTCCTCCTTCTTCATCCGAGGAATGTTGGAGGGGATGCTGAACTAGCCGATTCCTTCTGTGGGATCCATCCAACCATTTTGAAACTCTTCATTAGTGAAAGAAGTCCTGCATGCAGATATTCTGTCAAATATCCGTCTCAGGCCTAAAAGTCATCACTGGAGTCAAAACACAGCAGCAGAAGTGGTGCATGGGTACATTAATGTGTGACAACCCATCTTAAATCTCCCTCCTTTGGGTCTTCATTGCTTCATCTCATCTACCACGATGGCTTCAGCTGTAATGAACCAAGACGCCAGTGCGTTTTTCCCTGCGAGTAGCTCAGAGTGGTATCTGTCCCTAAAGGCGATGCGGTTTGTAAAATCGCGCTGTCTAATGTTATGCACATATAAATGTATTTGCGGGCAAATCAAAGCCGTTACTAAGAATAACAATTTATCAGGCTGTTATCTGTGACTGCTCAGGAGGGCAAATTATTATTTGTATCAGAGCTCCCCTAAAGAGGAAAGAAAAATCCATATATATAAGCAATTTATTTGCTACAGGGAGAAATAATTTTCTTAAGACAGCCTGTGGGGGGTGTCAAGTACGGTGACATGTAAATAATAAATAATACAATACAGAAAAGATGAAGCATTTAGGCACATTAAAGGATGAGGTAATGGTCCAGAAACAGTCAGAGTTATTCTACATGAAAAGGGAAATTTTCTATCATTTTTTCCCCTGCACATGAATCTAAATCAAAGGCAAAACCCGACTCACTTCAAAGGAAGACACATTTTGAATTTGAGATATGATTACAATCTCCTTTTAGGTCTGTTCACAGAGAGGTCAGAAGTCTGGGCTGGAATGAGTCACATATTATGTGACTGGGAGAGGGAGAGACTAAGGAAATGGGCATATGCTAGAAAATGGATTTTGGTTTATTTCAAAACAACAAATATCAGGACCAGGAATGAGTTTAAACTGTGCTTTGAATCTGCGGAATACTGAACTGGTGGAAATGCATCGAGTATTCTGTTTCCTCTGTCTCATCATGCACATTTTTTTACATGTTTTGAGTTGTGCTTTCAGACATGCACACTTTCCAGTGGTTTTAACCACAGCAGGATATTATTATTATTATTATTATTATTATTATTATTATTATTTTCATTATTTATACCCTTCCCATCTAGCTGGGTTTCCGCAGGCACTCTGGGTGGCTTACAGCATATATAAAAACACAGCAAAACAATATTATTTTGTGCATGCTTCTTGAGCACCAAAAATAAATTGCAAAATTAAGTGCATTGCGCAAGCCGACGGGGAGTTGTGTCCCAATCTACAGAAAGCCTGGGAGCATGGAAATGAGCCTGCCTGCTGTGGACAGCGAACCAAATGAATCTATCCTCTATCCCTAGTGAGGCAACATGGAGACACAATCTAGATACAATCATATAGCTGAGTGCACCACAATGTTCCTCCCATCCCCCTGCATCTTAAGGAGCATTGTGTGTGTGTGTGTGTGTGCACATGTGTGCATGAATGACTATCACGATGGCTATACTCTCCCTTCATGGTCAGAGGCAGCAATGCTTCTGAATAGGTAAAGGTAAAGGATCCCTGGATGGTTAAGTCCAGTCAAAGGCGACTATGGGGTTGACTGCTAGTCAATGTAGACCAGTGTTTCCCAATTTTGGGTCTCCAGCTGTTTTTGGACTACAATTCCCATCATCCCTGACCACTGGTCCTGTTGGCTGTAGACAATACTGCTGTAGACAATAGGTTAAAAAAAAAAAAAGGTAAAGGTAAACCTATATTGGCAAAACCTGTTGGTGTTTTCCAACTTTCTGACAGCGACTTGGCTGCAGACAGGATGGACGAAGCAGGAACCAGTAACTTGTAGTTAGGTGTTTATTATATACAGTGGAATATTTACAGGAACAGAACACGGATCTTTAGCTAGCTCTCTCATACACGACTCACAACTCCTACATTGACACACTGAACTCTGAACCTCTGAACAATGAACTAACACATTCCAGTTAGTAGGCCATTAATTATCACTCCTTTGAGAGAGCTTGACCAATCATGGAATGAGATAGGTTTTAGGTTATGCTATGCTTCTAATAGGTTGTGTTATATTCTGGATTATGTATGTTTTAATAGATTATGTCTGAATAGGATGAGAGTGTTGGAGATACGTGCAAATGTGTATGTGAATCCGGTCTTGGGTGTTTGATTTTCGTTGTTGTGTATACTGTGTATATACGGAAAATGACAATAAATTTATCTAATCTAATCTAATCTAATCTAATCTAATGGAGCTGACTCCATGCCTCTGTATCATCAGGCAGACTTACTCCTTCAGATTGCCTTCTGGCTGTCTGCCAAACCTTAATAAACTCTGTGTGAGTAGCTACACATACACATTTTCCCAACAACCTATGGGGTTGCGGCGCTCATCTCACTTTCAGGCCGAGGGAGCCGACGTTTGTGGGAGCCGACGTTTTGAGGGAGCCGACGCTTCTGGTGCAACGGAACACCGTGATAGAAGCCAGAGTGCATGGAAATGCCGTTTACCTTCCTGACACAGCTGTACCTATTTATCTACTTGCACTGGCGTGCTTTCGAACTGCTAGGTTGGCAGGAGCTGGCACAGAGCAATGGGAGCTCATCCCATTGTGGGGATTTGAACTGCCGACCTTCTGATCGGCAAGCCCTAGGCTCAGAGGTTTAGACCACAGTGCCACCCACGTGCCTAACTGCTTCTGAATACCAGTTGCTGGAAAATGCAGGAGGGGAAAGTGCTCTTGTGCTTAGGTCCTGCCTGAAGGCTTCCCATAGGCAGCTGTGAGAACAGGATGCTGGACCATTCAACTGATCCAGCATTCAGGCTCTTCTTATTTTTGTACGAATGATCTTCCAGAAGTAGAATAAAAATCTCTGACAAACTGGATATATAACAGCACTTAGGTTTTTTTAAAAACAGGGGAGAAAACCCAGAGCCATTGAGGATTCTGAAAGAAGCCTAAGTGATTTGGATGAGAAAACTCTGTCTGCAATAGGGTGAGGAATATTGTTGTTGTTGTTTCGTCGTTTAGTCATGTCCAACTCTTCGTGACCCCATGGACCAGAGCATGCCAGGCATTCCTGTCTTCCACTGCCTCCTGCAGTTTGGTCAAACTCATGTTGGTAGCTTCAAGAACACTGTCCAACCATCTCGTCCTCTGTCGTCCCCTTCTCCTTGTGCCCTCCATCTTTCCCAACATCAGGGTCTTTTCCAGGGAGTCTTCTCTTCTCATGAGGTGGCCAAAGTCTTGGAGCCTCAGCTTCAGGATCCGTCCTTCCAGTGAGCACTCAGGCCTGATTTCCTTCAGAATGGAGAGGTTTGATCTTCTTGCAGTCCATGGGACTCTCAAGAGTCTCCTCCAGCACCAGAATTCAAAAGCATCAATTCTTCGGCGATCAGCCTTCTTTATGGCCCAGCTCTCACTTCCGTACATCACTACTTGGAAAACCATAGCTTTAACTATACGGACCTTTGTTGGCAAGGTGATGTTTCTGCTTTTTAAGATTCTGTCTAGGTTTAGGTTTATATCTGCATATAAAGCTTTTCATATTAAGCAGCCACGGTTAGCATGGGGACCAGAAAACAGCTGCCATATGTGAAGACTTCAAATAAAATGTGACACCTTTTAATATATATATTGTTTGTTTCTAAAAATAATTTGCATAAAGCAAATAAAATAATGTGTTTACAGCAACAGCAACAGAAACATAAAACCATACAGGTTAAAAACAGACATCAGTTAACCACTGGAGGATAATGGGTTCTTAAGTGCCCACATAGGCCTGACAGAACAGTGCCCAGCAGGTATTTAAAGGTTGTCACAGAAGGTGCCCATTAAATCTCTACTAGCAGAATATTCTACAGGGCTGGGCTGAGGCCACTAAAGACTCAGTTTCTCATTGTCAGATGAGCCTCACCAACTCAGGGATCTCCCCACAGCAGTCCTGCAGATGATCTCAGCAATCAAGCTAGGGTATAAGGGTTTAGGGGATCCGTGAAGTTCCCTGAACCTCAGTTTGCAAGCTGCTTTGGATGGGCATTTGCCCAGGAAAGTGGCCTAAAAACATTTTAAACAAACAAAATACAAGAAGAGGTGTTTCTACTGAGGTGGGTTCTACTGCACAAGAACACAAGAACACCAGAACACAAGAAGAAACTCATTAATCTTTTTTATTTTCAAGGATCTGTAGGAAATTCCAGATTGTGTGCTAAAGCTAGAATGGTGCATCTTCAGTATGCACACACTTCAAACTGATTTCCCCTGGGATGTATCTCTAAAATGAATTTGACTTCTGCTTTGGGTGAAATCCTCATTGGACAATCCTAGCTAAGATTCATGTTCTGCAATTCAGGATGCAAACATCGTCTTTTATATATCTTTTTTTAAAATATAAAAAAGAAAATGTATATATTTGCACTCCACTCGAATTTAGCAGAAGACTAAGGCCATATTAAAAGGGACACGGGTGGTGCTGTGGGTTAAACCACAGAGCCTAGGACTTGCCGATCAGAAGGTCGGCGGTTCAAATCCCCACGACGGTGTGAGCTCCCGTAGCTCGGTCCCTGCTCCTGCCCAACCTAGCAGTTCGAAAGCACGTCAAAGTGCAAGTAGAAAAATAGGTACCGCTCTGGCGGGAAGGTAAACGGTGTTTCTGTGCGCTGCTCTGGTTGTCCAGAAGCGGCTTAGTCATGCTGGCCACACGACCCGGAAGCTGTACGCCGGCTCCCTCGGCCAATAAAGCGAGATGAGCGCTGCAACCCCAGAGTCGGCCACGACTGGACCTAATGGTCAGGGGTCCCTTTACCTTTTAAGGCCATATTAAATCATGAGAAGTGCCCCTGTCCCAGGACATGACGCTGCCGATTTTGGGGGCGCAAAGTCTTTGCCATCCTTTGTAGCATCTCGCAGTGACCTCCCTTAGTCAAGTTGCAGAAGGAATAATCGTAAACATAATGCCACCGATTTAAGCACCCCATAAACCATCCTTTTCCAATCGGGGGGAAACAATCGCCCTTGTGCTGTCAGATGCTCGCATTTTGAAGTCATAATAATGAAATGAGAGATTCTTTCCCCCTCTCTATCATTCAAGGCATTCCAGTGGGGCCACTCCCCAGCTCAAACGTGCTGGAGAAGACTCTGGGGTACCAACCCTTAGTCTTTCCCATTCCATTGCTCATTTTTAGAGAGGCTGTAAATTTCACTGAGGAGATAAATGTCTCATTTTACGAGGTGATAACAATCTGGATCCTGACAGTTAAAGCAGCAGGCTTCAAGGAAGACAAAAAAAAAATGGATACAGTCCGAGATTTTGGTTTACAAACTTCTCTTTGGATTTTGATGTGTGGTTGAGTTGATATAGATCACACAGGAAATGTTGACTGGGGAAGGTTGGGGGCGGGGAGCGGATAGTCAAATGGATTATTAGCAGGACAGCAGTCAAGAGAAAGAACTAAAGTAGGACTAGGAGAGGAGAGAAGCTGTAGCTGGTCAAAATAATGAAGTCCTACATGTATCTTAGGGACGCGGGTGGCACTGTGGGTTAAACCACAGAGCCTAGGACTTGCCGATCAGAAGATGGGGTTTGAATCCCCGAGACGGGGTGAGCTCCCATTGCTCAGTCCCAGCTCCTGCCCACCTGGCAGTTCAAAAGCACATCAAAGTGCAAGTAGATAAATAGGTACCACTCTGGTGGGAAGGTAAACGGAGTTTCCGTGTGCTGCTCTGGTTCATGCTGGCCACATGACCTGGAAGCTGTACGCCGGCTCCCTCGGCCAATAAAGCGAGATGAGGGCCGCAACCCCAGAGTCTGCCACGACTGGACCTAATGGTCAGGGGTCCCTTTACCTTACATGTATCTTAAAGACATTGTAGCATTTTTGATATCTCCTGAAAAAGTTTAGGAGGGTTAACGGGCACAGAATACACTAAAGATTAGGATAGGAAGGGAAACCTGTGGCCCTCTAAAGGTTGTTGAACTCCAAATGCTATCATCCCCAGCTACCACAGGAAAAGGTCCTGAATGATGGGAGTTGTAGTCCAACAACTACAAATGAATTTTGTGAAAATATCCATGTCAAGCAGGAATATTTTCTTATGATCACGGTGTTCCTTGATCTCAACAAAAGAACTTTTGTTCTTGCTCTGCTACAAATATGAACATTTTCATTTCTCACAAGCATTATGATAAGTATTATTATCCATAATATTAGACTATTATATTCATATACACTCTTGGTTTCCTAAAGTAACCAGCACACAAACAGATACATGCTACAGTGCATATAAACTGTGCATATAAACTGTGACCTGGAAACTGCAACTAATCCAGAATGTGGCAGCTAGACTGGTGACTGGGAGCGGCCACCGAGACCATATAACACCGGTCTTGAAAGACCTACACTGGCTCCCAGTACGTTTCTGAGCACAATTCAAAGTGTTGGTGCTGACCTTTAAAGCCCTAAACGGCCTCGGTCCAGTATACCTGAAGAAGCGTCTCCACCTCCATCATTCTGCCTGGACACTGAGGTCCAGTGCCGAGGGCCTTCTGGTGGTTCCCTCACTGTGAGAGGCCAAGTTATAGGGAACCAGGCAGAGGGCCTTCTTGGTAGTGGCACCTGCCCTGTGGAATGCCTTCCCACCAGATGTCAAAGAGAAAAATAACTACCAAACTTTTAGAATTCATCTGAAGGCAGCCCTGTTTAGGAAAGCTTTTAATGTTTAATAGGTTATTGTATTTTAGTGTTTTGTTAGAAGCCGCCCAGAGCGGCTGGGGATACCCAGCCAGATGGGCGGGGTATAAATAATAAATTATTATTATTATTATTATTATTATTATTATTATTATTATTATTATACAAAAATGTCATTCTTCTGGCTGACACATGGACATGGAAGCTTCCATTTCATAATGAGCTAATTGGGCTGAGATAGGCAAGGACATTTCCATATTATGAAAGAAACATCTTTTTTCTTTCCCTCACCTCTGCTGCTGTGATGGTCCAAACACAGAATTAGGACAGTTGGCAGAAAGCAACTATTGGTCTATGGCTACTGATATCACCAAGGCAATAATTCTGCATTGGGAGAGTTTTTCTTTGCTCTAAGGTACTGGATTTCATTTACTATTGAGCAAATGCAGATAAATGTTTGTATTCTTGTTTTTTTATTATTATTGATCAAAACGGAGCCCAGAAGCTTTTCTTCCAAATGAATAAACAAACCCCCAAAACACAAGCAGCATAATTTGATTTGGGGAACACGACTGGTATTAAATTCCCCCATTTGCATCTGCTTGAAAACAGGGGGCTAATTCAATGGCTCTGGGAGCCATTCCATTTACAACCTGATTCTACCCATTTTTAATCACAAGGAAGTCCCTACTGATTTCAGTGGGACTTGTGCCCAAGAAAGAATGCTTAGGACTGCAGCCTTACACTTGAAAGGCCCAGTTCCAGCAGCTTTTCTGCCCTTTGGGGAATTTAGCAACTGACATGGTGCCTACCAAATTATGTCAATGCTTGGATTCTGCAGCAAGGCCATACCTGTACACTAGAAAATCAGAACTATCTGGTATGTGTATTGGAGACGTAAGAGGGACCAGCTTAGTCTACATCAGGGATAGGGAATTTGCAGCCCTCTGGACATTCTTGGACTCCAGCTCCCATCACTCTGGCCATCATGGCCAATAGTTAGGGATGATGGGAGTTGTAGTTCAGCAACACTTGGAGGGCCACGCACACCCTATTCCTGGTTTGCAGGCTGCTGCTGTCACAGCTGTACTCACTTGCAAATAAGGTCAATGGCCAAAGGTACAGAGTGGTCCATTGGTTGAAGATGTTGCAAGCTTCCTTAATTCTGCATTGCGAGAGATTTTTCCATACTGTTCTTTCAAAGGATGAGATTCCTTTGCCTTCCAGAGCAAAAGGTCCTTGTCAGGGACTGGACTGAAGAGGAGGTTTGGTAATCGCCCCCTCCTACTTCTCTGCTTCTCTTGGAGGAGTAGTGGGCAGGGACACACCCCCCCCCCAGTAGTTTCAACAGAAGAGGGAGACAGGATTGTATTACAGCAGAACGCAGAGCTGCCAAGTTATGAGATGTTAGGAGAGGGAGGGGGAGTTGGAGAACTTCCAGCAGAGACTCCAGGAGAGCATACAGTAGAAGCTCCACCATCGCCACGTACTAGCCACTCACTTAGAATTTAAGAGCAAAGAGCTCAACGGCATTTGACTTCTGAGGCCCCTCGCAGAGCCACGTGCTGTTGCTGGGGAAGGAAGGAGAAGGGCTCAGAGTGAGCAACTTCACCATGGAGTTAAGGACTGGATTCTTTGAACCTTGGCTCCTTGACTCCCTGCTTCCTGATCCTCAGACCCTTGACTTTGTGAATACTTGCTTCCTGACCCTCGGACCCCTGGCTTCTTGACTCCCGGCTCTCTGACCCTTGGACTCTTGACCTCCTGACTTGTGGCTTCTGGACTCTCATTCCTGCTCCCACCCCGCCATCTTGCCCCCAGTCCCGACATCCTCAGCCGGGACTTTGATCGCCTGTAGACCGGACCATGACAGGGAGGAGAGAATCCCTTGAGCCTGACAGTCATAAGAAGATAGGAAGAGTCCTGCTGGATCAGGCTAATGGCCCATCTAGTTCAGCATCCTGTTTTCAGAGCAGCCAACCAGATGCCTATAGTAAACCCACAAGTAGGACCCAAGCGCAAGAGCGCTTTCCTGCCCTGTGGTTTGTAGCAACTAGTATTCAGAAGCATTACTGCCTCCAGCTATGGAGGCAGAACCAAGCCTACACAGATAGTAGCCATTGATAGCCACCCATCATAAAATTATCGAGTTGGAAGGACTCCAAGAGTCATCTAGTCCAACCCCCTGCAATGTAGGAATCTCAGCTGAAGCATCCGTGATTGATGGCCATCCAAACTCTGCTTATTACCTTCAAGGAAGGAGAGTCCACAACCTCCCAAGGCAGACTGTTCCACTGTCAACCGGCCCTTACTGTCAGAAAGTTCTTCCTGATGTTTAGTCGCAATCTCCTTTCTTGTAACTTGAAGCCATTGGTTCGAGTCCTACCCTCCAGAGCAGGAGAAAGCAAGCTTGCTCCCTCCTCTATGTGACAGCCCTTGAGATATTTGAAGATGGCTATCATATGGTTGTCTTGAGTTCAGCCTACACTTGAGTAGGACCTGGCAAAGACACATGCCCGACTGGCATGTTCTCTCCCTCCTGGTCAATCGTTCAATAGCTTCAAAAGCTTTCTTCAGCCAGAACATCACAGCGACCGATGCCAACCTGATATCGGCACTCTTGGGGATCCGCAGAGCTTGCACAACTTGTGTGTAACAGACCTCAGCAACTCAGCATTTTGGCTAATCTACTTTATTTACATATAAACACACACGGAGCACTGCAACATGGCTCCCTCTCTCTCTAGCATCAGACAGCAAAGTGGAAAAGGACAATAGTCCCACTTCACAGAACACAAACATCCTGTCTTGGTCACTTCCCACTCTGTGGAGTCAAAACAAATACCATCATGTGAAAGACAACAATCCTATGACTGTAATCATGGAGCCAGGAATTCTAACAATGATACCATGATATCATATGGCTAACTTACCTCCGCTAAATCTCCCCCATCAATTTGTCCCATCCTTTTTTAAAGTCAGCTAAGTTGGTAGCCATCACTTCATCCTGTGGGTATAAGCTCCATAGTTTATGCACTATGTGATTCCCCCCCCCATCTGTCCTGAATCTTCAAGCTTCTCAAATAGGCTTCCCATCCTTAATGTAGCAAAATCACCAGGTTGCCCTTCCCTTCCTAAAATTCACTGGACTGCACACCAATCTTTCACTCCTGATCTGTCAAAAGCTGTCTCCGTCTCCGGCTACTGAACCAAGCAGCAATCGTTTAAAAGAGCAAGTTGGAAGCCTTGGCCATGAGAGTTGGGTATCATATTGTGAGTATATCTTGGGTTCTCTTTGCAGAACATACACCCGTAATGAAGTCCATAGATGTCTTCTCTTACAGCCAGCAAGAAGAAATATGAGTTACCAGACAAGTACGAAGAGGCTCTCTAAAATCTGAACCTCAGTCAGGAACAAGATGAACAGCTAATCAGGTTAGTCTGAAGGGCACTAAAGAGCACCACAAGATCAATTGGCACATCATTTTAATGTTCGCTGGGGAAGAAGGGAGTTGGTAAATTATGAATATCTTCACTGATGGAACTGCTGCTTCAGCAGGTTTATCGTGGGGTTGTCATATTACAGTGTTGGCCAGGCTCACATGAACTGAAACCAGCCGTGATGACTATGTGTCTCATGCACTGAGCATGACTCTGAATTCCAGTTGCTGGGAATCACGCATTGGGGGAGTGCATCTCATTTCTCCAGCATAATAATAATAATAATTTTAGTATTTATACCCCACCTATCTGGCTAGGTTTACCCAGCCACTCTGGGAGGCTCACAACATATATCAGAACATATTAAGACATCAAAAATTAAAAACTTCCCTAAACAGGGCTGTCTTCAGATGTCTTCTAAAAGTCAGATAGTTGTTTATTTCCTTGATATCTTGTGAGATGGCATTCCTCAGGGCAGGTGCCACTACTGAGAAGGCACTCTGCCTGGTTCCCTGTAACCTCACTTCTCACAGTGAGGGAACCGCCAGAAGGCCCTCAGAACTCGACCTCAGTGTCTGGGCTGAACAATGGGGGTGGAGACGCTCCTTCAGGTATACAGGACCGAGGCCATTTAGGGCTTTAAAGGTCAGCACCAACACTTTGAATTGTGATTGGAAATGCACTGGGAGCCAATGAAAATCCTTTAGGGCCAGTGTTATATGGTACCGGTGGCCACTCCCAGTCACCAGTCTAGCTGCCGCATTCTGGATTACTTGTAGTTTCCGGGTCACCTTCAAAGGTAGCCCCACATAGAGCGCATTGCAGTAGTCCAAGCGGGAGATAACTAGAGCATGCACCACTCTGGCGAGACAGTCTGCGGGCAGGTAGTGTCTTAGCCTGCATACCAGATGGAGCTAGTAAACAGCTGCCCTGGACACAGAATTGACCTGTGCCTCCATGGACAGCTGTGAGTCCAAAATGACTCCCAGGCTGTGCACCTGGTCCTTCAGGGGCACAGTTACCCCATTCAGGACCAAGGAATCCTCCACACCTGCCTGTCACCTGTCCCCCCAAAACAATCCTTCTGTTAGCCACCATCCATCCTCCAACCACCTCCAGACATTCACACAGGACCTTCACTGCCTTCACTGGTTCAGATTTGAAGGAGAGTTGAATGCCCAGCCCAAACCCCCTGATGATCTCTCCCAGCAGCTTCATATAGATGTTAAAAAGCATGGGGGAGAGGACGGAACCCTGAGGCACCCCACAAGTGAGAGCCCAGGGGTCTGAACACACATCCCCCACCACCACTTTCTGAACACAGCCCAGGAGGAAGGAGCAGAACCACTGTATAAGTGCCCCCAGCTCCCAAGACCTCTAGACAGTCCAGAAGGATGTCATGATCAATGGTGTCAAAGACTTCTGAGAGATCCAGCAGAACTAGGAAACAGCTTTTCACCTCTGTCCCTGACCTGCCTGATATCGTTCAGGAATTATTTTCTTCATTGTATTTAAATGATTTAAATATTGTGTTTTTAAATGGTTGTAGCTTGCCCTGGGAACTCATGGTGAAGGGTCAGGCTGGAGAGGAGACAATTATTATTATTATTATTATTATTATTATTATTATTATTATTATTATTAATTTGTATCCCGCCCATCCGGCTGGGTTTCCCCAGCCACTCTGGGCAGCTTCCAAGAAGGCAGTCCTATCGTTCACCCATAAAATTGTGTGAAAGAAACTGTAGCAATGGATACAACCGCTAATAAACAGTAGTATTAGAAGAACATTGTTTAGGGGTATTTCTGTCACAGGGCCACTCCAACCAACAGGCAGAATGAAGCAGCTGCCTCAGGTAGCATATTCTGGGAGGACGTGGTGCCCTTCAGCTCCTGTTCCTGAACTGCCTGACCATACCCTTCTGTTGGATAAGAGAGCTGTGTGTCTGCCCTCTGCCTTCATAACTACCCTGCTGATCTCCCTCAGGGACAGGGCAGTGCCATTTTGTGTGTGGCATTTTCTCCTTTGCCTCAGGCAGCAAAATGTCTTGAGCCAGCCTTGGACTCTCACTCATTGGTTGGGATGCTAAACGCATCCTTAGCCTAGAAATGAGCATAATTGCTTATTACCTACATGCAGATTGTAGTGTGACACACACACACACACACACACACACACATCATCATCATCTTCAAGACAACACGGTTGGTTGTTCAGCACTGACAAGACAGCTCTGCTGTCCAAAGTGCCATATATATTCATTTTTAAAGTACGTTGTTATCTTTCTTTCTGTCACACTTCCACAATTATCCAATTAATCCAATCTAAATGATCCCTAAACTGCAACAGAAGCAGAATGCCAATACAATCCGCCTTCTGAGTGCCATGCATATTCATGGAGGTTGAAATGGGCACCATCAATGCAATTCCTGGGTCGAATCCAATCTTTCATCTCTGTCCTTGATTAAACACCTTAAGAATGTTCCCATGAACTTGAACCATTGATATGAAAACTTGTTCAAACTAGGAGTGATGGGGAGAGAAATATGGGTCAGCTCAGGTTTTAATACAAGCCAACCTGTAATTTGCGCCTCTCAAAATAATACCTGAACTGAAACCTGGGCGTCCCTTAAATTCACTTTTCTCCAAATTTTGTTCTCCAACAAAAAAATGTGTAGAAAATAAGCATATATTGTGGAAAAGTGAAAATAAGATACCATAATGCAATTTATATTGGGAAAACTTGCTTGCAAAATGCGTACATTGGGGAAAATGAGCACTAATATGCTGGTAGATTTTTATGAGGACTTAAAGAAAAATGCAGAATGATGTCGAAATGTGGCAAACTGTTTGGAAAAGTGAGACTCCAAAACTGACAGATTCTTCCCTTTCTAGCTAAGCCACAATCCAAGTGGTGGCCCTGGACCACATCTGATGAATCATTTCATGGCATTTTTACTGTGTGTATGATTCCACTTCATTATTATTTTAAATTTATCTCTAGTCCCCTCTTCAGTCATGGAACCCAAAGTTGGTATTTTACAGCCCCCCTACCAATTAAACCTTTCTTCAATTGAGAAATCAGGCCAAGGGATCATGGAATCATATAATTGTAGAGTTGGAAGGGACCCTGAGGGTCATTTAGTCCAACCCCCCTGCAGATGGCAGTGATTTCACCCCCCCCCCACCCTACCCCGCTTGACCTGTGGTCCTATAACTAAAGGTAGTTATTTGACACCAGGTTCCTACTGCCCCCTTCACACTCTGCATCAAGTCAATTCTCTTGTTTGTTTTGCCATTTGCCCACCTCCCAGCCAAAGTCTTGCCAGAGTGGTGCATGCTCTAGTTATCTCTCGCTTGGACTACTGCAATGCGCTCTATGTGGGGCTACCTTTGAAGGTAACTCAGAAACTGCAATTAATCCAGAATGCAGCAGCTAGACTGGGGACTGGGAGCGGCCACTGGGACCATATAACACTGGTCCTGAAAGATCTTCATTGGCTCCCAGTACATTTCGAGCACAATTCAAAGTGTTGGTGCTGACCTTTAAAGCCCTAAATGGCCTTGGTCCTGTATACCTGAAGGAGCGTCTCCACCCCATCGTTCTGCCTGGACACTGAGGTCCAGCGCCGAGGGCCTTCTGGCAGTTCCCTCACTGTGAGAAGTGAGGTTATAGGGAACGAGGCAGAAGGCCTTCTCTGTATTGGCACCTGCCCTGGGGAACGCCCTCCCAGCAGATGTCAAGGCAATAAACAACTATTTTATTTTTAAAAGACAACTGAAGGTGGCCCTGTTTAGGGAAGTTTTTAATGTCTGATGCTGTATTGTTTTTAATATTCAGTTGGAAGCCGCCCAGAGTGACTAGGGAAACCCAACCAGATGGGCGAGGTATAAATAATAAATTATTAATTATTATTATTATTAATAAAGTTCAACTCAACAAATTAGATGGAGATCAATGCAGCTGGAGATTTTGTAGCTTCAATATGTAAAACTTTCCTACATAACCACAGAAATACAATTGTGTGAAAAGCATAACAGGCGCCACGTTTGGGACATTCACTATAACCTAGGTGTGCATATGCCAGATGACTGATGTTGAGACTACCCAATGCCTAAGGTCAGAGCACCTTCCAGAGCAGAAGGTCTGCATTGCAAGGAGTTGGACTAGGTGGCCTTTGGGGGTCCCTTGAACCTTGCAATTCTATTATTCTTTGAATGTCGTGGGCAAAGGCAAGGCCAGGCAACCATGGACAGCTCTGTGCAGGGCTCAGGTTGAACGTTGCATAAGAGAAGGGCTCAGATATTGCTTCAGTACCAGTTGACTCTCATACAGAGCCATAGATGGCAGATGACTTCTAGCTAGTTCTGCCTTCACTGAGAAGTGCCATTCAACCAGTCAGCCAGAATGGTCCAGAAGATAGAATTATAGAATCTTCAAGTAGGAAGAGAGCAGAGGAGATACCAATTGCTCTGAGGCTTTTGAGATGGAGTCCTTTTGTGTTAGAGAAGCAGGAAATGGTATTCTCAAGCTGGAGCGGTGCATCATGAGATCTTCTTGCAAAAATGCTTCTAGTTCGTGTTTCTGGGGCTCATCCTGAGAGCAATACCCTCTCCATTTCTGAATTCCCACCCTTATCCCCAAAAGAAGGGCCTGAGTCATGACAGCCATGGAAGCAAAATGGAATTCCTCCCATTGCACATTCATGAAAGTGCTTTTGGCTCACACATGATGCAAGGAATTTGTTAAGCTATCAGCTCTTAAAAGTGAGGAGTGAAGCATGTTCATGCCATAAGATTAATCACACGAGCAGTACTTTTAGGCTAGTCATTGAAATGCTCCTTGCAAGATGTAAAAGGAGCTTTGAGCTTTGCTTATTTTTAGTTCCTGAATTAATCCTTCCAGGGGCCCAAATATGCATTGCAAGCTCTTGAGTGGAGTTCCTTAATATCCTGTAATTGAGCAGGCTCATCAAGTTTTGGAGAAGTGACAAGAGACCCAGAAGTCACTTGGAGACAATTAGGTGAACGTCCCCATGTGGAGAGACAGGAGCATCTCCCAGTGAGCTGATGGAGTTTGAAAAGTTGGCTGTCAGGGATAAATGTTCAGATCAGGCAGGGAGCCAAGCTTTCAGGGGATCTGACGGCTGGGCTTATTTGGCTCATTCCAGAAAAGGAAGTCTGAAGGAAAGTGATAACATTAACATGAAGATATTCCGAGGTTCTCAACAACACACAATTTATATGCAGCCTTGTATCCTACCTGTCAGATTTGGCAGATCTGTTATCCTGCCAAAAGGGGGGTTAGCCTCAAGAGAGTTTGGCTACCAAAGCATTAGGATGGTGTTGGACAAATTTCTGATACCTAAGGGATGGTGCTTTGTGAATCAAAATTGGGAGCACACTTCAGTCTTCCGTCCAAAAAGGATTACCGGTATGTTCAAATTGTGTAAAGGCCCAATAATATATCTGTTACATGTGATTAATGCCACACACACACACAGTGGTACCTCGGGGGTTAAGTACTTAATTCGTTCTGGAAGCCCGTTCTTAACCTGAAACTGTTATTAACTTGAAGCACCACTTTAGCTAATGGGGCCTCCTGCTGCCGCTGCGCCGCCAGACCACAATTTCTGTTCTCATCCTGAAGCAAAGTTCTTAACCTGAAGCACTATTTCTGGGTTAGCAGAGTCTGTAACCTGAAGCGTATGTAACCTGAAGTGTATGTAACCAGAGGTTCCAGTGTGTGTGTGTGTGTGTGTGTGTGTGTGTGTGTATAACAACTCCATAAGAGACTACGAATCTGTACGTAACAGCTTTGGTAAGGGCAGGTGTGTTTCCTTCCCCATCCTTCCCAGTCAAAATCCACAGTCACTTACGGACTCATTGTTAAAACCGTGTTTATGGAAGACAAACTTTCTCAGCTATGAAAGAAAGAAGAAGGAGGAGGAGGAGGAGGAGGAGGAGGAGGAGGAGATTGAATTCTACAACAGCAAACACTGAAACTAAGGAAGAGGAAGCTCAGAGTCAAGGCTACCCTGTAGGTTGGTTGCAAGTAAGAAGGCAGGCAGGTGGAGGCTGGCTAGATGAGTGGGGCAGGGCCCCATTTGCCCTAATAAGCAAGTCTTCACTGCACCAGAGCATGGTACCAAATGCCAGTACAAGCTTCTGAATGTCTTGTTGCCTTGAGTTGTGTGGGGTTTTTTTGGCAGAAGGGAGAACCTCTTCGTACAGAAGCTGTTCCATATTCTTGTTTGGCTTTATCGTTCTTCTTCATCTCTTTTGTTTGTTTCTCCAGGAGTCCTGCCTCCCGGCTGTGTGAAAAAGGTGCCTCCGCTTGCTTTATTGAAGCTTCTACTTTGAAGGCTGAGAACGTTAACCTAATGGCTGAAAAGTGGAGAAATCAACAGAAGAAAAAGCACATCGCCTGTTCCCAGTCAGACGCCAGAGCCGTTTGATTCGAAGGCTCCCTTTTTGCTGCTATTTCGGTGGCTTTTGAACAGAGGAAACAGTCTAACACATGTTGTCCTTTGATCTTCAAAATGGCCAGCCCCCAAAGGGGAAACTTTTTCTTTCTTTCTTTCTCTCTCAGGCAAGCTGTCTTTGATAATAAGAGGTCATATTTGTTGTGGGTGTTAAAAGATATTTGTTTCTTTAGGAAAAAAATTGCGATTGTATCTCCACTGTCGCTACCTGGAGAGGTTAAAATTTGGGATGGGGAATTGATGTATTTCTTAAAAGCGAAAAGGTTTGAACACCTGTTAGCACCATTGTGCCTGATTATCTCCTGCTTTGACCACCCCTCGCCCAGACCCTAAGCAGATGAGTGAGGTTGTCTAGGGCAGGTTCTAATCCATGAATGCATGAACCACCTGTAAAGATATTGGTGCAAAGGGGGGGGGGGCAAAGACATGGATAAATCACCTCCCTGCACCTAGGTGGCCCTCTTTTGGTTCACCAAGTTCAGCCATTCCCAAACTGGTGCCCACCACTTGTTTTGGATGTCAGCTCCTGTTGGCACCATTCCATGTAGACATACCATCTGGGCAGGTTCTGATGCACCTGGCTCCTCTTTCCCACTAAAGCCGGATGCTTCTTCAGCATCCAACTATTCCTCCTGTGACCTGTTCTCATTGTCCCACCACCACTCCACAGGTTCTGAGCCTTCCTGCTCTGAGGCTTCCCTAAGGGGTTCTCCAGCTGGTGCCTTCCACCACCACTCCTCTTCATCCAGCCAGTCCCTGGAAACTAAGCCTTATGAAGAAGAAGAAGATGAGGAAGAGGAGGGGGAGGAGGGGGAGTTTGGACTTGATATCCCGCCTTTCACTCTCCTTAAGGAGTCTCAAAGTGGCTAACAATCTCCTTTCCCTTCCTCCCCCACAACAAACACTCTGTGAGGTGAGTGAGGCTGAGAGACTTCAGAAAAGTGTGACTTGCCCAAGGTCACCCAGCAGCTGCATGTGGAGGAGCGGGGAAGCGAACCTGGTTCACCAGATTACGAGACTACCGCTCTTAACTACACTGGCTCCCAGGAGTGGTGGAAGGAACAGGGTATGTTTATCCTGGAAAGGAGAAGGGGGAGAAGAGATATGAGAGGCATCTTCAAATATCTCAAGGGCTGTCATATGGAAGAAGGAGAAACAAGCTTGTTTTCTTCTGCTCTGGAGGGTAGGACTCAAACCAATGGCTTCAAGTTACAAGAAAGGAGATTCTGATTAAACATCAGGAAGAACTGTCCAACAGTAAGAGCTGTTTGACAGTGGAATGGACTCCCTCAGGAGGTTGTGGACTCTCCTTCCTTGGAGGTTTCTCAGCAGAGGTTGGATGGCCATCTGCCATGGATGCTTTAGCTGAGATTCCTGCAATGCAGGAGGTTAGACTTGATGATGCTTGGGGTCCCTTCCAACCCTATGATTCTACAATTCTAGGACACATGCTGTCTAGAACACATACTTCTTTGGGGTTCGCTTGAGTCACAAGCCCATATCCTAGGGGCTTTGGAGGGATACTACCAACTGACAGGAGTGCCTGGCGTGCTCTGGTCCATGGCGTCATGAAGAGTTGGACACCACTAAATGACTAAGCAACAACAAAACCAACTGACAGTCTACTTTGTGCTTATATTTTTATCCCACAGCTCCTTCAAAGAGCTCACAGCGTTAAGAAGGCCCAAAAAACTCTGAAGGACTATTTCGAAATAAATATGAACACTATGGTGGAAAAAAGAACTATCTGGGACGCAAGCAAAGCTGTGATGAGGGGGTTCTTGATACAACAGAACGTCGTAAAGAAAAGGACACAAAATGAAAGGAAAGATAAGATCTTGCAGAAAATTAAAGAATTGGAGAAGAAATTAAGATCAAATCCGAAGTCACAGCCGATTCTGAGAGAAATTAAACTATACCAAGCACAATATTCCAAACTGATAAACCAAGAAATAGAATGGTAGATTAAATTAATGAAACAAAAAACTTTTGAATCGGCGAATAAATGTGGGAAACTGCTTGCTTGGCAGTTGAAGAAGAGACAGAAATTAAATACAGTTACAAACCTAGAAATTGAAGGAAGAAACATTCAGAACCCCATGGAAATTAGAAAGTGCTTCCAGAGATACTTCAAAAAATTATACACTCAAGGGCCGCAAGATGAGGCTGAGATTAAACAATTTTTGGAAAGAAATGGACTAACAAAGTTGTCACAAAAAAACAGATTAATCCTGAACAACAAAATAACACAACAAGAGATTGAACAAGCCATTCAGAACATGCAACTGGGCAAATCTCCAGGGCCAGATGGCCTGACTTCCAAGTATTACAAGATATTAAAAGACTATCTGATCCAACCAATGATGGAGGTTTGTAATGAAATTATGGAAGGGAAGAAGGCGCCGGAATCGTGGAAGGAAGCTTTTATCACATTGATACCAAAATCTGAAACTGAAAAGACACAACTCAAAAACTATCGTCCCATTTCCCTTCTGAATGTGGATTACAAAATATTTGCAGACATTTTGGCAAGTAGACTAAAAAGAGTTCTTAATGAAGTAATTCATAAAGACCAGGCAGGCTTTCTCCCAGGTAGACATATGTTTGCTAATACTAGGAACATTATTGACATTTTGGAACTTTTGCAAACAGACATAAATACAAAAGCAGTGTTAATTTTTATAGATGCGGAGAAGGCCTTTGATAACATTTCTTGGAAATTTATGAAGGGAAATTTGAAAGAAATGGGAGTGGGACGGGGGTTTGAGAATGGGATTGATGCAATATATTCAGAACAAAAGGCCAAACTGATAGTTAACAATGTGGTTACAGAAGAGTTCAAAATTGAAAAAGGAACACGACAAGGCTGCCCGATTTCCCCTTTGTTATTTATCTCGGTTCTGGAGGTGCTCTTGAATATGATCAGAGGGGACCGGTTGGTGGAAGGGATTCAGGTCGGAGCGAAACAATACAAACTTAAAGCTTTTGCAGATGACCTAGTTTTGACCCTGCAGGAGCCAGAATCTAGTACGAAAAGAGTATTACAATTGATTCAGGACTTTGGTCGGGTGGCGGGATTTAAATTAAACAAACAGAAAACCAAGGTGTTGGGAAAAAATTTGACAGATATAGAGTCAGAACGGTTTCAGAGAGAAACAGAATTAATTATGGTTAAAAAGGTAAAGTACCTAGGGGTAAACATAACAGCAAAAAACCTGAGTCTATTCAAGGACAACTATGAAAAATGTTGGTCTGAAATTAAGAGAGACTTGGATAGTTGGACAAAATTGAAGCTTTCTTTGTTAGGCTGAATTGCTGCTATTAAGATGAATGTATTGCCAAAAATGTTGTTTTTGTTTCAAACATTACAGATTGTGGATAAAACGGAGTGCTTCCGGAAGTGGCAGAAAGATATATCTAAATTTGTCTGGCAGGGCAAAAAGCCCAGAATTAAGTTTAAGATATTAACAGATGCGAAAGAAAGAGGGGGCTTTGCCGGGCCAGACTTAAAGTTGTACTATGAAGCCGCAGCTTTCTGCTGGCTAAAAGATTGGCTACTTCTCGAAGACACTGACGTACTGGACCTGGAAGGTTTCAACAATGCTTTTGGTTGGCATGCATACTTATGGTATGACAAAGTTAAGATCAATAAGGCCTTTAAGAACCATATTGTCAGGAAAGCAGTGTTTAATGTCTGGACAAAATATAAAGACTTATTGGAAAATAAAACTCCAAGGTGGCTTTCACCTCTGGAGGCTAAGGCCCGAAAAAGACCCAATATGTAGGCCAAATGGCCAAAATATTGGGAAATATTAGAAAAAAGATGGAGACAATTGGAAATTGCAGAGTTTGGAGAAAATGAAGGATAAGGTGCGAGACTGGTTACATTATGCTCAGATTAAAGAAGTTTTTAAAAATGACAAAAAGTTAGGATTCCAGGTGGAGAAATCGAAGTTAGAAACAGAATTGTTAGAACCAAAGACCAAGGTACTATCTAGAATGTATAACTTGCTGCTAAAATGGAATACACAAGACGAAATGGTTAAATCGGCTATGATAAAATGGGCACAGGACATCGGGCATAACATTATGTTTGAGGACTGGGAAAGGTTGTGGACCACTGGGCTGAACTTCACCGCATGTAATGCGCTGAAGGAAAATGTAATGAAAATGATATATAGATGGTACATGACCCCAGTTAAACTTGCCAAAATATACCATTCGTCTGATAATAAATGTTGGAAATGTAGAGAAAATGAAGGAACATTCTTTCACCTCTGGTGGACATGCCCTGAGGTGAAGGCCTTCTGGGAAATGATATATAATGAGCTGAAAAAGGTATTTAAGTATACCTTCACTAAGAAACCAGAGGCCTTCCTTCTGGGTATTGTCGGCCAGAAGGTGTTAAAGAAGGATCGAACATTTTTTATGTATGCAACAACGGCAGCAAGGATTCTTATTGCAAAAAACTGGAAAACTCAAGATCTACCCACACTGGAAGAGTGGCAGATGCAGCTGATGGACTATATGCAACTGGCCGAGATGACCGGCAGAATCCGTGATCTGGGAGAAGAGAAGATGGAGGAAGACTGGGAGAAATTTAAGATGTATCTACAAAAACATTGTAATTTGGTTGAATGTTAAGAAGGATGCTAGATTATAAAAAATTGGCCACCACTAAACTAGATTTAAATTTGATGATAAGTGAGACTAAAGAAAATATAAAATTTTTTTGGAAGAAGTGCTAGATTATATTTGAATGAGTGGACATGAGATTGTAAACAAGTTGATAATTTGTTTGGAAAAAATTTTTAACGATGTAAATGGGAGCGGGAGACATGAGGGAGCCCAAAGAAGTGTTGAAATTGTTGTAAAAGAAGTAAGATTGTTTATTATGTGTGCATTTATATTTAAAAACCTTAATAAATATTTATAATAAAAAAAAAAAACAAAGAGCTCACAGCGGTTCTACAGCACAGCCTCTCCATTTTATCTTCGGAACACCCCTGTGAGGTAGATCAGTCTGATAATGTGTGGCCCAAGGTCACCCAGCGAACTTCATAGCTAACAGTAACTTTGAAACCATCTTTTCCTGATCTGTCCAAACCTCTAGCAACTACAACAACCTGGAAAGTGCTCCACACCTGATGAACTTTTCCCATTCGAAAAGGGATTCTTAGTCCCGGTTTCACCTATTTACATAAAACAAAATATTGGGTTCTATGCAATCCTAGTTGTGTCTTGAAACTGATAGATGTGGCTGAATAAGGTCCATTAATTTCAATGGCTCTACTCTTGAGTAAAAATAAGTTGGGTATAATCCACCACAACCACTCCTGAAAAAGGCCCTCCGGAAAGAACTCATGGTGGTCACAAATTATTCAACTGCCCTTTGTATAATATTCAGAAGGAACTGCAATTCGCAGGTTCCTTTTGCCAGCAAGAAGGCAAATATGACATGACAAATGACATATGCAACTTAATGGGACTGGAGCTATTAAGCATAGACAGAAATGGAGACTGTAGCTGTGAGCTCGTGGCTTTGAAAGAGTGCTTATCGCTGCCAATCATCTCATCTTCATAAAGACGGGTGTGCTTTAAAGTCGACAGGACCCTGGCTGGAGGTAGAATACTTAGCAGGGAATGTGAAAAGAAGGCTTAGTTTTTATAATTAATACTATTTATTAAATTATATATCACCCTTATAAACCACAGGGCAGTTTCATGCAATCACAGGACTGCAGAGTCAGAAGGTATCCCCAAGGATAATCGAGTCCGACCCCCCTGAAATGCAGGGATCACAGCTCACAAGAAACAACAAGCAATACATAGCACATTACAAGGCAGAAACCACAAACTGTTATATAATGGCAATTATACTAAGGAGGGCACGATGAAATATATAATCTCATGACATAGGTTATTATCAGTTCATCTCAGGTAAAGCTAGAATGCTCGGAAAAAACATCTTAGCTTAAATTTTCAACCAGTTCCAGCCCTAAACACAACCACGTTGAGGAGTTGTAGGCTCATTGCGTGACCAGGCGGCAACAGCCCCAGCCCCCAGGAAAGAATAAAGACTCTGAGAACATTACATGGAATTAAAATTGCCCACAACTGAATGTAGGAAGACCTTGGCTTAGGCCTTCGGTGTGTATCCCCCCCAGCCCCCCAGCCGGGGGAACTGGGGGCACATCAGGGTAAATGGGATATAGGCTGCTCTGTGAGACGTAAGTGTAGCAGGTAGCCGAGCCCATATCCCCGCATGCAGGGTATTTTACTGACAACCTTTCAGTGTATGGCCAGTGACACTCATTTTTTGATGTTGTTTAGTCGTGTCCGACTCTTTGTAGCCCCATGGACCAGAGCACGCCAGGCACTCCTGTCTTCCACTGCCTCCCGCAGTTTGGTCAAACTCATGCTGGTAGCTTCAAGAACACTGTCCAACCATCTCGTCCTCTGTCGTCCCCTTCTCCTTGTGCTTCTTTCCCAACATCAGGGTCTTTTCCAGGAAGTCTTCTCTTCTCATGAGGTGGCCAAAGTATTGGAGCCTCAGCTTCAGGATCTGTCCTTCCAGTGAGCACTCAGGGCTGATTTCCTTCTTGCAGTCCATGGGACTCTCAAGAGTTTCCTCCAGCACCATAATTCAAAAACATCCATTCTTTGGCAATCAGCCTTCTATATGGTCCAGCTCTCACTTCCATACATCACTACAGTACTGGGAAAACCATAGCTCTAACTATACGGAGCTTTGTCGGCAAGGTGATGTCTCTGCTTTTTAAGATGCTGTCTAGGTTTGTCATTGCTTTTCTCCCAAGAAGCAGGCGTCTTTTAATTTTGTGACTGCTGTCACCATCTGCAGTGATCATGGAGCCCAAGAAAGCAAAATCTCTCACTGCCGCCATTTCTTCCATTTGCCAGGAGGTGATGACACCCATTATACAAAACCTTTAAGAGGGGACCCTGATATCGCCACCACAGGGGGGTGAGTCGCCACTTCCCGGCACACCCCCATTATAGGGAAGAAAAGACTAAAGGATTCCTCACAATGCCATAACTGCCCAAGTTGTGATAAATTGCTACGGGTAAGACAAAACCTGCCAAAGCAGGAAAATTTCTTCCCGGTCCTTCAGCAGCAACCAGTCATAGACTGTAGAAGCACCCTCTAAACAGGAATAAAAAGTTAACCTGCAAACAAGAAAACATTAAACAAAGGGAGGGTGAATCTCCAGAGCCGACTGCCTGGATACTGTCGGCTCCACCCCCTATTTATAAATGGGGCTGGCCCCACCTCCCAGCAATTAAACTTGACTACTGAGGCTGGGCGTGAACCTCCAAAAAATAACACTGAGAAGCAAGCCAGTCCCTTTTTGCCAGTAAGTTCCCTGGGAACTGTAGCATGGCGTGGTCCCACAAAGGGAACCCACAATGTAAAGTGTGAGTGCTCATTTCACTTGAGATTAAAGTTGGTATGATCACAATTAGTTTTTAGAAAGAGTTTTTGCAGGAAGAGCAACACACACACACACACACACACACACACACACACACACACACACACGTCTCAATTTCAAACTTTAGATCTAAAGCAGAATCTAATTCTAACCTGGACTGATACCAAATTGCCCTCATCAGTACGATGGCAGACACTCCCATAGAGATGCAAAGTCATTGTAGGGTGTAAAGAATGTATATTTCACAGAACCTGTGGAAAGTAATTCAGGGTAAAGGAAGGAGGTGCTGTGTTAACTGGTTACAGTAATTGCTTCCTTTTAAAAAGCTTGTAAATAAATACCAAGTGCCTCATTTCTCTCCAGGCTGAATAAACCTCCTGATGAGAGGAATTCGTACACTGAAAATAAAACAGAGCTCTAAAATTAACAGCAGCAACAACATCACCCGGAAAGGTCTGATCTCAGTCTGGAAATACTTGGCACAGTATCTAAGGTAAATACAAACATTTAAAAAACAAAAACAGCAAAACACCCAGCCACCTCTTGGAACTAACGATTGCTGCAAAGCACTGTTTGCAGAAACCTAGTTGGCTTAGATTTCCCTCACCATCTTAACATCAGTCTGGAAATCTTTGGAGAAATCCCAGCGAGGAGCCAAATGAGGATGTTGTCCCCAAAAAGAGAAGTCATTGAAAAGAAAACAACTCCACCTCCTGCCAGATGCTCTTGGTGGAGATAACTGGGGTATAGAGAGCTGGGTCAGGCTGAAAATAGAACCTGATTTCTTCCGGTCCCTTAAAGGTGTGCTTGCTCAGAGGCATCACCTGCAATGTGATTATTTCTTATTTGCATAAGCTCCAGGTTAATGGGGGGAAAGTAGGAGGAGTGTCTCCGCAGTTCACCTGGTGACAGCTGAGCTCAACTGGGTGTCCTGATCAGTGCTGGATTTACATATAAGCTAAACAAGCTATAGCTTAGGACCCCGCTCTCTTGCGGGCCCCCCAAAAAAATTAAAGGGGAAAAAATGGATGCACATTTACAAAATATAAGATAAAAAACAAATAGAATAAAACCTACATACAGCAACAGTGTTTTGTGTTATGTTAGGCTCCTATGATGTAAGTCATGGGCCCCGCCTGCTAACCTGCTCCCTAAAATATCACTGGTTTGCTCATTTCTATATATAGGGTGCCTACATTCTGCATGTGCAAATGGCTTTAGATACCTATTAGGTCCCAAAATTAGGTCCAGCTCTCACTTCCATACATCACTACTGGGAAAACCATAGCTTTAACTATATGGACCTTTGTTGGCAAGGTTCATAAATTGCCATATAGCATATATTCAACACAAAAAAACCAGTGACAATTTGTTGTTGACAAAGGACAACTGGACAGATTAAGGGCCCCATTACCTTCAATAGCTATGGGCCTCATCAAACCTAAATCCGGCTGTGGGCCTGATGCAACAACTGCAGAGGTGAGTGGAGGTGTTGTGGCAACAGATTTGACCACGCAAGGAAAGGAGGAGTCCACAGAAGACCTGAATAAAGATGCAGAGGATTTCTATGATGTTCACTTTCAGGAGCAAAGAACTACAAAGGTACAGCTGTGGCGAGCTGCCCAGAGCACAGTGACTTTCTCAGAATTGAAAGGCAACACCTTTCAACATCTTGTAAGGCTTTAAAGGAGGATTGGACAAATACATGAAGGACAATGCTTCCAAAAGCTACCGGCTATGCTGTGCCTCCATGGTTGGAGGAAGCAATCTATTCAAATACTTTAAGCCAGCTTAAAGTTCTATTTTGACCCTGCATTACTGCTTGGAATTCTGGGATATGTAGTTTTGATTCCCTTTGGGTATAATAATAATAATTAATAATATTTTTTTATTTATACCCCACCCTTCCTGGTTCAGAAAACTGGGCTCAGGGCAGCTAACAACAAATTTATAACACTTAATTGATGCAACATAAAACAGCATGAAATACAGTATAAAACATGAATAACAATAATTTCAGAATTCAAAAATCAATTTAGGGGGGAAATCCATCCAATAAACATTAGATGATCACCAGGGCTAGCTGACTAAATTAGTCCTACTTGGGCCAGCGAGGAGACCAGGGGAGAATTAGCTGTGGGATCCCAGAGTGGGTAATCTTCATAAAAAGGGGAGGGGGAGGGAAGGAAGGGGAATAAAAGATCAGGCTAAGTTCAGATTGAAAGCCAGGCAGAACAGCTCTGTCTTGCAGGCCCTGTGGATAGAAGTTAAATCCTGCAGGGCCCTAGTCTCATGGGACCCAGCATTCCACCAGGTTGGAGCCATCACTGAGAATGCCCTGGCCCTGGTGGAGGATAATCTGACTTCCTTAGGGCCCGGGACCTCTAAACTATGGCTATTCATGGACCTTAAGGTCCTCTGCGGGGAATTCCAGGAGAGGCGGTCCCATAAATACGAGGGCCCTAAGCCACAAAGGGTTTTAAAGGTCAAAACCAGTACCTTAAACCTGACACGATACTCCACTGGGAGCCAGTGCAACTGGTAAAGCACTGCGTATATAGTTGCTCTGTTCTGGGCCACACTAGAAGCCAACCAGAAGCCTCATAGAAGGTCACAAGCTTCTGAAACTGGAAGTTACCTCCTGTCCATAGAATCCTAGAATTGTAGAGTTAAAACCTGTGGGTATTCAAGTCTAACCCCCTGCCTACAGCTGTCACCGGATGGGCTTGAAATCACCAACTTTCCGGCTAACACACCAGATGCATTGACCCATTGCACCACATAGGTGCTAAAGGTTAGCAATACACTACTTTTGAATATGGAGTTTTCTTGGCAGGGATACTGGAGTGGCTTGCCGGTTCCTGCTCCAGGTGGATCACCTTTAGTCAAAAGCTGAGGCTCCAAGACTTTGGCCACCTCATGAGAAGAGAAGACTCCCTGGAAAAGACCCTGATGTTGGGAAAGATGGAGGACACCAGGAGAAGGGGACGACAGAAGACGAGATGGTTGGACAGTGTTCTCGAAGCTACCAGCATGAGTTTAACCAAACTGCGGGAGGCAGTGGAAGATAGGAGTGCCTGGAGTGCTCTGGTCCATGGGGTCATGAAGAGTCGGGCATGACTAAATGACTAGCTATTGAATATGGAGGTTTGGTGAGCTGTTATGGCTCCAGCATTTGGCATGAAGTGTGGGAGATGCAAATCCAGAGTTATGCCAGCATCTGTGGGCGCTTTTTAGGGAAGCCTTTTCTCTCCCGAGGAAAGCTCTGCTCAGATAGAGGGATTCATCCCCCAAAGAGGCTGATTATTCTAATCTCCATATTGAGTTGCAAATTGAGAAGGAAGCGGGGAAATGTATTCCATTTTGCACACAAAACACAAAGAAATAAATAAAAAATGCACCTCATAGACCTGGGCAAGGAGTGGGTGAAGTCACAGCTTTCTGTTCCAAGCACTTCTTCAAAAAGATGAATAAGACCAAGCTGTCTTATCAGAATGCCACAGGAGCCTTGGGATAAATGCTTTGTCTTATTGCTCCTCTGGGGGCCACTGGCCACTGACTTGGGGCGAGGTGGGGTCTCTGATAAGAAGGCATTATGATAAGTGATGTTATTCTAACTCTTCTTTCTTGGTCCCCTTTATTTTGAGAATAGATCATAAGAGGACAAATTCAGAAAATGGGTTGAAAAGTTCAGGATAAAATGGCCGGTGAAATTTTCAGGTTGCCTAGGTGTTAAATGTATTGTTCCAGGAGAAAATTACTGGGGGTAAAGAGAAAATGCTACGCAGCCGCCCCCCACTTTCCCCTTGGCTGCCCTGTCTTCTTGTGAAGCTGTCAGGGTTATCTGGGTTTTGCTCCCCTGTTTCAATGGAATAATAAGCCATCAGAAATCTTGTCCCATCAACTAGATGGGATGGCTACATGCTGGTTGCTGTTGTTGTTTTTCTGTGAAAAATTCGCTCTGCTAGATCAGTTCAACAGCTGAGACTTTTCCAAGGAAGGCGATACTATGGGATTGACCAGTTGGGTTTCTGCCTGCCTTACAGCACAAAAGAGCAATCGGAAAAGGGGTGCTCTTTCAAAAATCTGTACCCGGGGCCACAGCCCCCCTGGCCCTCCAAACTCTATGCCCCATCAGCAGGAGGAACAGGTTAATTTTGGGTTTATAAGTTGTTGTCTATTACATTTGTATATTGCCCTATAGCTGTAGATCTCAAGGCAGTCCACAACACAGGTTGATGTCTCTAACATTAGAACTTTCCACCAACACAATCTGTTTCCTTCCTTCGACTGTATGCTCAATTATTATCTTAGTGTATTTTTTTTTCTTTGTTGGAAGCCGCCCAAAGTGGCTGGGGAAACCCAGCCAGATGGGCGGGGTTGTTGCTTGTTGTTTAGTTGTTTAGTCATGTCCGACTCTTCGTGACCCCATGGACAGGCACTCCTGTCTTCCTCTGCCTCCTGCAGTTTGGTCAGACACATGCTGGTAGCTTCGAGAACACTGTCCCACCATCTCATCCTCTGTCGTCCCCTTCTCCTTGTGCCCTCCGTCTTTCCCAACACCAGGGTCTTTTCCAGGGAGTCTTCTCTTCTCATGAGGCGGCCAAAGTATTGGAGCCTCAGCTTCAGGATCTGTCCTTCCAGTGAGCACTCAGGGCTGATTTCCATCAGAACGGAGAGGTTTGATCTTCTTGCAGTCCATGGGACTCTCAAGAGTCTCCTCCAGCACCATAATTCAAAAGCCTCAATTCTTCAGCCATCAGCCTTCTTTATGGTCCAGCTCTCACTTCTATACATCACTACTGGGAATGGGCAGGGTACAAATAAATTATTATTATTATTATTATTATTATTATTATTATTATTATTATTATTATTATTTCTTCCAGCCTTTTCTGCAATCATGAGGACTAGTAAGTCAGGCTTTAATAAAGCTGGAATGACCATGTTCCCTGAAATGATTCTTTTCAAATTTTGATACTGAATATCGCATTCAAATAGCTGTCTGCCATGTATTTATCAAATCTGTGACATCTGTATTTCACAGTTGTTTATATGTCGTTTTAACTGGACTGTCGTCATCTGATGGCATTTGGAAGCTGATGCGCAAATCATTTATTCATTTGCGAAAACACCCGCATGCTGCAATTTCATTAAAAAATATCAAAGCGGTTTACAATTATTTGCACAATAAAATAAAATAAAATTACAGATCTCTAGCTAACTGTTACACAAAGATCCCCCCCCCCTTAATTGCTGCATAAGCCTGGAGGCATAACAAAAAGTTTTCAGCAAATGTTTAAAAATTAATACAAAAGACACCTGCTGAATATCTGAAATGCTCTTCTAAGAAGTGGGCTGATCACACTGAAAACTTGGTAAGCTGAGCCTTCTCAAATCAAGGGATAAACAGTGACTTTTCTCCCAGTGATCATAGGGTTCATCCAGACTTCCTTTTGAGCTGTGCTTTCCAGGCCTTTTAAAGTTCTGTGTCTGAGTGTGTAAATATATTTTTCTCCTGGCACTTTTCCTGGGAAAACCCACATTTTACCACTAAATCAGAGCAAATGGCAACACACAAAAAACCCAATTGCTGTTTGCTTTGTTTTCCTGGGTAAAAACTCTGGGACAAACACACACACATATACTGAGATGCAGAGTCTTACAGTGCAGACCTGTGCCTAGAAACATGGTATAAACACTGATATAGAATGCTTTGGGTGGTCCCTAAGGTACCCTGGACTTAAGATGTTTGTTGTTGTTTAGTCGTTTAGTCGTGTCCGACTCTTCGTGACCCCATGGACCGGAGCACGCCAGGCACTCCTGTCTTCCACTGCCTCCCGCACTTTGGTCAGACTCATGCTAGTTGCTTCGAGAACACTGTCCCACCATCTCATCCTCTGTCATCCCCTTCTCCTTGTGCCCTCCATTTTTCCCAACATCAGGGTCTTTTCCAGGGAGTCTTCTCTTCTCATGAGGTGGCCAAAGCTTCAGGATCTGTCCTTCCAGTGAGCACTCAGGCCTGATTTCCTTCAGAATGGAGAAGGAGGGTTTCCTTTTAAAAAAATAATAATACAAGAACTGTAAGCCTGGCTCGTTAATAGATGAACATCCAATTTAGACGCTTAACAATTGTGTCACCTGCTGCCAGTCTGACCCAGAAACTCCAGCGGGTGCAGAATGCCATGGTGAGGCTCCTTGCGAGGTCCTTGCCATGGGATCACATTCATCCAGTGATTTACCAACTGCACTGGCTCCCAGTGGAGTACAGGGTCAGGTTTAAGGTGCTGGTTTTGACCTTTAAAGCCCTATACGGCCTAGGACCCTCGTACCTACGGGACCGCCTCTCCTGGTATGCCCCGCGGAGGACCTTAAGGTCCACAAATAACAATACTTTGGAGGTCCCGAGCCTCAAGGATGTTAGATTGGTTTCAACTAGGGCCAGGGCCTTTTCAGCACTGGCCCCGATGTGATGGAATGCTCTGTCACAAGAGACTAGGGCCCTGTGGGACTTGACATCTTTCCACAGGGCCTGCAAGACAGAGCTGTTCTGCCTGGCCTTTGGTTTGGACTCAGTCTGACCATTATGTTTCCCTCCCCTTATGGTCTTGATTTATCAGCTACTTTAAAATGAGGCTGCATTTTAAATTGCATTTTAACCTGTATTTTAATTTGGTTCCCCCCCTCTCTTTTCCCCCTATTATGTTTTTACTGTGATTTTATTGGTGTTAGCCACCCTGAGCCTGGCTCTGGCTGGGAAGGGAGGGGAATAAATAAAAAATTGTATTATTATTATTATTATTATTATTATTATTATTATTATTATTATTATCTTCCCTCTTCAACAGTCTGACTGCTGCATTGTACACCAGCTGGAGCTTCCAGACCAGGCCCAAATAAGCAACATTGCAGTAATCCAGCCTTGAGGTTGCCATCATATACAGTGGTCATGCTATTCCTGTCCTGGCATGTGTTAATTGCTTAATTGTACATTGAAATGGAAAAGAATGCTGCTAAACAAAGAAGTTGCAGAGAGCCTAACTGGTTGATAATTAACTTGAATGTATCTCTGCTACTCTGTCACGAATGACAACTGCTTGGATCCAGGCAATTAGTTAAGTCCCCAATGGGACTTGAATATGATCAACTTCACCACATTGACTTCCATGGGATCTATATGCAACTAACATAGTCAGGATCCAGGTCCAGAAGTCACACCCTTTTCTTCACTGGTCTTCTTTGCCATCACCAGCTACTATCCATCAGATCCTTTTGGTGGAGAATTGAACCTAGAAGGAGCCCAATGCTTGCAAAGCATATGCTATGTGTGGATAGCCAATGTGGTAACATTCAGATATTGTGGGCACAAGCTCCCATCATCCTGAACCATATACTGTGCTGTTGGAGAACATCTGGAGAACATCAGGTTGCCCACCTGTGTACTGTGTCACTGAGCTAAGCGTCCTCCTCAAATGTTCCTGACATTTTGGCCTCTATTACCTGGGCAAGCAATTCAGCAGCAACTCTTCCCATATCTCCCAGCAAGGATTGGAAGTCACATTTCACTAGATCCCCAAAATCTATTGGCATTCCTTCCTAGTGCCACACTGATCTATACCACTACCCAGTCCTGAATGGCTTTGACACCTCCAGGTGACACAATTCTCCCCTGTGTTACTCATCCTGTATTACAAATGCATCTTTCCTTTCAATCTAGCAGCAAGTGAATTGTGTTTTGTGTGTGTGTGTGTGTGTGTGTGTGTGTGTGTGAGAGAGAGAGAGAGAGAGAGAGAGAGAGAGAGATGGTTTTCAATGCTTCCTAAGGCTGGAGTCGGGAGTTAATGCTGTCCTCCCCCAACTACACAAAATAACTCCAAGAGGAGAATCAATTTCCATGGAAGAACCTTTAGACATCCATCTATGTTTGGTGAGTAATTTAGGTCCAGCGAGGAGAACAGATAGCACGCTGAAATGGTGCTTTTTGCAAGCTCACCGAGTGAATAATGCAGCAATGCAAGGTTAAGGTCATTATCTGAGGGAGCAGCCTCATGACAATGGGGAAGAGAAATATAGCCTCTGTCCGGGAAGACCAATATTTTCATTTCAAATGCACTTGGGCCGAGGTGGCAAGCTTGATATTTTATGGAGGATGGCATCATTTCTAGACCTTGTTTTATAGTGTTTGCTTTCCTATGGCATGGTGCTATCAAGATGGGAAAGTAAATCAGTTGTCCCCAAGTGGACCAGGAAGGTGAATGGGAGCATATCATGGGTACCAGAACCAGTCCCTGAGGACTGGCTTGTCCCAAATCAGGTCCATGGTCCATCTGGCTCAGTATAGTCTACAATGACTATCAGTGGCTGTCCAGGGTTGCAGACAACTTACAGGAAAACTTTGTGAGCTTCAGCTCCCATCAAATGCCTATCTAGTAAACATGAATCATTAGTTTGACTGCATTGTAAATATCCCATGAAGGGACGCGGGTGGCTCTGTGGGTTAAACAACAGAGCCTAGGACTTGCCGATCAGAAGGTTTGCAGTTTGAATCCCTGTGACGGGGTGAGCTCCCGTTGCTGGGTCCCTGCTCCTGCCAACCTAGCAGTTCAAAAGCACATCAAAGTCCAAGTAGATAAATAGGTACCACTCCGGTGGGAAGGTAAATGGCATTTCCGTGCACTGCTCTGGTTCGCCAGAAGCGACTTAGTCATGCTGGCCACATGACTCAGAAGCTGTATGCCGGCTCCCTCGGCCAATAAAGCGAGATGAGCGCCGCAACCCCAGAGTCGGCCACGACTGGACCTAATGGTCAGGGGTCCCTTTAACTTTAAATACACCACAGCATCCAACTAGGTGCCTGTGGGAAACCTGCAAGCAGAAGAGTGTTCTCTCCTCCTGTGGTTTCCAACCACTGGCATTCAAAAGCATTGCTGCCTCCAACAGTGAAGACAGAGTGTAGCCATCATAGCTAGGAGATGTTGACAGCTTTCTCATCCATAAATTTGTCCAGTGCTCTTTCAAGACCATCCGAGTTGCTGCCCATCACTGCCTCTTGTGGGAGGGAGTTCTACTGCGTAAACTACAGTGTTGCCCCGCAAGACGAACGCCTCGCAAGACGGAAAACCCGCTAGACGAAAGGGTTTTCCGTTTTGGAGGTGCCTTGCAAAACGAATTTCCCTATGGGCTTCCTTCGCAAGACGAAAGCCCATAGGGAAATCTCCGGGACAGCGGGAAAGCGCAGCGCGTCTTCCCCACTGTCCTCGGACCTCCTCCGAAGGCTGCCAGTGGGGCGGAGAGACCTCCTCCCGCCGCCAGCCTTCGGAAGGCTGCTCCGAAGGCTGGCGGTGGGACGGAGAGACCTCCTCCCGCCGCCAGCCTTCGGATGGCTGTCCTGAAGACTTGCGGTGGGAGGAGGGTTTTCCTTCCCACCGCCAACTTTCAGAATGCTGTTCTGAATGTTGGCGTGGGGAGGAAAAACCCTCCTCCCACCGCAAGCCCCGGGAACAGAGGAGAAGCGCTGCGCGCCTTCCCCTCTGTTCCCGTACCTGTCCTGAAGGCTTGCGGTGGGGAGAAAAGCCCTTCTCCGCACCGCCAGCCTGGCAAGCGGTCTCCCTAGGAACGCATTAATTGATTTTCAATGCATTCCTATGGGAAACCGTGCTTCGCAAGACGAAAAACTCGCAAGAAGAAAATACTTGCGGAACGAATTAATTTCGTCTTGCGAGGGACCACTGTATGTGCTGTGCAAAGAATCACTCCTGTGCACTGTAGTGAACCAAAGGGTGTTCTTAGAATGTGGGGCAGAGGGGTCGCTTAAAAGCATTGGTAAGGTAAAGGTAAAGGGACCCCTGACCAGTCATGACCGACTCTGGGGCTGTGGCACTCATCTCGCTTTACTGGCCGAGGGAGCTGGGGTACAGCTTCTGAGTCATGTGGCCAGCATGACTAAGCCGCTTCTGGCGAACCAGAGCAGCGCACGGAAACGCCGTTTACCTTCCCGCTGGAGCGGTACCTATTTATCTACTTGGACTTTGATGTGCTTTTGAACTGCTAGGTTGGCAGGAGCAGGGACCCAGCAATGGGAGCTCACCCCGTGGATTCGAACTGCCGACCTTCTGATTGGCAAGTCCTAGGCTCTGTGGTTTAACCCACAGTGCCACCCGCATCCCTAAAAGCATTGGTGTTTGCAGATATTTGATTGCAAAGCAACTCCCACTTGAAGGCACTGCTCTGGGTATTGCTTTCAGGTGCATGTACTTTGTGCAGTCAAGCCGAACGTGGACTCAGTTAGGTGTGATGACGTTTACCAATGAAAAGTTAGCCAAAAACAAAAAAGTCAATACTCAAATCGAACTATGCCTGAGTAATTAGCAAACAATCTGTAGGCTGGAATAGGTTTACAACAGGGATCAATAGGCTTCCATGATAAAGTCTGGGTGCTTGTCATAGGAGAACAGCTAGATGCAGTTGGAGGGTCTAGGATGGATTCTGGAGGTCAGGGAAGTCTCTCAGGTGACGTTCTACCAAACATACACTGCCAAAATCAATAAGACTATTACAAGGAAAGAACAGCTGAGACATTAAGTGGAGATGCATACAAGGGGCCTGGCAATTTAGATTTCAATAAAGTATATAATGTAGGAAGGAGTTGTAAGCCTCAAATGTACAGGCCCACTCTTAAAGGTATCCAACTTTAAATAATGAAACAAAATAGTTGTGTTTTTGCAGGTCATAACTGTGGTCATGTTGTCAGCCCAGGTGTAAACAGCTCCTAGTATGAAGTCAACTCTCTTTATTTTATTTTGCTACGAACTTTGCAAATAAATCAATATTGAAGAAAACACTCATACTATGAATCCATTTAACTTATGAAACTGAATACGGAATCTATGGTTCGATCCAGCCTTGCAAATTAATGTTGCAGTGGCTTATAATTAAGGCTCAGTTTAGGGATGGGTGAATACATCAATTTCTGCTCTGTGTTGCTTCTGCATATATTCACTCATAAGTCCGTTCCATTCCATTTCTGCATTCATCTGATTTTTTTAAAGAACGGCATGCAAAATTTTAACACCTATTTTACAGCAAATTTCCCCTTAAGAGATGCACTTCCAAATGTATAAGGTAAAGGTAAAGGGACCCCTGACCATTAGGTCCAGTTGTGACCGACTCTGGGGTTGCTGCGCTCATCTTGCTCTATAGGCCAAGGGAGCCTGCGTACAGCTTCTTGGTCATGTGGCCAGCATGACTAAGCCACTTCTGGCGAACCAGAGCAGCGCATGGAAACGCTGTTTACCTTCCCGCCGGAGTGGTACCTATTTATCTACTTGCACTTGGACATGCTTTCGAACTCCTAGGTTGGCAAGAGCTGGGACCGAGCAATGGGAGCTCAACCCGTCGCAGGGATTTGAACTGCCGACCTTATGATCGGCAAGCCCTAGGCTCTGTGGTTTAACCCACAGCGCCACCCGCGTCCCTTCCAAATGTATAGGGCATCTTTAAATTTCAAAAACAAAAACCACCGCCACATTTGCAGAAGTACAAAATTCAGAGGGTCTTTGAGTTCCACGTCACACAAATAGTACAAGAAACACAGATCAGGTCAAGTCATATTGGATGAAATTCCTCAAGATCTCTATGGAGGCTGGACCACTCCATTTTTTATGCTCTGCTTTTCTGCCTGCTGGAAAGTTGAGAGAGAATTTCTCTCTGTTTCTGCCTCATCCCAGTACTCAGGATGTTGTCTTTGCACACAAAAGAAAACAAAGCGAATAATTGGCACACTCCTTTTATGGGGTCCCCATAACTTTATCTCTGCAACTGTTAAAGCATCTGGGTGGGTGGAGAAGCTTTTGAGCTGGGAAAGGGCACATATAGGAGGATGGGGAAGCCTAAATGCATGGCCTCCTCATCTCCTCTGCAGAAAGATCAGCACTATAAGGCTCCTAGTACTTTGACTGTTACCTGCAGCAGCCAACCTGTCAGGTCTTAGAAGAGGAAGAGAGGCAGGGACTGCAGAGAATTTTCTCATAGAGTTGATTTTGGTGTACAGTGGTACCTCGGGTTAAGTACTTAATTCGTTCCGGAGGTCTCTTCTTAACCCCAAACTGTTCTTAACCTGAAGCACCACTTTAGCTAATGGGGCCTCCTGCTGCCGCCGCGCCGCCGGAGCACAATTTCTGTTCTCATCCTGAAGCAAAGTTCTTAACCCGAGGTACTGTTTCTGGGTTGGCGGAGTCTGTAACCTGAAGCGTATGTAACCTGATGCGTATGTAACGCAATGCACCACTGTATTTCATTACTGTGCCTGGGTTTTCACTTTTTGCAATATGGCAACACTACCTGTTTTGCTGAAAGACCAGCAGCTTTTGGCTCCTTCATTCTCACTGGTCATTACAAGAACTCTGAAACTTACAACTATGCAATAAAATGAAATATCATTATTCTCCCCCCCTCCCCTTTCTTTTCCCTCAACAGAACAATGTCTATTACCATAGCTTCTCCTACCAAATGTAAACCAACTGTGAAAAAGACTCTACAAAGCCACTTCCGGCCTGCCCAGGAGGTGGGGTTGCGGGCTTCACGCCCACCCTCACGTGAGCAGGGGCTGGTTTCAGCCCCCGCGAGAACAGGGGAATCCCGGCCGGGTCTGCCCTATTTAGGGCCGGTGCAGAGGGGTCTCGCTCTCTTTTCGCGGGCTAGCCCCACGTTTTCCCACCCTCCCTCCCTTTAGGTATGCTTTAGGTAGGTCTTTGACTTTGCTATGGACTTCGGTCTGTCGCCGCAAGGGGCATGGTAGGAATTTTTCCCAATTGGCAATTTGTAGCCTTTTGGTTTTTCGCCTACCTCGTAGCAACTCGTCACAACTTTTCGGCATTGGCGGTAGGCATTGGTAAGAAGGGGTTAAGAGGATGTGGGGGGGAGGGACGCCATCACCTCCCCCCAGTGAGCGAAGGGTGGTCCGTTAAAGGACTCCGGGGGGCGTGGCCCTGTCCGAAGCCTATGGAGGTGTGGGCCAAAGGCACGCCCCAGAGCGGTGACCCAGGGGAGCTCCTAGTCGACGTGCCTCGGCAGGAGACTCCCCCAATAAAGTGTTAACCCTTCCCCGTGTCTCCAGCAAATGGGCTAGAGCCGGATAGTCGATAGGACCAATGCCTAAGCCAATGCCTCTCATTCCTGAATTCAATAAAGTTGTGGCCTAATTCGCCCAATTAACCTTAATTATGGTGTCTCGTGTCTTTATTTTATCGTGGTGGGGGGCGGGAACTCGCCACGCAAATGAATTGACAGTGGAAACACTCTATGTACTTTCCCTTGTTTATTTGCTTATTTTATTATCGTTTCTTGTAAGGCAATAATAATAATAATAATAATTTATTATTTATACCCCAATCATCTTATACCCCAGCAACTCTGGGCGGCTTCCAACAAAACACCAAAATACAATAACCTGTTGTTGTTGTTGCTGTTGTTGCTGTTGTTGTTGTTGTTTAGTCGCTTAGTCATGTCCGACTCTTCATGACCCCATGGACCAGAGCATGCCAGGCACTCCTGTCTTCCACTGCCTCCCGCAGTTTGGTCAAACTCATACTGGTAGCTTCAAGAACACTGTCCAACCATCTTGTCCCCTGTCATCCCCTTCTCCTTGTGCCCTTGTTCCCAACATCAGGGTCTTTTCCAGGGAGTCTTCTCTTCTCATGAGGTGGCCAAAGTCTTGGAGCCTCAGCTTCATGATCTGTCCTTCCAGTGAGCACTCAGGGCTGATTTCCTTAAGAATGGATACGTTTGACAATAACCTATTAAACAGTAAAAGCTTCCCTAAACAGGGCTGCCTTCAGGTGTCTTCTAAAAGTTTGGTAGTTATTTTTCTCTTTGGCATCTGGCAAGAAAACCTTTAATAAAAAACTTGCATTATTCCTTCTCCCTCCTTCTCATCTTGTCTCATGCTTTTTAGATTTTAAACCTGAGGACAGGGGCTATTTTCTCACTGAAATTAGACAGTCACCCTGGGGTTCCATTTTGACGGAAAAGCAGGTTTTTAAAAATGTGAATCACCAAAATCATCATCATTTTGGATGGTTGCCTTTGTCTCCCTCCCTCTCCTTCCTTCTCTCTTTGCCCTTTTCTCTCCGGGCTTCAAGTACTCCTCTCCGCAGAGTCATTGTGTATGATAATTGGCTGTATCAATAATTAATAATTGCAGAGCATAAAAAGCTTCAACAAATGCAGCATTTCCATATACAAATACGACTTTAAAAAAAAAGAAAAAAGATTTTCCAGATCCTTTGACAAATATTTGAGCTTGTCTCCACATCCTTTGAGACTTTGGCTGCCAATCCATAATAGCATCATTTGCCTTAATTAGATTTACTCTCATTTAAGTTGAGGATTCTTGCCATTTGCCTTAATTTGTTTAACTCACCTTAATTCCCGTAATTCGTTTAATTTCCTTTTAGGTGGATGTAACTGAAGCTGAGGCATGTCACCGAAATCCAAAGCCTCTCTCTTTCGGGGGTGTGTGTGTGTGTGTGTTGCTCATTCTTTGCCACCAACTGTCACGTAGCAATCAATCACCAGCTACAATAGCCAAATGATCAACTCCAGTTAAGTGATTTAAAATTCCATCCCATTGTCCCCGTGGTACAAGTGGTATTTATGATTACTCATAATAATACTTAGCATTTACACAGCACTTCCAAATGGAAGAGCAAAAATTAAAAGAAAGTGGCTTAACTCGGGCCTCCTAGTGAACTCGCAACAGAGGCAAGTTTTCCAGGTTCACAGCGCATTAGTCTATTAACCGCGAGGCTGGGCAAATTCACCGATCACATTCAATACACTGGGAGAACTACAGCAAAATGTTGCAGTGCAGAGTACTACCAAATGTTGCAGCGCACAGGGTGCTGTAGCCAGCCACGTTCTTTTCCAGGATAAAACCTAAAGCTGGGGGACTTCTTTCAGCCAGAGGGCCACATTTCATCTTAGGAAGACTGCCAGGGGCCACATGGCAATGGTGGGTGTGCCCAGAGACAAAAGTGGGTAGGACAGTAGCAGCACTTCTATACAGTAGGCTGCATTCCAAGCGGCAAAAGTCAGAGGTTTTTTTGATGCTATCCTGGCTCTTGCTGGAGTGTGTAGAACTCGAATCCAGGGCTTGGTTTCCACCGAAATCCTTAATGTTCCATTCAGTATGGGGTTACGGTGCTCATCTCGCTTTATTGGCCAAGGGAGCCGGCATACAGCTTCCGGGTCATATGGCCAGCATGACTAAGCCGCTTCTGGCGAACCAGAGCAGTGCACGGACATGCCATTTACCTTCCTGCCAGAATGGTACCTGTTTATCTACTTGCACTTTGACATGTTTTGGAACTGCTAGGTTGGCAGGAGCAGGGTCTGAGCAACGGGAGCTCACCCCATCAAAGGGATTCGAACCGCCGACCTTCTGATCAGTGAGTCCTCGGCTCTGTGGCTTAACCCACAATGCCACCCACGTCCCATTCAGTATGGTACATGGGTAAAACAGGGTTCAAAGGAACAACAGGTACTATGAGCATCTAAGCAAGCGCAGACCTTGATCCAGTAAGCGGTGTTCTCCCTTGTGTCCTCTTATATGGGAATGGGTGAGTGGACACAACTTCAGCATAACAAACAGGACTGCTCTTTTTATAATATTTTTATTGCTTTTCCATTTTATATATTCAAATACAACATATTATCCATTCTATACATTTTTTGCTCATGAGAGCCTAACGACTTCCCTCCTTCCTGGCACATGGCTTTCAAAGTTCATCATATGTCATAGCATTTATGCATTTTCTGTTTTGCTTTATCTCATTAAACTTATCCTGCTCCTTGCGTCAAAGTAAAAAGGTGCAAATCCTCACTTCTTACAATAAGCTGCTAGTGTTATTAAATGCTTACAATAATCCTTTAAGTATTGTATAAATTTGCTCCAATCTGTACGGAAAGCTTGATCACACTGGTTTCGGATTTTCCAGGTCAGCTTTGCCCGTTCCGCATAGTCCATCATCTTCATCTGCTACTCTTCTAGTTTTTGTATTTCTTATTTTGGGGCTAAAAGAGTCCTTGCTGCAGCAGTTGCATACATAAACAATTTTTTTCTCCCTTTGATATTTCTTCTCCTACTACTCCCAAGAGAAATGCTTCCTGCTTTATTACAAAGGTATATTTATATATCTTATTTTACTCATTACATATCATTTCCCAATATGACTTTATCAAACAGGACTGCTCTTTGGCTGGGCAAGGAAATGGGAAATCCTGCTTGCGCCAGTGCTGGCATCTCTGTGTCCAAGCAATAGAGGCAGCTCCTAACCAGACTGAGTGTCACGGTCCAGTTTATGGGTGATCGAAGTCCCGGCTGAGGACGTCGGGACCAGGGGCAAGATAGCAGCTTGAGAGCAGGAACGAGAGTCCAGAAGCCAGGAGTCTGAGGGTCAAAGAGTTGGGAGTCAAGAAGCCAGGGGTCCGAGGATCAGGAAGCAGGGAGTCAAGGAGCCAAGGTCTGAGGATCAGGAAGCAAGAAGTCAAACGCAGCAAGGCAGGAAACGAGTTGCTGTGTCAAAGAGCCGAAGGGAAATGCTGACCTTATGTCCCTTCCCGGCTCTTGCCACTAGGTGCAGTGAGTTACCAAGTGACCTCACGTGTGCGGCCACGCCTTGCCTCTCCAGAACAAACTCAGGAAGTCCCCAGTCCTGTGAAGCCCTACTGGTCACAGGGCCCGGCTCCTGCATGCACTCCTAACACTGAGTGGCAGAATTCTCCTGAGAGGATGGGCCAAGTGTAGACCTATACAGTGGCTGGGGGCATAGTCCCAGGATCCAGCCAGAAGCACTACTTCCTTTGCTGGTGCCCAGGACACATGTGTGCATGTGCACATGTGCACCAGGCAGGCTCGGGGGCTGGGCATGGAGAGTAAACAAAAGCACTACCACCAGTTCAACTCTCACCGCCGCCAGGCTGGCACAGGGCATGGAGGGGTTGTTAGAATTCCTGCTCCATGATTGTAGTCATGGGATTGTTGTCTTTCATATGACTGTATATATTTTGAATCTACGGAGTGGGAAGTGACGGAGACAGGATGTTTGTGTCACAGTGTTCCGTGAAGTGGGACTATTGTCCTTTGTTGTTTTTCTCTTTGCTGTCTGATGCTAAAGAGAGAGGGAGCCGTGTTGCGGTGCTCCATGTGTGTTTATAGGTAAATAAAGTAGATTAGCCAAAATGCTGAGTTGCTGAGGTCTGTCAGGTGCATGATCCATACGCTCTGCAGATCCCGAAGTGTGCCAGTGTCGGTTGGCATCGGTCGCTGTGATGTTTGGGCTGAGGAAAGCTTTTGAAGCTCCTGAATGATCAACCAGGAGGGAGGGAACATGCCAGTCAGGCATGTGTCTCTGCCAGAGTCCTACTCGAGTGTAGGCTGAACTCCTGACAGGGTTCACGGGGCTGTACTATGTTGTGCTGCCTGCCCATGCAGGGAGGAGGCTGGCTGGCCAGCTGACACAGTCCTCGGCCAGTGCACCCCCCCAGACTGGCCGGTTGGCCATTCAGCAAGGGGGCTAGGGGCATGGTGGCAAGACCAGGTTGGGCTCTGGGGCCCAGAGACCCCCGGTGGCTGGCAGGGTGGGGATCCCGGGGGGGGCACCTGGATTGCGCCCCCTCAAAATCACACATCCCTCAAAATCCCACGCTGTACCCCTGGCTCAAGGGAGGCAAGTCTGTTTAGGTCCCCTCAAACTCTTTTTCGGAGGGGGCTGAGTTGGCCCATTATGGAAGCTGAACACAAAGCTGGGCATAGAGCAATGTCAGGAAACCACGCGACATCGTATCGGGCCCCCTCAATGTCCTTTGGGAGATGGCACCTCTGCAGATAGAGAAGATATATTCTCACTGTTCAAAGACTCAGTTCAGCCAAACAAAAGCCCTCAAGGGAGACCCATAGTCAGGCCAGTGAGCAGTATAGCCAGACAAGAAACATATTCTGGGGAGAGTTCTGGTGGCTAAATGGAGAAACTGTTTCACCCTGGGTCTGAAGTTCCCAACTCCTGACACAAGGGGATGAGAAGAAAAGAAAGCTTTGCAAGTTAAATGATTAAAGAGCAAAGTTGCTCACCATCCCTTCATCTGACATCCTTAGGGGCTAGAAACCTGCCTAGACTGTCAAAGAAGCTAAAACCAAGTTTACCTCGTTTGGAAGAATTACATGGTGCTTTCAGGCCAACTATTCGGTGGTTCAGGGCCAACAAGCAAAGGGTATAAATAACTACCCATGAAGCAAACTTTATTTTAAAATAAAAATTGGGATTGCGTTCATCATTAATGGTTGCCACAATGGGAGAGAGTCTAACACCTCTCCATAGGCTTTCTGGGCAAGTACTGCACCCTCGAAGCAAAGGCTAAAAATGACCGCATTGTTGTTCAGGTGCCATGCGATTGTAAGATGACTTGTGTGTGTTTTTGTGTGCGTGCTTTGAAGTGTTGATACTGCCTTCTCCTGCATTGCCTCACCCTTAGAACAAATTGGGGCTGTTTAATCCTGCTTAGGAGGTGATCGCACATTGCTTCAGATCCTTGTTCATGGAGCAGACATACAGCCAAAGTTCCACTTAATGCATCAAGGAAGTGTTTACGAACTGTAAATCTTCCGGAAAGCGGTGGCCCCACCAAGACAACGGGCGGTAGTTTCTGCTTGAGTTAATGCATTTGGAGATGGGTCACTTACCAGAAACCATTGGCTGCACCATCTACAGTATTTCAGAATTAATATGGAACATCTGCAAGGTGAGTGCATCAAAGGGGGAGGGCATGGAGGAAATGGGCTGTGTACTTTACTTTGCCCTTCACACTGCACAGAGTTTGTTGTCATGAGATAGAGGAATAGCCAGCAACTTGGATGGCTTTCAAAGGGGTTTAGAGACACATTTGCGAGGAATAAGGCAATGGAGGCTGAGAAAATCAGGTGTTGGTGCATCAAATTCAAATAGCACACAAATCTTTGAATAGCAGAGCCATTGGTCCCATTTACTGTATACCATATGTTAAAAGTGCTATGATACCACTTGGGGATATAAATAAATACATTTTTATTTATACCCCACCCTTCCCGGTTCAGAAACCGGGCTCAGGGCAGCTAACAACAAATTTATAACACTTAATTGATACAACATAAAACAGCATAAAATACAGTATAAAACATGAATAACAATAATTTCAGAATTCAAAAATCAATTTAGGGGGGAAATCCATCCAATAAACATTAGATGATCACCAGGGCTAGCTGGCTAAATTAGTCCTATTTGGGCCAATGAAGAGCCCAGGGGAGAATTAGCTGCGGGGCATACCAGGAGAGGCAGTCCCATAAATACGAGGGCCCTAAGCCACAAAGGGCTTTAAAGGTCAAAACTAGCACCTTAGACCTGACCCGATACTCCACCAGGAGCCAGTGCAATATCACTCCTAATGAACTGTGGGAGCTGCAGTTTGTTAAGGGTGCTGAGAGTTTTTAGGACACCCTCATACGCTTCCCAGAGCAGTTTAACAACCAAACCCTTTCATGGTGGCCAAAGAATCATAGCGCTGGTGGTGCTGTGGTCTAAACCACTGAGCCTCTTAGGCTTGCCGATCAGATGGTTGGTGGTTCGAATCCTCTTTATGGGGTGAGCTTCTGTTGCTCTGCCCCAGCTCCTGCTGACCTAGCAGTTCGAAAGCATGCCAGTGCAAGTAGATAAATAGGTACTGCTGTGGCGGGAAGGTAAATGGCATTCCCGTGTGCTCTGGTTTCCATCACGTTGTACCGTTGTGCCAGAAGCGGTTTAGTCATGCTGGCCACATGACCTGGAAAGCTGTCTGTGGACAAACACCAGTTCCCTTGGCCTGAAAGCAAGATGAGTGCCGCAACCCTATAGTCATCTTTCACTGGACTTAACCATCGAGGGGTCCTTTACCTCTACCTTTAGAGTTACAGTGGTACCTCGGGTTACAGGTGCTTCATGTTACATACGCTTCAGGTTACAGACTCCACTAACCCAGAAACAGTACCTCAGGTTAAGAACTTTGCTTCAGGATGAGAACAGAAATCATGTGGCAGCGATGCAGTGGCAGCGGGAGGCCCCATTAGCTAAAGTGGTGCTTCAGGTTAAGAACAGTTTCAGGTTAAGAACGGACCTCCAGAACAAATTAAGTTCTTAACCCGAGGTACCACTGTATAGAGTTGGAAATGGTCACAAGAGTCATCTAGTCCATCTGCCTGCAGTGGGGGAATCACAGCTAAAGAGTGCCTGACAGATGGCCATCCAACCTCTGCTAAAAGTCTCCTATGAAGAAGAATCCACCACTTTCTGAAGGAGTCTGCTCCACTCTTGAACAGCTCTTACCATCATGAAGTTCTAATGTTGAGTTTGAATTTCCTTTCTTGTAATCTCAAGTACTACTCTCTAGAGCAGCAAACAAGCTTATGCCATCTTCCATGTTAGATACTTGAAGATGGCTATCCTACTGCTACTTAGTCTTCTCTTTACCAAGCTAAACATACCCAATTTCCTCAACTGTTCCGGACTCTTTATCATCTTGTCAATATCCTAATAAACTATGTTACCCAGAACTGGACACAGGACTCAAGCTGGGGACCACAAACAACCTGTTCTTAATGTCAAGGAGATGCACTCTACAGCTACCAGCCTTTCACTTTCTTGAGGGAAAGGAAAAGGAGTGAGTTAAAGGTTAAAATTTGCGGCAGAAGCTCAGATCTTTAAACAGAATGTGCAAACAAAAGGAGATCAGGGGAGGAAAGGCAGATGCTTTGAAAGAACACCTTTGTCTTCAACCACAGGTGCACTGGCATCAGCAATGCCCACTTAGCAGTGCCCTTTCCTTGGGCAGCTCGATTCCCATTGGACAGCCTGTTTTGTGTGTGCTCAGAGTTTGAAATCATCTATCACAGCAAATCAATATTGATTTATTTTTTTTAAAAAAATGCTCCCCAGATACAAAATACAGTCAGAGGAATCAATTGAAGAACATGTTGACATGGCACACTGATTCCCCCCGGCACCAAGCAAGCCTGCAACCCTTACGTCTGCAGCGCCAAACTTGAAAATGCAAGCAATGCTGACAGATTGTCCTGGAACGGAATGTCCAGGAGCTAACTAAGCAAGCATTTCAGTGGAGCAGAGATCTTCAGCGGCTTCCCCACGCCCCCTCCTCTCTGTGATTAGCAAGAATGGCATAAACTATGCAGAACAAGCAAACCCATGCAAATATCCTTCATTTGCATAATACATGAAGGTCACACATTTTCCTCCGGCCAGAATTTTGGAGGGTTTAGTGCTGACTGGCTATTAAAGCCCTGAAATGTGTGTCAAGACGCAACATTACCCATCAGATTTTCTTCCAGTCTCTGGACGTCTGGACTTTGGGTAGACCATTCCTCTTCACTCACTGCAGCCTTGTCTGTGACTTTATCTGACCGGAATGTTCTTTAAACTGTGACAATGCTTCCGGCTTGCCTGGAGGGCAGATACCAACACTGGTATGAGACCGCACCTCATCAGGTTGTCCATGGGCCCATGAGGCTTCTTCTTGTCAAAGTCAAGTTCTCTGAAAGTCATGTTGGCCTCTGGGCTTTTGCCCATGGTCCACATGAAGGACAGGGTGAGCACCAAAAATTGCCGTCCAAATAATAATAATAACAATAATTTATCATTTATACCCCGCCCATCTGGCTGGCCTTCCCCAGCCACTCTGGGCGGCTTCCAACAAAATATTAAAATACCGTAACGCATCAAACATTAAAAGTTTCCCTAAATAGGGCTGCCTTCAGATGTCCTCTAAAAGTCTGGTAGTTGTTGTTCTCTTTGACATCTTGTGGGAGGGCGTTCCACAGGGAGGGTGCCACTACCGAGAAGGCCCTCTGCTTGGTTCCCTGTAACTTGGCTTCTCGCAGGGAGGGAGCCGCCAGAAAGCCCTCAGCGCTGGACCTCAGTGTCCGGGCAGAACGATGGGGGTGGAGAAGCTCCTTCAAATATACATTAACATTGCTTAGCACAGGACCAGAATATCCTGCTGCAATAAAGGTCTTTGGCTGGTGGTGGGATGAAAAGCGATTGATTCTCAGTGGCCATTTATATACCCCTTCTAGATGATTGGGCAATTTGAGGACAAGGCTATCAATTGGAACCAGCAAAGACGGCTATGCTCTACCTCCATAGCGATGCTTCTGAATAGCAGTCGCTGGAAATCATAGACAAGGAGAGAGCTCTTGTGTTCGAATCCTGCTTGTGGGTTTCCCATAGGCATCTGGCTGGCTGCTGTGAGAACAGGACGGTAGATTAGATGGGTCGTAAGCTTGACCCAGCAGTTTCTCCTTATATTCTCTCCAACATCCACCCTCCTTCAGGGACACGCAAAACACTCTGCAAGACATTCTGCAAAGGTTTGCAATGCACCTGCCAACCACACCTGCAGCTTAAGAAATCTGGTCACTTTTACGGTCGCCAGTCATTACCCTGGAACCGCTCTGGAGAAACTCAGCTACAACTCTGCATCAATATAGAAGAGGGATTGATAATGAGCCCAAATTCTGCTTGGAGGATATTGAGGTGCTTTGCTTTATATAAAGCAGATGAGATTGTGTGTGTGTGTGTGTGTGTGTGTGTGTGTGTGTGTGTGTGTGTGTTTCCCCCTCCAGCATCTCCACTTTTAGCCTTTTAACATAAAGCTGCTTAAGGAAGAAAATTTCTCCAGCTTCCAATTTAATCAGGGCAATTTCAGATTGGCTGAGCATCTTTTGAGACACGCATCATCTTGTAGTCTCGAGATAATGACAGCGAAGCCATCATTTCCATCCTGTAATATGCTCCAATTTTATCTTTAACATGAACTTCAATTAAGTCTGAAAGAAGCTACATTTAAAACAGGTGAAAGAAAGAGAATAAGCCTCCTTCATCCTACCCCATTTCCCACCCTTTGCTTGGATGTAAGCAGAATTCAGCACTAATTTCAACCCTGAAATTATTGATGCATCTTCCATGACTTTCTATTAATCAGCATCCGATTGAGCACAATTTGCAAAATTCATGTGACATCTATTAAGCATTTCCTTCTAAGTAAGTAAATGAAAGAGATTTACTAATTCCAGGCGACATTTCATGAATTGGTAATAGGCGCAAGCGACTCGACAGCAGAGGGACATATTAAATCTGTGCAAAATGCAAAACAGGCCTCTGATCTTTGCTAAATTGATTTAATCCCTTTTTGCATATTTTAAGTTGCCGTCAGATTTCATAAATATTGATACAATGGAGGGGAATGAGATGGCTTGGAAGCCGATAGTCAGTTTGGCAAAATGTTAAAGGCCACCTTCATCTAGCACTTTGAGACCAAACTCGGCACAACTCTGGCACAATGGCGTGGGAATGCCCCCCTGTCGGAAATAAGATCTCTGTGCACCAGCATTACTGTGCATATGTCTGTGTGCTCACCCACGCCACTTGGGGAGAGAGGTGATGTGTGAGTTGTTGCACAATTAAGGGAAATGTACAAAATTAATCCCGGCATGATATGTGATCACCTAGAATTGTGTGTCGTCGTTCCAGGCTGTAGCTCACTTTTGGAAACAGAAAACACAAATATTTTTATTTGTTGTTTGTTAAAAGAATAGGAGAACAAAGTTAATCAATAAGGAACAGTGGACCAGGGACGCGGGTGGCACTGTGGGTTAAACCACAGAGCCTAGGACTTGCCAATCAGAAGTTCGCAGTTCAAATCCCAGCGATGGGGTGAGCTCCCGTTGCTCGGTCCCTGCTCCTGCCAACCCAGCAGTTCGAAAGCACGTCAATGTGCAAGTAGATAAATAGGTACCACTCCAGTGGGAAGGTAAACGGCGTTTCTGTGCGCTGCTCTGGTTCGCCAGAAGCGGCTTAGTCATGCTGGCCACATGACCCGGAAGCTGTACGCCAGCTCCTTCGGCCAATAAAGCGAGATGAGCGCCGCAACCCCAGAGTCATCCACGACTGGACCTAATGGTCAGGGGTCCCTTTACCTTTACCTAACAGTGGACCAAAGCCAGAAGGTCCAAGTGACTTCTGAAAGTACATATTTTCTCTCATCAAGAGTTGTGTCAGATATAGCAAGTCATAAATGGAGGGAGAACTTCAGGCAGGTTTGAGCCTCTCAGTCTGGCTCTTGGGAATCTCCCCAGGCTATTCTCCTCTGCATCCTCTTTATTTTATTTTTTTAAAAAAACATTTTATTGGTTTTACAAATACAAAGTACAAATGGACACAAAAGAATAAAAGCATATCTGTATGAGGAGATTTTCTGCATCTTGAGACTTCCCTCCCATCCCAATCCATGGAATCTTATTTTAAGCATCTACAACTGCATATTCACCCGTACTCCAATTTTTATATCAAACCATATTGTCCATAGTACAGTGGACGCATGGGTTGCGAACGTGATGCATGCAGGATGCACATTCACAACCCGCAGTGGCGCATCTGCACAGGCGCAGGTTGCGATTCGGAGCTTCTGCGCATGTGCAAAGCACGATTTAGCACTTCTGTGCATGTGTGACCCCCAAAACCCGGAAGTAACCCATTCTGGTACTTCTGGGTTTCGGCGGGTCCGTAACCCCAAAAAAACACAACCTGAAGCATCTGTAACCTGAGGTATGACTGTATTTTTTACACTACAAGTGAGTCAAAATCCTGCTCTTGTTTCCATCTGCTTAGAGTTTTCTCCTAAATAACTTATAATTTTTTCCCATTCTTTTATAAAGTTTTTCTCCTCTTGGTTTCTGAGTTTTCCAATCAGCTTTGCCATCTCGGCATACTCCATCAGCTTGGTTTGCCATTCTTCTCTGACACGGACGTTGTCTTCTTTCCAACTCTGGGCTAATAACATTCGAGCTGCTGTTGGTCACTGTCAGGGAACTGACATCAAAGCGAGAGGCGGAGGCAGGGCTCCAGAGCGATGCCGGGGAGGGAACCAGCAGGGGGGAAGGAATTCAGCGTGACACCAGTAGAGAGGAGAGGGAGGTGGAGGAATCGGTGTCAGGGCTCCAAGACCCTTCAACCGAAAATAGCGGAGAGAGTGCTGGCACGCCCCTGCCTTCCCCTTACTTGCGCAGACACGTTCCGCGCAGGGAACATAGGAGGAGACTTGGGGTCAAACAGCTTTTATGCTGGAAGAGATTCAAGGAACGCCCACTGACGGATTCTGCAAGTGACTAACAGGTCACGGAGGGTGAGCTCTAACCCTAAACATGGTTGAGCAAACAAGCTGACTAAACTGAAGGCAATTTACACACAAGTAACCCCCTCATAACCATTACAGTCACATATATAAAGAGTCTTTTCTGCTCCTTTAGTATGTCAGTATCTGTAATTCCTAATAAAAAGGCTTCTGGTTTCTTAACAAAAGTTAAACATTTTTTTTTTCATTTCATTATATATCATCTCCCAGAAAGCTTTTATTACCTTACAAGTCCACCACATATGATAAAAGGTACCTTCTTTTTCTTTACACTTCCAGCAGATATTTGAAATTGTCCTATACATTTTTGCTATCTTAGTAGGTGTCAAATACCACCGGTACATCATTTTCATATAATTCTCTTTCAATGTGCAACATGTTCTGCATCCTCTTTCAATGCTTTTGCCTGGTCCAAATATATCCTTGAACTGTGATCATGTGTCTTGCTTGCCTGAAAAGATGTGTTTGTGTGTGCATGTAGAAACATCCGGCTTCAGCAAAGCTGGAATATAGCCTCCTGTACAAAGTAATGAGCCTCTGACAAGGGCGCTTCCCAGTGAAAGGAAAGCACGCAGTAGATAGTTAAGCATTTATTGTCAAAGATAACTCTTGCAGTCACTTCTGCAGCTCTGGATATTGATGCACACCAACCTAGCATCTAGGCAGCTATTCCCAGGTCTGTGATCTATGGAGCAGCTGTAGCAACAGGCGACCACTCCCCCTCCAGCAGTTTGTGTACCTTCTGCCAATGGGATGCACACATGAGAGCGAGTGTGGTGTGGTGGTTAAGAGCTATAGACTTGTAATCTGGTGAACCAGGTTCACGTCTCCGCTCCTCCACATGCAGCTGCTGGGTGACCTTGGGCCAGTCACACTTCTTGAAGTCTCTCAGCCCCACTCCCCTCACAGAGTGTTTGTTGTGGGGGAGGAAGGGAAAGGAGATTGTTAGCTGCTTTGAGACTCCTTAAGGGTGGTGATAAAGCGGGATACCAAATCCAAACTCTTCTTCTTCTTCTTACATGCAGCCAGAGACTACGCCTGCGTGGAAGTTGCCTCTGTTCTTCCCTCTTCAGCTCTCTCCTGGTCCTGGGAGACAGTGGTGCAGGAGAGGGTGGAGAAGCAACCAGTGCTTCCCTTGCCTGGCCTTGTCTTCCTGCAGCTCTGAAGCTTCCCCTTCCTCTGATTCTTGCCTCCTGGCTGGGACAGGGCCCCACAAACCACTGCCCCCCTTTCGTGAGTCAGACGCCAGCCCCCTTCCCCAAATGCATACTCATCATCCATTACCAGTGCCGGGTTTACATATAGGCTAAACAAACTATAGCTTAGGGCAGTGTTTCCCAACCTTGGGCCTCCAGCTGTTTTTGAACTACAATTCCCATCATCCCTGACCACTGGTCTTGCTAGCTAGGGATGATGGGAGTTGTAGTCCAAAAACAGCTGGAGGCCCAAGGTTGGGAAACACTGGCTTAGGGCCCACTCTCTTGCCCCCCCCCAAAAAAGTTTAAAGAAAAATATACTGGATGTACATTTCCAAAATAAGATAAAAATGAAATGAAATGAAACCTACATAGAGCAACAGTGGCAAATGGCTTTAGATACCTATTAGGTCCATATATTACCATGTAGCATATGTTCAACACAAAAAACAGTGACAATTTGTTGTTGGCAAAGGACAGCTGGACATATAAAGGGCCCATTGCCTTCAGTAGCTTAGGGTCTCACCAAACCTAAATCTGGCCGTCCATTACCCTCCCCAGTTTACCTCTGGCTACTCCCACCTCTGAGAGGCACCCACAGAAAAGGTTTCCCTGAGAGAACATTGGACTGGAAAATGTTCCCCACCCTTGCCTTATAGAAAGAACAACCAATATTTATGGATGAACATCCTTCCAAAACACAACTTGTGCAACTGCAGTGGGTAGACATCAGTGGGCACCTTGTGAACAGGATCAAGAAATGGGTGCAAAAAGGAAAGTTATTTCACTGTACAATCGGGTCAGGAGTGGTGAACTTCAGGCTTAGGGGGCAAAAGTTGCCCTCCAGGCTGTCCCCAGGCTATACCTTTACTGGCCCTACTGTTTTTGCCTTGCTGGGCTTTGTCCCAGAACTCTGAGAATGCCTTTGGCTTGTCTGGATAGAGGATAGAGAGGGATGTGTGTAGAAACTAGGCTACTGTTCAAAGAAAAGAATTATACTCCTTGTTCCATTCACTTTTGCCTCTGGCCACAACCACTATTAGCATGTGGCCCTCAGAAGGTCATCAGATTGAAAAAGGTCCCCCATCATTGCTATTGATCACTGGTCTTCAACTGGTGAGACAGGACCTACTCGTGGGTTGTGGATTGATCCAAGGTGGGTCAGAACAGGAGTACTGTCACCATGCAAATATATAGTAAAATATTTAAGAAATTGGTTCCCCAATGAACCTTTGAGTAAGGTGTGGATCATGGGTCTGAAAAGGTTGAGGATTCCTGCTCTGGATGTTTGTCTCCAATGAATTGATTTTTTAAGCCAACCCCATTTACCAATTCTTTTGAACCCATCTTTTGGGCAACGTCTCCTGAGCTCTGCTGAGCTGGGAATAATTGTTTCCTGGTACATTAGGAAGGTCATCAGCCTGCCTGGTATTCAGTTACATGAATTGATGAAACAATTCAATGTTATCAGAAGTTCTCTCTAGCTTAACTTTTGAAGAGCATTCCCCTTTTTGCTTCCAGCTTTCAAAGTTTCTCCAGACTCAGGAGTGTAAATTCAATGCCATCCTGCAGTTTTCTGCTTGCTGTTTGTTTTATTGGAATGTGTTGACTCTTATATTTTCGGTTGGCGCAACTTTAGTCTGCCAAAAATCATGCCACCTTATGCATTATTTACTAGTTAATAACGCAAAACAGATTTCTCCAGAAGAAAAGCTTCTCTCTCTTATTGTTGTTGTTCTTGTTTTCCCTCTCCCTCGATGTCCATCCACTAAACAAGACCCCCAGTATCTAGGCTTGCAACCTTGAATGGGCTTAACCGGTAAATTCATCAGCTGAAGCTTTTTTGGGAGGGGGGGACAGAGTGGTGGGGCCACCATCACCTCTGCAGCCCTGCAGCTTATGGTGGCCACAGTAGAAGGTGGGAGAAAGATGAGGAGGCCTGATAGTGTCACATGATAAGAATGAGACTAGCTCAGGACCCAGCAGTTCCTGGGCTGGCTCAGCCTTTGCCCTCCCTGCTCTCAGAACACGTTATTTCCAAGCTCTCTACTGGCTACTTCCAAAGGGCAGACTATGAATGATACTTCTACCTACCTACCTACATGTGTGGTGGCCTGTGGTGGCCAGGTTCCTTTCCCAGAATGCAACAGGGAATGCTCTTACTTGTCAGCAAGGGAAGGATCTTTATTAAGGCAGAGCAGCAGTACAGATGTCAGGGCTTCGGGAATTCTACTCCTTCCCATTGGCAGCAAGAAGCAGAGAAACAAGATAAAGTCCTTTCTAATGAGTTTATTCATTTATAACAACTAGGGACAAAAGAACTCTGTCGACCTTAATCATTCAGATAGGTAGTTGTGTTGGTCTGATGCAGTCGAAATAAATAAATAAATAAATAAATAAATAAATAAATAAATAAATAAATTGTCCAGTAGCACCTTAGAGACCAACTAAGTTGGTTCTTGGTATGAGCTTTCTTGTGCATGCACACTTCTTCAGATACACTGAAACAGAAGTCACCAGGCCCTTATATATAGTGGGAGGGTGGGGTGGGGTTTTTTTCAGAAGCGTGGTAGGAGATGGGTGGTAGGAGATTGGTGTTACTCCAAACTGGGCTCCTCCTCCGTCCTTCCTAGCAACAGCTTCTCCCCTTATGGTGGCCACTCGTGGTCAAATGTCTCTGATTCTGTTGTTCCTGCACTCTTAAGGAACGCTGAGTTCTAAGAGAAGGGGGATCAGAAACACTCTCCAGTGACAACGTGTCAGCTGGCTACCCTGCCACAATTCCCCCCTCCTTCTTCTAACACTTCCCAACCCTTCTGTTCACCTGTCTCTGTGCTGTGACTTCTCTCAAACGCCTCAAATCCCTGCTGTGAAGCAAAGCTGCATTACTCTTATCCTGCAGCATCAGGAGAAGGGGTGGGGTGGGGTGTGTACTTTAACTGGTCAGACCAGTTAGCTGACAGCATCAACATCAGAAGGACATAAGAGCCCTGCTAGAAAAGGTCAAAGGCCCATCTAGGGCTGCATCTTCTTCTCACAGTGGCCAATCAGAAAAGCCCACAAGCAGGTCACTAACAGAAGAGCAAACTCTCTAACTTGTGATTCCCTACAACTGGGATTTCAGATACATAATGCCTAGGAAATCTCTCCACATCTTTGCCACACAGAGAGAGAGGGGGGGGGGGAATTGCCTTCTACATTTCTAAGGAACTATAACATGTATCTTTTTAATAGGTGTAAATCAAGGAATATATATATATATATATATATATATATAGGCACATCTAGGAAATGTAAGGATTCCAAACAGCCTTCAAAATGCATTTTAGCACTTTGGGAACTGAGAGACTGCATTAAAAAAGTTTAAATGGACTAATTACTCGACTTACATTACAGCCCCACGTCGGTTTTACAGCCTCGAATTTCAGCCCTTGCTGTTTCTTGCTAATGAAGTCGCCCATAAAATACACAGAATGATCTGTTGTGTAGTTGTTTTTTACTGACCTGCCAAAGAGAAAGGTTTTCTCTCCTTGGTAGGAAGACTGCAGATAAGGGCTGAGTCAGCAGCTCTTGGGGAAACTGAATCGAAAGGCCCCACTGGGAGGGAGCTTGGTTGAAGACGCTGAGGCCTAGGTTCTTGAAGCCCTCTTCTCACAGGTGGGACCTGAGTACAAGAGCTCTCTCCCCTCGCAGTTTCTAGCAACAATGCCAGAAGCATTCTTGCCTCCGGCACTGGAGGTCCCTTCCAACTCTACAATTCTATGATTCTATATCCATCAGGGTGAGAAGCCATTGATAGACTTCCAAGTTGGCAGTCATTGAGCTAACCTAGCAGAGACATTACCTTGCCAACAAAGGTCCGTATAGTTCAAGCTATGGTTTTCCCAGTAATGATGTATGGAAGTGAGAGCTGGACCATAAAGAAGGCTGATGGCCGAAGAATTGATGCTTTTGAATTATGGTGCTGGAGGAGACTCTTGAGAGTCCCATGGACTGCAAGAAGATCAAACCTATCCATTCTCAAGGAAATCAGCTCTGAGTTCTCACTAGAAGGACAGATCCTGAAGCTGAGGCTCCAAGACTTTGGCCACCTCATGAGAAGAGAAGACTCCCTGGCAAAAGACCCTGATGCTAGGAAAGATGGAGAGCACAAGGAGAAGGAGACGACAGAGGACGAGATGGTTGGACAGTGTTCTTGAAGCTACCAGCTTGAGTTTGACCAAACTGCGGGAGGCAGTGGAAGATAGGAGTGCCTGGCGTGCTCTGGTCCATGGAGTCACAAAGTGTTGGACACGACTAAACAACAACAACAACAACAACAACAACAACAATAACCATAAGATAAAAGCATCTCCTTGCACTCCTTGGTGGAATGGCAGGATAAAAGTCTTGGAACTCCTTTCTCAAGGAGCTGTGCCTCACACCTTCATTATCCAGCTTCTGTTAAATGCTGAAGGTGTGCCTCTCTACCTTGGCATTTGACACTTGAGGTATATGTTCTTAGGACCCACCTTATTTCTGTGGTTGTAAGTTACTTTAAACTGTTTCTAACATTGTACTTAAGGTTTAAGGTGCTGGTTTTGACCTTTAAAGCCCTATGTGGCCTAGGACCCACGTACCTATGGGACCGCCTCTCCTGGTATGCCCCATGGAGGACCTTAACGTCCACAAATGACAACATTTTGGAGGTCACAAGGTGATTAGATTGGTCTCAACCAGAGCCAGGGCCTTTTCAGTACTGGCCCCAACTTGGTGGGATGCTCTGTCAAGAGACTAGGTCCCTGTGGGACTTGACATCTTTCCGCAGGGCCTGCAAGACAGAGCTGTTCTGCCTGACCTTTGGTTCGGACTCAGTCTGACCCTTATGTTTCCCTCCCCTTATGGTTTTGATGAGGCTGCATTTTAAATTGCATTTTAACCTGTATTTTAAATTGGGGTCCCCCCTTATGTTTTTACTGTAATTTTACTGTTGTTAGCTGCCTTGAGCCTGGCTCTGGCCGGGGAGGGCGGGGTATATATAAAAAATCTTATTCTTATTCTTATTTTGGATCTTGCCCTGGGCCCTTGAAATGAAGGACAGGTAAGTAATAATGACTTAATATTAATATTAATATTAATCTTAATATTAATATTACTACTACTACTACTACAAACAGTGCACACTGCATCATAAGTAACCTCTTTCAGTCTATTTCACAGTATTGTGTTTTTTCATACATGTCTGAGATACCATGTAGAATTATAAATGGTTTGGCGTCTTTTTTGGTTCTTTACTGACTTCTTCATCCATGATGATCTTGCAGTCATCTATGAATTCGAGGGAGAAAATGTATCATGCCTATACCAATATTCCAATATCGTGATGGTCTGCATTTAACAAAGAAGGGGGGGGCACAGAGAAATGTCATCCCCAAATGCATTCAAAGGAACTGAATCCATTCAAGAGATGGAATTCATTAAGCCTCTGTCTTCAGAAGTATTTTTAGAAGACAGAGATCTAATTAGTTCATTGTTTAATGAAGTATATCGAAAGTGATTTGCTCTGTCTTCCATCTTGTTTGTTGCATCTGGTGACAGTCAAATTAAGGTGGGAGTTTTCCACTCCTAATGCAGCGCAAGAGGCAGGGGGGAGAGGGGGCAGCAGGCATCTCCTATGGTTCCTGGAGCACCGTGGGAAATTGAGGATGTGAGCATTCTTAGGATGCTAATTAGATCTGTGGCTGACACCACTGTGGGTTTCTGAACTGGCTGCGTTCAAATGTGCAGAAGTCATGTGGATGGGGTTGCAGTCTTCCCAAAACAGTAGATTCCAAATCAACCTTAAGGGTAGCCCTACATAGATCGCATTGTGGTAGTCCATTCTCGTGTGCATGAGCAGTGCTGAGGCTATCCATGTCCAAGAATAGTCATCTCAAAAGAATGTTGTGCTCTACCTCTCTTTTAAATCAGAACCAGTGAAGGCGGTGAAGGTCCTGTGTGAGTGTCTGGAGGCGGTTGGAGGATGGATGGCGGCTAACAGAGGTTGAATCCTGACAAGACAGAAGTACTGTTTTTGGGGGACAGGAGGCGGGCAGGTGTGGAGGATTCCCTGGTCCTGAATGGGGTAACTGTGCCCCTGAAGGACCAGGTGCACAGCCTGGGAGTCATTTTGGACTCACAGCTGTCCATGGAGGCACAGGTCAAATCTGTGTCCAGGGCAGCTGTTTACCAGCTCCATCTGGTACGTAGGCTGAGACCCTATCTGCCTGCAGACTGTCTCGCCAGAGTGGTGCATGCTCTGGTTATCTCCCGCTTGGACTACTGCAATGCACTCTACGTGGGGCTACCTTTGAAGGTGACTCGGAAACTACAACTAATCCAGAATGCGGCAGCTAGAGTGGTGACTGGGAGTGGCTGTCGGGACCCCATAACACCGGTCTTGAAAGACCTACACTGGCTCCCAGTACATTTCCGAGCACAATTCAAAGTGTTGGTGCTGACCTTTAAAGCCCTAAACGGCCTCGGTCCAGTATACCTGAAGGAGCGTCTCCACCCTCATCGTTCTGCCCAGACACTGAGGTCCAGCACCGAGGGCCTTCTGGCAGTTCCCTCATTGCGAGAAGCAAAGCTACAGGGAACCAGGCAGAGGGCCTTCTCGGTAGCGGCACCTGCCCTGTGGAACGTCCTCCCATCAGATGTCAAAGAGATAAACAACTACCTGACATTCAGAAGACATCTTAAGGCAGCCCTGTTCAGGGAAGTTTTTAACGTGTGATATTTTACTGTATTTTGGGTTTCTATGGAAGCCGCTCAGAGTGTCTGGGGAGGCCCAGCCAGATGGGCGGGGTATAAATAATAAATAATAAATAATAAATAATAAATAATAAATAATAAATAATAAATAATAAATAATAAATAATAAATAATAAATAATAAATAATAAATAATAAATAATAAATAATAAATAATAAATAATAAATAATAAATAAATTATTATTATTATTATTATTATTATTATTATTATTATGTAGGAAGAGTCCTGCTAGATTATGCCAAAGGCTAATCAAATCCAGAAACCTGTTCTCACAAAGGCCAATCAGATGCCTCTGGGAAGCTCCCCTGTTTCCCAGATTTAGGATGCAATCCCAACTCCAAATGCTGACCTCCGAGGCTTAGCAGAGTTTCCGGGCCACCATCATGTTTGCAGTTCTGCTGAGTCGGCCATGGAGATTGCCGAGTCAGCATGGAGCTGGTGCAACAATTACACCGTCCTGCAATGGCAGTGGGGCTGGTTTGGGATCTGGCAGCTTCGCTCGTCTTCTCCCCACCCTTGGAACACCCCATTTCATTGGCTTCCACTGGCAGTGAACCCCCAGTGGCACTTCCAACAACCCATTTAGTGAGAAGAAGAAGGACTTCTGCAGCAGCTGTGGCTAGCAGAACTGGGCAGAGGGACACCAGTTAAAGCTACTCCCCAGCCCAGCCCAAAGTGGGGTTTGGATTCAAAGGTGGGGGGAAACATGTCAATGTTCTAACAGCTGCTTGACCGGTTGTGCTCATCATTTGAAATGCAAGGAGAAACATTCAAAACAAGAATGACTGGGAGAGTCTTTCATCAATCAAGCTGATGGCATTCCATTAATCTTCGTATGTGTTTGAATTTGCTAATGAAAGATGGAGCCCAATAGTTACCTACATAATAAAAACTCTTTGTCGCTGGGTGTGACGTTAACATATGAGAGTGCTGGAGGTGAAATAGTTAAACAAGTTACCCAATCAGAACCCAGGGGGTGGAGTCAGAGGGACTATGAAACCAGCTCTGGGAGGGGCAAAGGGGGGAGTTCATTGGGAGTTGGGTGGTTGGTTGTAGTGGGAGTGAATTGGGATAGAGTTTGTGGGTAGGTTGAGTTAGTGTAGCAAAATAAGCTGAGTCAGGAACAGTTAGGGGCTAGGAAGACAAGTAAATAGCTGAGAGGTCTGTTAGTGAGTGAGAGCAGGTAGCGAAAGTTATAGGTCTGGATAGGCACCCCATGATTGTAATTGACTGAGACTGTTTATGATACCACACGCTTGTTAAACTGCAATAAATAAACAGAAGTTCCAATTTAACCCTGACTGGACTCAGTATTGTACCAGGTAGGGCGTGGGTGGTGGCAGCGAGAAATAAAGTCGGGGCACAGGGATCAATAGACAGTGAAACGTCCAGGGACTGTGTGTGATCACCACACTGGCTTATGACCAATTTGAATGGTTGAAAACCCCATACAGAGGGAAATAATTCTGCCTTTTGTAAATGCATGTTCTCTTTCAGAGAAGGTGTTTTATCTTAGCTCCTATATGGTGTGTGGGTTTCAGTTTTTGCATGTATTGATTCTTGTATCAAAATAATTCAAGGGATGGGATAAGTACATCAGAACATATTTTTTGTTTAATAGACTTCATTGGGAAGATGTTGGGAGGTGAAAACTGTTTACTGAGACCATGTGCTTGTTCGATCTTCCCACCACCATGTCGGATTTGGAAATTGTATTTCTCAAGGCATGGCAGCCACTAGCAATCCTTTTATGGACAATGACAACCACTTTCTAAAGCAGATTAAGAATATATGTTATATTGCATTCAGCATATGGTGCATTGTGGAACACTACATTGTGCAACCGACAATAAAACTGCCAATCTAATGCCGTTAGGCAAATCTGTGGTGCAGCCACTGTTGGAATACAGTTGTGGTCACTTCACCTGAAAAAGGCTATTGTAGAGTTGGAAAAGGTCCAGAAAAGACAACAAAAATGATGAAGGGGATGGAGCAACTGAGCTAGGCACCGGTGTCTGTGAAACAATTGCATGACACCTCTGTTCATCTGTGGTATAGATCAGCTTAAAATAACAATAATATTATAATAATAATTTATTATCTATACCCCGCCCATCTGACTGAGCTTCCCCAGCCACTCTGGGCGGCTTCCAATCAAGTGTTAAAAACAGTACAGCATTAAATATTAAAAACTTCCCTGAACAGGGCTGCCTTCAGATGTCTTTTAAAGATAAGATAGCTGCTTATTTCCTTCACATCTGAAGGGAGGGTGTTCCACAAGGTGGGCGCCACTACCGAGAAGGCCCTCTGTCTGGCTCCCTGTAACCTCACTTCTCACAATGAGGGAACCACCAGAAGGCCCTCGGTACTGGATCTCAGTGTCCGGGCTGAATGATGGGGTCTTGTGTCTTGTGGGTGGCTTCCTGGTCTTGTGGAACATACATCTGGATTTAAGTCACCTTGCCATAATAGCCTCAACACCAAAGCTGACATAGCTGGATGTCTCTGGAAGCTTTAGATGACTTAGGGCTTATCCACACCTAAAGTTTCCTCGGGAACCCAAGGTTTAGAAAGGCTGGTCTACACTGATCAGCAATGCCGGATTTACATGTAAGCTAAACAAGCTATAGCTTAGGGCCCCACTCTCTTGGGGGCTCCAAAAGAATTAAAGAAAAAAACAACAACTGGATGTACATTTCCAAAATATAAGATAAAAAACAAATAGAAGAAAACCTACATACAGCAAAAGTGTTTTGTGTTGTGTAGTGTCCTATGATGTAAGTAATGGGCCCCACCTGCTAGCCTGCTCCCTAAAATACCACTGGTTTGCTTATATAGGGTGCCTACATTCTGCATGGACTGGTCGCATGGCAACATGTGCAAATGACTTTAGATACCTGTTAGGTCCATAAATTACCATATAGCATATATTTAACACACACAAAACAGTGAAAATTTGTTGTTGACAAAGGACAGCTGGACATATAAAGGGCCCCATTACCTTCAGTAGCTTTGTTTGTTTAGTCGTTTAGTCATGTCCAACTCTTTGTGACCCCATGGACCAGAGCACGCCAGGCACTCCTGTCTTCCACTGCCTCCCACAATTTGGTCAAACTCATGCTGGTAGCTTCAAGAACACTGTCCAGCCATCTCGTCCTCTGTCATCCCCTTCTCCTTGTGTCCTCCATCTTCCCCAACATCAGGGTCTTTTCCAGGGAGTCTTCCCTTCTCATGAGGTGGCCAAAGTATTGGAGCCTCAGCTTCAGGATCTGTCTTTCCAGGGAGCACTCAGGGCTGATTTCCTTCAGAATGGATAGGTTTGATCTTCTTGCAGTCCATGGGACTCTCATGAGTCTCCTCCAGCACCAGAATTCAAAAGCATCAATTCTTCGGTGATCAGCCTTTTTTATGGTCCAGCTCTCACTTCCATACATCACTACTGGGAAAAGCCATAGCTTTAACTATACAGACCTTTGTTGGCAAGGTGATGTCTCTGCTTTTTAAGATGCTTTTTCAGTAGCTTAGGGCCTCATCAAACCTAAATCCAGCCCTGCTGATGAGCAGCAGCTCTGGAAGTTTTCAGATGGGGGATATTCCCAGTCCTATCTGGAGATGCTAAGGATTGAACCACATGCAAAACCGATGTTCTTCCACTGACCTATGGCCCTTCCCCACCACACATCTGTGGGTGACACATTGGCAACCCATGTCCGCACCTTCCAAAACAGCTCTTGTGTTCCCCAATAAAGCCACTGTTTATGGGGATGTGGATTCGGGTGAGCAAAGGATGGCGGTACCCACTCCAAGGTACCTTCTGTGCCAGCACGCGAGTTGCAGAAATCCCTCCCCAGAGAGATAGGGCAACTGCCTCAGGAAGCAGGGTCTACCAGGGCAGCAGTTTTACATGTTAGCCCTATTAGCATAATAATGCATATTCTGCCAGCCCGTCTGTGCCCCCAGAACTGCCACGCTTCTCAGAAATGAAACATTTTGTGGGCTTTTGCAGAGGAAATATTTCTTCTGGGATCAAATTAAAGCAGCGTTTAATTTAAATACTTGCCCTTTTGCACCCAAGCTGTTTGCATCAAAGGATTACATTGGTAATTTCAAATCTGCTAGCTTCCACAGCACTGATGTTTCTTGGTCCCCCAAAGGAAAGGGAGGAAAGGCAGTGATTTTACATACACCTACCCACCCACCCACATCTCCCTTTTGGAAAAAAAAATGACCTTTGAGATGTTTTTCAAGGGAAATGCTCTTATCTGAAGCTTTACAAATATTTTAAATTTATTACAAACACACACACACACACACACACACACCTTGGGGTTATCTCTAACTTCTTTCTGGCTATTTTGTCATACATTTTGTAAAATGTAGGGAGTGATTCTCAAAATGACTCAGTTATACAGCCATGGAAACATCTTGGTCAAGTTAGACAAATGTTCTAAGCACATCCAGTGGTAAAGGTATGGTCTCAGGGAGCCCTATTCATTTTCCTATATAAATGTGACTCTGAAAATATGATGGAGTCATAGAATCATAGAATCATGTTTTGAAGGTTTATCCTTGCATTTCAAATGATGAGCACAACCGGTCAAGCACCTGCTAGAACATTGACCTTGGGGGGAATCAGAGAAATCCAAACCCCACTTTGAAGTCGGCTTTCTTAAAGTCAAGAAATTGAGGCCTAGTATGCTTGGCTGCTCCTTTCCGCTGTATAGTAAACTTCAGAAGAGCATGATCACTCGCGCCTAATGATCCTTCCACTTCTACCCCACTAACCAGGTCATCAACATTGGTTAGGACTAGATCTAAAATGGCTGTTCCTCTTGTTGCTTCTCCCACTTTCTGGACAACGAAGTTGTCTGCAAGGCCAGTGAGGAATCTGTTTGACCTTATGCTCTTGGCTGAGTTTGACATCCAGCAAATATCTGGGTAATTGAAGTCCCCCATTACTACTATCTCCCTTCCTTTTGCATGCTTGGCCATCTGTTCCAGGAAGGCATCATCTATGTCCTCCGTTTGGCTTGGGGATCTATAGTAAACTCCCACAATGAGGTCACTGTTATTCTTCTCTCCCTTAATTTTGACCCAAATGCTCTCACTTTGGCTTTGAGGTTCTAAATCTTGGATCTCTTCACAGGTATACACTTCCCTGACATATAACGCCACTCCTCCTCCTTTCTTATCTGGTCTGTTTCTCTGAAATAGATTGTATCCCTCCATTATTACATTCCATTCGTGGGACTTATCCCACCAGGTTTCAGTGATGCCTATTATGTCATATTTAGTTTGCTGTACCAAGAGCTCAAGCTCATCTTGTTTATTCCCATGCTTTGCACATTAGTGTACAGACATTGAAGTCCATTAATCATTCCCCCATGTCTCTTATTTAAGGATTTTTTCCTCAAATGCATAAGAATTGGTCAGCTAAAATCCCAGGTTATTTTTCACTGCTATAATATAATAACAGTGTATTTTGATTTCAATTAACCATATATGAACACATTGAGGTAAAAAGAGAAAATCCAAGCAAAAATTCTGAAAAGAGTGGGGAAAGTATAGAGAATACCTTAAAAAGCAGTGCCCTCAAATTAATACTTGGACTCGTTTCGATTAACTTCTGCAAGATGATTTATGATACTTAAATTAAGAATAGTAAGAAAAGGAGACGGTTTACAAAAAACAAAAAGAGAACCATGTTGAGGTTGAAGGAAGTCAACTTGAAGAAAAGAAGAACTAAAATATGGTGCATATATATCATTGATTATCTGTTTTGTATAAGCTGTCGTTCACTATTATGCTTTATTTGTATTTTTTTGGTTTTTGTTTGTTTTCTTTCTTCTTGCTTGGTTTTCTTTTGATTGTGTATCATTATTTCTATGTTTAATTTTACAAGTCTCTCTCTCTCTCTCTCTCTCTCTCTCTCTCTGTGTGTGTGTGTGTGTGTGTGTGTGTGTGTGTGTGTTGTAAATAAACTCAATAAATAAAAAAGAGAGAAAACTTCATCTGACATGATAGCCATCTTCAGATACCTCAAGGACTATCACATGGAAGATGGAGCTAGTTCCCCCCCCCCTTCTCTGGAGGATAGGATTTGAATCAATGGCTTCAAATTACAACAACAACAACAACAACAACAACAACAACAACAACAACAATTCATTATACATATGCCACGAATCTAACTGGGTTCCCCCAGCCACAAGAAAGGAGATTCTGACTAAACATACAGAAAAACCTTTCTGATAATAAGAGCTGTTCCACAGTGGAATGGTCTCCCTCAGAAGGTGGTGGACTCTCCTTCTTGGAGGTTTTTAAGCAGAGATTCTTGCATTGCAGGGGGTTGGAATGGATGACCCTCGGAGTCCCTCCCAACTGTCAGGAGTCCAGGTTCCCAGCTTGATAACACAGTAAGCGTAGATAATTTAAAAGGAGGATTTATTGCAAAAACAAACAGATAGCTCTGGACGGCTCTAACAAAGCCACCGGCATCACTACTCAAAATGATCCTTCTGAAGATTCCTTCCGGTATCTGCAGAAGATATTGAACTTTCACTTACGTCTCTTGTTTTGCTTCCTGCCTAGCAGCCCTCCCCTTCTCCAACTGTGGGGAATTATTAGATCAGCTCCAACCTCTGCTTTTTCAGAGGGGCTGTCTCTGAGTTTGTTCACTCCGTTTTGTGCTTCCTGCAAGCTTTGGCTGTGTTCTAGGCTACTCCCATCTACCGCCTTATCAGACTGCAGGCCAAGGTCAGGAATAGCTGAATTCTGCAGCTGTTGGCTCTCCCCTGTCTAACGAACAGCTAAGCCTCTCTGTTCCTGGCTGCTTTCTGCGTTTGGCTGCAAATCTTTGCTGGGAGCTGGCTCATTCCTGACACCAACTCTACAATTGCTTTCTTGTCATTTGAATCCATTGGTTCAGGTCTTACCCTCTGGAGTGGGAGAAAAGAAGCTTGTTCCATCTTCCGTGTGACAGCCCTTCAGATATTTGAAGAGGGATATCAGATCACCTCTCAGACTCCTCCAGGCTGCACACACCCAACTCCTTCTATCCTTCGTCCCAAGGATTGGTTTCCAGACCCTTCACCATCTTGCACAGATGTCTGTACAGATGCATTTGGATTCTGACTCCCATAAACAGCGTAGCTCATGGCCAGACATACTGGGAGTTTTAGTCCAGCCATATCTGGAGGATAACAGGTTTCACATCCCTGATTTATAGGAAGATCATTTGCCTGGCGTTTCCTCTGCTCTATTTTCACTTCCCCACCCTGCATTTTTTTTGTTTGGTTTTTCGCAACCTTGTCCTTCCCTCATCTTTAGTTACCTCCTCTTTAATTGCTATCTTTCGGTCTCAGAAGTCTCAGTGCTTTGAAAGCCGGCTATGAAAATGGCTCTTTCTCTCATATATTTCTCCCCTCGCCTTCACCTGCTGCCCCAGGAAAGCAATCAAAATCTTAATATACAGAGTTAACTAGCGGCTGCCAGCTTTGTTGACTTTGTTTGCTGGAAATTAAAAGTGAGGCAAGGGCTAAGCTCAGCTGAATAACCTAATAGCAGAGAGGCAGGGAGAGAGAGCTACATACAAAAGGGAAAAAAAACCCTCTGAAATGGCAGGTTGCATTGTGAACTCCAAAAGCTATTTGCCCAGATCTGTTTTGATTTCCCTGGGTCTGTTTTGAAAGGAAATGTGCTGCCTCTGAAAGCTACATTTCCCCCTGTTTCTTTATGCTTATAGCCTTAAAAAGAAGCTATTGCTAAAACCTGGTTATCCAGTCATGGGCCTGCAACTGTTTTTGTTCCTTAGGGGGTATAGCAACTCCCCTATGAGGAAAGGAACTGGGGGAAAAACCTGGTGGTCTCATAATGCCATACCGCTCGACTGTCCCAATTTAAGAGGGACATCCTGGAATTACAGAAGCCATTCCGGCTTCTGATTGGATCCAGGAATGCCTTTTTTTCTTCCTTTGGGGGGGGGCTGTATCAGTACGCCTTTCAACCAATGTGCAGCGACTGGGTTCAATAACTGGTTCTGCCCCGACTGGACTGGGCAACTGGAGGACTTTCAGAGACCTTCCAATCCTGGAAAACAGGTCCCAGTGCACTGGACCCACAACTGTGCATTGTGAGCACCAGACTGATGCAGAGTAGAAATAAGGCGGAAGCTAGCTGTGAAGCATAACTCCTTTTATTTCTAATAGCTACTACAGACTAAAGAACTACTGGCTTGCATGAGTGTTACATCTCCCACTCAGCCATCTAGTCACTACATAGATAAGACTCTCTAAACACACAGAGTCAGGAAGTCAGGCAGGAGCAGAAGAATAGAAGAGCAGTTTCTGCCCCCTCCTTTCTCAAAACATCAGAATGAATATTGCAGAATTGTAAAAGGTTCAGAAAGGGGCAACGGAAATGATCAAATGGGTGGAGAGACTCCCTGGTGATGATGGTGATGACAAGAAAAGGTAAAGGGACCCCTGACCGTTAGGTCCAGTCATGACCGACTCTGGGGTTGTGGCGCTCATCTCGCTTTATTGGCCGAGGGATCCAGCCTACAGCTTCCGGGTCATGTGGCCAGCATGACTAAGCCGCTTCTGGCGAACCAGAGCAGTGCACGGAAACACCGTTTACCTTCCCGACGGAGCGGTACGTATTTATCTACTTGCACTCTGATGTGCTTTCGAACTGCTAGGTTGGCAGGAGCAGGGACTGAACAATGGGAGCTCACCCTGTCATGGGGATTCGAACCGCCAACCTTCTGATCAGCAAGTCCTAGGCTCTATGGTTTAACCCTGGTGATGACAATAGTGACAATTTATTACAGTGGTACCTTGGGTTACAGATGCTTCAGGTTACAGACTCCGCTAACTCATAAATAGTACCTCGGGTTAAGAACTTTGCTTCAAAGTGAGAACAGAAATTATGTGGTGGCAGCAGGAGGCCCCATTAGCTAAAGTGGTACCTCAGGTTAAGAACAGGTTCAGGTTAAGAATGGACCTCAAGATTAAGTTCTTAACCCAAGGTACCACTGTATTTACATGCCATCCATCTGACTGGATTGCCCCAGTCACTCTGGGCAGCTTCCAACAAATTCAAACAGTAAAACATCAAACATTAAGAATGGTTGCAGCATTTAGGACTTTTGAGTTTATGGTGCTGGAGGAGACTCTTGAGAGTTCCATGGACTGCAAGAAGATCCAACCTCTCCATTCTGAAGGAAATCAGCCCTGAGTGCTCACTGGAAGGACAGATCCTGAAGCTGAGGCTCCAAGACTTTGGCCACCTCATGAGAAGAGAAGACTCCCTGGAAAAGACCCTGATGTTGGGAAAGATGGAGTGCGCAAGGAGAAGGGGACGACAGAGGACGAGATGGTTGGATAGTGTTCTCGAAGCGACCAGCATGAGTTTGACCAAACTGTGGGAGGCAGTGGAAGACAGGAGTGCCTGGCGTGCTCTGGTCCAAGGGGTCACGAAGAGTCAGATACAACTAAACGACTGAAGGTGACCCAGAAACTACAACTAATCCAGAACGCGGCAGCTAGACTGGTGGCTGGGAGCGGCCGCAGAGACCACATAACACCAGTCTTGAAAGACCTACATTGGCTCCAAGTACGTTTCCGAGCACAATTCAAAGTGTTTGTGCTGACCTTTAAAGGCATAAACGGCCTCGGTCTTGTATACCTGAAGGAGCGTCTCCACCCCCATTGTTCTACCCGGACCATGAGGTCCAGCTCCGAGGGCCTTCTGGCAGTTCCCTCACTGTGAGAAGCCAAGTTACAGGGAACCAGGCAGAGGGCCTTCTCGGTAGTGGCACCCGCCCTGTGGAACGCCATCCCAGCAGATGTCAAAGAGAAAAACAACTACCAGACTTTTAGAAGACATCTGAAGGCAGCCCTGTTTAGGGAAGCTTTTAATGTCTAATAGGTTATTGTATTTTAATATTCTGTTTGGGTGGGGTATAAATAATAATAATAATAATAATAATAATAATAATAATAATAATAATAATTATTATTATTATTATTATTATTATTATTATTATTAAATGCAGCACATAGTTAACCTGTGGAACTCACTCCCACAGTAACCAGTGGTGGCCACCAACCTAAATGGCTTTGAAAGGATTTAGATAAATTCATGGAGGAAGGGTCTTTCAATGGCTACTAGCCATGATGGCTATGCTCTGGTTCCACAGCTGGTGGCAGCAATGTTTTTGAATGCCAGTTGCAGAAAACAATGGGGGGGGTGAGGGCTCTTGTGCTCAGATCCTGCTAACAGGTTTCCCACAGTTGATCCCTGTGAGAACAGGATAAAACATGGGCCATGGGCCTGATCCAGAAGCCATTTACTATGTCCACAAGTGGGAGCCAGAGCAAGAAGCGTGACAAACTGCACCATTTTGTTGCAGTCCTGATTGACCCAACTGTTGGAGACTGGCTGGATGAGGAGTGGTGGGCACTGCCCTCCCAGGACCCCACCCTACGTGGGGAAGGCACAGGAGCAGAACACTTGTTGTTGTTTTTTTAAAAAATAATATTTATTAAAGTTTTGAAAGTTACAGAAAGAAAAAAGAAAAAGAATTAAACATAACAAAACCATACAATGCAACCCAAAAACAAAAATATTACATATACATAACAAAAATAAAACAAAAACAGTTAAAAAAAAGAAAGAAAAAAGAAACACAACCAATACTTTCAATGTTATTAACTTTCTTTTGCTTGTTTCAGCGACCTCCTCACACCTCCCTCTTTTGTATTCCACTTCGATTATTTGTTTCAGCAAATCCTTTCCATCTTCCTCAAACTTCTGTCCTATCATTTAACTTAACAAATTCTAACATTGTTTTTTCCTTTAATCCAGTTACAATCTATTGTACTTAATTCTTTATACCATTTCTGCTAAAGCCATGTAACTTCATTCCAACATCTTTCTAACATTCCTTAATTTTACAATATTTCTGTAGATAATCTTTAAATTTCTTCCAATCTTCTTCCACCGACTCTTCTCCCTGGTCTCGGATTCTGCCAGGAGGAGAAGACTAGGATGCAGGTCAATGGTAGTGGGATACTGGCCACACCTCAGAGGATGGGACAAGTTGGGAGGTGTGAGAAGCAGGAAGCATGAGGGATCACAGAGAGGCAGAAGCAAGAAGGTGGCCCAACACAAGGCAGGGTGATGGGGCTTCCAGTTTGGTTGCAGGCTCCAACAGAGAAGAGAGCCAAACTCTGCATCTTCTTCATCAGCAGCAACAGGGCAACGTTTCTGATGAAGGCTCTCTGGCCCCATTGGCTCTCCGAATGTGAAGGATGTTACATGTTGCCAACCAATGGGCCAGACAGGTGCAAAGAGAAGCTTCTGTTTCTCACCGTAAGCCCTGACTCAGAGGGCAAAGGGTGAAAGAGGGGCTGCATGCCAGTTTGAGCAACTTCATTAGTTGGGTTTGCGTGGCAAGTCCCCTCCCCCAAGAGAAATGAAGACACTGGACACATTATGTAAGGTTAATGGGCATAAAAAGGCCACAACTGTATTGATTACAGAATTGGAAGGTATTGGCCTTAGGCATTGGCTCCTATCGACTACCCGGCATGGAAACCGGGAAGGGTTGTCCACAAGCCGCGGGAGTCCTGTTGAAGTACGCCAACTAGGATCCCACGGGTGTCACCGCTCGGGGGCGTGCCGGGGGCCCTGACCTCCCTAGGCTTCGGACAAGGCAACGCCCCCCGGAGTCCTCTACCGGACTACCCCTTCGATTGGGGTAGGTGATGGCGCTTCCTTCCCCCCCATTCATTTGCATAACAATTGACCCCTGCCAATGCCTAACCGCCAATACCGTGGAAGTTGTGATGTTTGCTATGAGGTAGGCGAAAAAAACCAAAAGGCTCGAAGTGTGCCAAATTGGAAAAATTCCTACCAGGCCCCTTGCAGCGACCAACCGAAGTCCATAGCAAGGCCATAGCTACCTAAACCTAAAGGGTGGGTGGGATGGGAAAACCGCTCGGCCGGGAAAGGGGAAAGAGGGCGGTCCCCGGGCGTGTCTGACCTTAAATGGGCTAGGCCACACCTCCCCGTCCCGCCGATTGGCGGGTGGGGTTTAAAGCACGCTCGGGGATTCCCTCATCACGTGGGGGCAAGGTCCCGCAGCCGCGTGAGTGGGTGGAGGGTTCTGCCCGCAACCCCCTCTCCTCCCAGTCAGGTCAGAAATGGCTTTGCCTTTAACAAGCCTCCTTGTATTCCCCTCCTGTTTCCTTAATAAAGAAACTAACTGCACATTTAGCCTCGTGTCTCTCTTGAACCTGTGAACGACCTGATCATCCTGACAACCCCTTGAAACCAATGTAGTGGCCATCACCACATCTTGAGGTTGTGCGAATCCCATCAGTTAATCCTGGTCTCTCTGTGATCAAACTTTCTTTTGCAATGCAGTTCGGGTTAAACCACAGAGCCTAGGGCTTGCCAATCAGATGGTTGGTGGTTTGAATCCCCACGACGGGATGTGCTCCCGTTGCTTGGTCCCTTCTCCTGCCAACCTAGCAGTTCGAAAGCACGTCAAAGTGCAAGTAGATAAATAGGTACCTCTCTGGTGGGAAGGTAAATGGCGTTTCCGTGCGCTGCTCTGGTTGGCCAGAAGCAGCTTAGTCATGCTGGCCACATGACCCGGAAGCTGTATGCTGGCTCCCTCGGCCAATATAGCAAGATGAGCGCCGCAACCCCCCAGAGTCAGTCACGACTGGACCTAATGGTCAGGGGTCCCTTTACCTTTACCTCAGCTTCACTGCCTGACCCCAGATTCTAGCATTGCATGGGAGACAAATCCCACTCCTTTCATCGTCTCACATCTCCTCCCTTTTTTCTCAGAAGCCTTGCGAAGAATGTCGCAGTCTGGGTTTCCTAGCTCAGCCTCCTGCCAGCGTGTGGGGGTGCTTCTTCACAGCTGTTGCGAATGAAATGAAATAAAATAAGAGCTGACGGATGCGGTTCACAGCAACAGCTAACCCACTCCATGGAAGTTCTGTCACTGCTCCCCTGGAGTTTGAAGCAGCAGACGTAAGACAGCATTTAACCATCCCTCTGGGAAGCCTTGAACTGCTTCGAGCATCTGTAAACCCAGGTTACATCTCAAGTACAGATTTAGAATTGGATTAATAGTCCCACATCTGATTTCCAACAAAGTGATTAAGAGTTGCTGTTTTCCCCCTGTACAGCAGTACATTAGAAAGATGGGAGTTTACATGCAAGCTCCATTTGGAAAACTTAATTACGATGGACTCCACGAAACTTCATTACAGGGGGACGTGGGTGTCCTAATCTCAGGGACTGGGCAGAGGAGGAATAGTGGAGACCACCTCCCCATCCTGTCCCTTCCAGGGAGGAGGAAGAGGAAGACAGTATAGATTTGCAACAGGGGTTTGAGGGAGGTCTCAGTTCAGAGGCAGATGAAGGGGAAAGCTGGGAAATAATGGGAGAACCAGAGCAACGCCAGGCTGACACATTGTCATCATCATCATCATCATCATCATCATCATCATCATCAATGTTATTTATATCCCGCCCTCCCCAGCAGAAGCCGGGCTCAGGGCAGCTAACAACAATAAAATAATACAACATTCTAAAATCATTTCATTAAAATTAATTCAACTCAAATTGATGGCAATCATATGCTAAAGTTATATGAAGATTGCCAAAGGAGGGAGTCAGGCTGTGCCCTGGCCAAAGGTGGTCTTGCAGGCCCTGCGGAAAGATGTCAAGTCCCACAGGGCCCTAGTCTCTTGTGGCAGAGCGTTCCACCAGATCGGAGCCACAGCCGAAAAAGCCCTGGCTCTAGTTGAGGCCAGCCTAACCTCTCTGTGGCCTGGGACCTTCAGGATGTTTTTGTTTGAAGGCTGTAAGTTCCTCTGTGGGACATACCAGGAGAGGAGGTCCCGTAGGTACGAGGGTCCTAGGCCGTATAGGGCTTCATTAGAAAGCATTCCAGACCCTCCATCTCCCAGAACCCAGAGAGCCTTAAAAGTAGGAGAGCAAAGAACTCAAAGACAGAGGGCGCATAGCAACACCCATAAAGAAGACGATGAGAATGATGAATTGGGGAAGTGGGAGAGACAGAGTGGTGTTGGTGGAGATTCACTCGGGACAATGCCTTTATCGAAGAGGCTGGGTTCTATAGCCTCTCTCTGTCAAGACTGAAATAAAAAAAGGACTGTAAGGAACTTTTCCTTATCTTTATACTTTCCTGGGCAACCAGCCAAGAGCCACTGACAGCATCCTGACACCTATCCCACACTGTACCATAACCCTCAGGTTTGGGGGGTTTGCTTTTTCAAAAAGAGTTTCTAGAATTCGTAGAACCTGAGAGATGGGCCAAAATGCTCCCCTGTTCAGTTTATTACTACGACGATGACTTGCCCTTCACCGTAACGTCCCATGGTGCTCTCCCAGTTCTGCTGGACAGGTGATGCATGGTGGGAAACATCAGGTTGTTCTGGCTCAGGGGATGGTGTCTATAAGGCTCCAAAGGCTCTGGACCTAAAAGCCCTGGTGGTCTGAAAGGTTCCTCTGGGATTTATTGTCCCAATCTGGTGTCCTACAGCTTCTGACTCTGTATCCAGGTGTCAGGAGTCCAGTCCCCAGCTTGATCACACAGTAAGCATTGTTAACTAAAAAGGATGATTTATTGTCAAAACAACAGATAGCTCCGGAGGGCTCTAACACAGCCTCCCAGCATCATCAGTTACGATGACCCTTCTGAAGACTGCTTCCGGCGTGACCAGAAGCAACTGAACTTTCGCTTCACATGTCTTTTGTTTTGCTTCCTATCTTGCAGCCCTCCCATTCGCCAAGACCTTGGACTGAGTGGGTCAGCTCCCACCTCTTCCCCATTCTCTGAGAGGCTGTCTCTTAACTCTTTCCTGCCTGTTTGTGCTTCCGGCGAGCTTTGACTGCATTCTAGCCTGCTCTCAGCCATTCCCTTATCAACCAGCTTTCCAAGGGGCAGGGGAGTTGGCACTAGCCAATGCTCATCCTGCATGGCAGTTAACCCTCTCTGTTCCTGGTTGCTTCCTTCAGTTGGCTGCAAACCTTCTCTGGGAGCTGGCTCATTCCTGACCCCAGATCACTGCTGGAGGCAAGGGTCATGACTGGTAGGCTGTCCTTCAATGCAAAATGAAGCAAATTTCTCCTCCTTCCCAACCAAGCGGTGGTGATGGCACCAAGGTCTCGATGGAGGTTTCCCACCCTATTTTCATGCATCCATAATCTTGTGGATTGACTACCGCCATGTTCTTTCCATGGGCAGTCCTTGGAGATGGCTTAGAAGTGGCAGCTGGTGCAGAAGGCTGAAATGAAGTTCATCTCCTGATTAATGTTGGAAGAAATACATTTTCAGGACTGCAACTTTCAAGACTGTGACTGGTTAAGTGTTCTTCACAGGCAGTGAATTGGTTCGTCAAAGCTGGCTTGAGCTACATAGGTTCACCAAGGGTTGGAAGAGCTGTGCGTACGTCGACAAGCTATTCAGACAACCACATTTGTCCAAAGTGCATTTCACGATTCACACAGCAAAGAGAGGGAAGGAAAGTTGTGCGATGTTCCTGCAGTTTGACCCGTAAACCCCGAGTCAGCAATTTAAAGGAAGAAAAGAAAGCAGAAGAAATATTTGAAAGCAGTGAAGAGATTGCAGCTCTCCTAATTGCTGCATTTGCCGGTGAAATATTAAGAAATTTATTGGGGGGATTTTCTACTTTTAAAAAAATTAAAGGGAGTTCATTATGCGCCATGAACCTGCTTAAATATTCATCATGTTGTTAATGAACCACATTCATTTTTAAAATGTGCAATCTGAGATGGCATCGAACATGAGTTGATAATAATATAATTTGCTTGTAATGGTGGAAGGGATGAGAACAGTGAAAATAATTATATTTCTAAACATTCGACATGGTTTCCTCCTGGCTAACGAGCAGCTGTTTTTCATTAGCTGTGATGTTATATCCTTAGCTGATCAACCTGGCACAGCTGGAAACATTTGGAAGGGGGGAAAGGTACTACATGTTACCAAACTGATACATCCTGAGAATAATTGAAGTGTTGAAGTGTGTGTGTGTGTGTGTGTGTGTGTGTGTGTGGCCTTCCATCTAGGCCTAAGCAGATATGGATGGAAATGAATACGAAAATTTCAGTTTCTCTGCTGCTCTCTTCCCTCACCCCCTAGTTTTAGGTTCAGTTAATCTCATTTCCACATCAGTTTGCATTTGATGTTGTTGTTGTTGTTTAGTCGTTTAGTAGTGTCCAACTCTTTGTGACCCCATGGACCAGAGCGCACCAGGCACTCATGTCTTCCACTGCCTCCCACAGTTTGCTCAAACTCATGCTGGGGTCTTTTCCAGGGAGTCTTCTCTTCTCATGAGGAGGCCAAAGTCTTGGAGCCTCAGCTTCAGGATCTGTCCTTCCAGTGAGCACTCAGGGCTGATTTCCTTCAGAATGGATAGGTTTGATCTTCTTGCAGTCCATGGGACTCTCAAGAGTCTCCTCCAGCACCAGAATTCAAAAGCATCAATTCTTCGGCGATCAGCCTTCTTTATGGTCCAGCTCTCACTTCCATTCATCAGTTTTACTCTCCATACTCTCACTTCCATACATCAGTTTTAGGTTCAGTTAATCTCATTTCCATATCAGTTTGCATTTACCACCACACAAAATTCAATCAACAATTATTATTATTTATTGATTAAACATATTTGTCACTTGTTACCTGAAAGGTCTCCAAGCCATTGACTTTCAAAACCATAAACATGGACACATCATACCACAGTAAAAAGAAGAAAAAATTCATACAAAACACCGAAACTCTCAAAGTTACGTGCCTACATGCACACACCATGCACACTGGCACATGTGCAAGAACGTGTCGCACTCTATCTGAGATCTCCCACCCTCCTACAGGTACCTCCAACTATCAGCACCAGAGTGGGGAGAGGCCTCCGTTCTTCTCTCACCAAGCCTGCCTCACTATGAGGAAAGACTGTAGCTCAGTGGTAAAGAATAGGCTTTGCTTGCTCTTGGTTTGGGGTTCAATTCCCAGCATCTCCAGGAAGGGCAAGGAGCGACCCCTGTATGAAACCCTAGAAGTCTCCTGCCAGTTAGCATAGACAGTCCTGAGCTAGATAGATCAAAGGATCAATGGTCTGGTAACTTCCTGCATTCCAGGGCTGTTTCCCCCTGTGTTGTCCTCCTTCCTTGCCTCACGGTGCCCTTAGCCTCTCACTGATCCCAATGGAACTACGAGTTCTGGAATGCACAGCAATGAGTGTCTCGAGTATCAATAGAATGTTCAATGGTACCCAATGGCTAGAGATCTTCAAGCATTCCGGAAGTGGCAATATTTAGAATCATCTAGTCCATCCCCCTGCAAAGCAGGAATCACGGCTCAATAATCCCCAACAGATGGCCATCCAGCCTTTGCTTCATCCTCTGATGAAGGAGAGTCCTGTTTTGTATTCCCCCTTAAGGAGCAGACGTGTGGAACTGTTATGTGTCACATGTCTGTTTACATTCCAGCACAGCTTGCTGGGAACTTCCATTGTGTGTATAGCTCTGGCTTTTCCCGTTCTCTCTAAAATGACAAGAGAGAGAGACGACATGTTTCTTTGTCCTGATTTATGATTAATAAATCTGTAGTTGTAGTATGCTTCCACAAGCCTCACGCCTATTCTGTGTGCGCAGTTCGCTCTGCTGATAGTGTGCCCTGGCTCTGAAGCCCGGGTCGCTGATTTATGTCGGAGCAGAGGCCGATGGTCTACACAAGAAGGGGATGGCCCGGCTGGGCCCTCTGCATGTCGACAAGCCCACCACCTTTCAAGGGAGTCCATTCCACTGTCAGATAGCTCTTCCTTCAAGCTGTTCTTTCTAATGTTTAGTCAGAAGCTCCTGCCTTAAAATTTGAATCCATTGGTTCGGGTTCTACCTTCTGGAGCAGCAGGAAACATGCTTGTTTCATCTTCCATGGGATAACCCTTCATATATTTGAAGGTGGCTATCAGGTCATCTCTCAGTCTTCTCTTTTACAGGCTAAACACACCCAGCACTCTCAACCGTTCCTCATCAGGCTTGGTTTCCACACCCTTCATCATCTTGGCAGCCTTCCTCTGCAGACATTCCAGCTTGTCATCATCCTTCTTAAACTGGGGTTCCCAGAATTTGGGAACTCTACGAGAAGTGGGTACAGTGGAGAGGGAAGCTCTTCTGAAATTCATGTGTCTATAGAGCAGTTTCTTACCGTGTGTGTGTGTGTGTGTGTGTGTGTGTGTGTGTGTGTTGTGTGTGTGTGTGTTGCCACCACCACATTTCCTCAGCATTATTTATTTGAGGATTTATAATCTGCTTTTTAACTTTTAACTTAGATGACCAACTCGACAATTCTAGGATTCTATGAAAGACATCATTATAAAATAAGCACATCAATGGTTAAGATACAATAAAATACATTTAGACCCAGCATTAAAATACTGATCAGCATCATCTGCACATTAGTTTCCAAAGGCATGTCTGAAGAGGAAGGTCTCTTGTGAAGATAATAACACAGGGAGTCAATCTAACATCCTTTGCGAGGGAATTCTGCAATATGGGAAAGGCCACCAACCATGCCTGTGATGTTTATGGAACCAAGCTAAGGTGCTCTGTCCCCTCTGCCTCCATCTCTACCAACCTTCTTGGAGGTTAATCTGCAGAAATGGAGGCGGAACTGTAGACTTGTGGCAATTCCACTATTTATTTCATTCTTCTAGCTTCACAACATGCATTTACATAGCAGTCTGTGGGCCAGTTCAAGATCTGAGGGTTTCATGTGTTGTTGTTTCAGTTGTGTTGCTGTTTAAAATGGATCTGGATGATGTTATGCTTCTTGCTGTTTGCTCATGAGTATTGGATTGTGGATTTAATGACATAAAGCATGGGTAGGCAAACTAAGGCCCAGGGCCCAGATCCGGCCCAATCGCCTTCTCAATCCAGCCAGCGGATGGTCCAGGAATCAGTGTGCTTTTACATGAATGGAATGTGTCCTTTCATTTAAAATGCATCTCTGGGTTATTTGTGGGGCATAGGAATTGGTTCATATTTTTTTCTTCAAAATATAGTCCGACCCCCCACAAGGTCTGAGGGACAGTGGACCGGCCCCCTGCTGAAAAAGTTTGCTGACCCCTGACATGAAGCTGCAGAATTACTTGAATTCTAGTTCTAATCCAGGTTTTCTCAAAGTCCAATCACTTCCACACAGTTAAGATTTTAGCCTCTGGGCATTCTCACACATAAATATTTCACCCATTGTTACGCTCCCTCTTGGGATCGCTTAGGCTTGTTTTCTTGCAGCATGGATATGGATTCTCCCCGCACCACAAATGTGCCATGTTAAATGTCAGCCCTGGTTTGGGAACCAATAACGTAAATTATACAAACGCCGGTAATAATATTGGAGCAATTTGACTGGCATTATATCTCTCACTTCTGTACATGCACCCTGAAAGCAAATCTTTGCATAATTTTGCTCTTGCCACACAATAAATAGCTTTCTGTGGTTGATTAAACACAGCACCTGTCTTAGCAGCTGTTTATTAACCAGCACACTCAAAGACAGAAGGCATTATCTCTTCCATTTGTGATGCTAAAGGAAGCTGTTTGCCGGCACAGCTTAACACGCCTGAACCGTGCTGGAGTTTTGTAACCCGTAAAAGACCGAGGAGTTAGGAAAATGATTTGTTTTGTTATTCTAATTGGCCACTGAAGTGCAGGGCTTGCTGCGTGCTGACTCCGCAGGCTGTTTTCATGCTAAAACAGATAGAATCCGCAAGCCTGCAAAGAGGTGAGCGAGGAGAAAGCAATGCTCTGTATTCCAAGGTGGAATTATTGCTTACATTTGGGAGGGATGCAGATTTTGATAGGGACATGAATCTTGGCTATGGAGAATGAATTGTGTGCAGTGTTAAAAGCAGGCTGTGTGTCCAAGGAGCTGACATATTTCTGGGGAATTCGTGGAGAATGGGACTCCTCTCCCTTTCTTGTGCTACACTGCTAGACTTGCCCCTGACTTCTGCAAGCTAAGAGACAAACAACCTTTCTTACTACCACTGCTAGAAAATGACAAGAGTTTTACAAGTGAGTTAACACCTGCAGATGATAATATTCTTGGCTGCATGAAGTAGCTGGCCTTTGGTCGGCATCCATCTGTCTCAAGAGACAATGGAGTGTTTCTCCAGGGGTGAAGCCAAACTGCTGTGTTAGTAGCACCGATGTGAACTCCCAGAGCACAAGGCTGGACAGTTTGTGTGGAGGTCCTGGCCTGACCAGGAGACACAACCCCTGCCTAGGCCTCACTGATGTGATCCAAAGGAAAGCAGAGCAATACGTTCAGCACCAGCTCAGCTGCAGGAAGAAGAAGAGAAGAAGAGTTTGGGTTTGATATCCCGCTTTATCACTAGCCGAAGGAGTCTCAAAGTGGCTAACAATCTCCTTTCCCTTCCTCCCCCACAACAAACACTCTGTGAAGTGAGTGGGGCTGAGAGACTTCAGAGAAGTGTGACTAGCCCAAGGTCACCCAGCAGCTGCATGTGGAGGAGCGGAGACACGAACCCGGTTCACCAGATTACGAGTCCACTGCTCTTAACCACTACACCACACTGGCTCCAGAAGGTGGTGTACAAAACACAATCAAAATGTCTTAGGGACTCTCCTCCACCTTTTGTAGGGTTTACTCCTTAGCCTTTTCTTCTCCTGAAGATATCCCAAAAGACAATAGAAGTTTAGGATCAGAGTTTTCCTTCTCCTAGATGGGCTACCTTCCCAAGTGGACGAGTCCCATCTGCTCCCAATTTCCTTCTACAGCAGAAACCACCTTCTTGACCATTGGACCCACAATTGGCCTCATCATCTCAATCCACCAGAGCCTGTCTTCGCATGCAGTGGGTGTCCAAGTATTTGACCACGATCCAATTATAGGTGAAAATGTTTGTCTAGCACGCCAAACCAAATCATAGTTCAGGAATGGGGAATCTTTGGGCCCTCAAGAGGTTGATGGGATTTGTGGTCCAACATCACCGATCACTTGCACTGCTGGTTGGAGACCCATTGCCATTCCAGGGTAGATTCCTGCATTGCAAGGACTAGATGACCCCTAGGGTCCCTTCCAACTGGTTCTATGATTCTACTGAGCTTGATGGACCAATGGTTTGACTTGAGATAAGGTAGCATCTTAGGGAGGCTCCTAGCAGCTATGCTGTTCAAACAGGATTGCTCAAAATCTCAGAGAAAAGGTCTCAGAAGGAAGGTTGATACAATGGATATTGGCAATGTCGAGCCTCTGAATGTGGGGCGCAAATAGCAAATCATGGGGATTGCACCCCACTCTGCTTGTGGGATCTCAAATGGCATCTGACTGCCTAAACTTGGGGTCAGATTACTGCACCCTTGACCTCATTAGCAGGGATGGCCCACCCTGTTCTGCAGCCTGAGACATAACAGGAAGCTGCTGTCTCCCACCAGCAGCCCAGTGCTGATGTCCCCCAGCCAAAGACTCAGTTGCCATGTGCCCATGGGATCTCTGTCCCATGGGATTCTGCTACCTGAGGTGACAGCATGCTGCTCATTCACTATAAACCATAAAGGTAAAGGGACCCCAGACCATTAGGTCCAGTCGTGACCAACTCTGGAGTTGCGGCGCTCATCTCGCTTTATTGGCCGAGGGAGCTGGCGTACAACTTCTGGGTCATGTGGCCAGAATGACTAAGCAGCTTCTGGCAAACTAAAGCAGCGCACGGAAACGCTGTTTACCTTCCCACTGGAGTGGTCCCTATTTATCTACTTGCACTTTGATGTGCTTTCGAACTGCTAGGTTGGCAGGAGCAGGGACCGAGTAACGGGAGCTCACCCTGTCGTGGGGATTCGAACCGCTGACCTTCTGATAGGCAAGTCCTAGGCTCTGTGGTTTAACCCACAGTGCCACCCGCGTCCCATGAGCTGTGGATATCCTACTGCTATTGTCCCACTTGAAATCTGATGCATAAAGTGTTATGTATTGATGTTCTCACCCTGGCCACCAGGGGTATCGTGTATATAGTTTTCACTCAGGTCCACGTCAGTTAATTTAGGCGGGAAACCAAGGGTGGTGGTTGTTACAATGTTGACAGCTGACTGCCTTTAAAAGCTGACTGAGCTGTTTGCTGTTCAGTTCAGTTCCAGCTTACTTATAAAGAACTACTTGGAGAAATCTCTTGAGTTGTCTGCTATGTCCACCCACTATTTAATATAAAGTTTCCATGAAATAGGCAAAGCTGCTAAGGCCCGAGACTACAGTTTCCACGAGGGTTCACCTAAATATTCAAGGGGAATTGGGAAGTGGTTGCTTGAATACAGTATTCAGAGAAGTTCCCAGGAAAGCACATAAGTTTTAGGAATGTCAAATGCAAGCTCTGTACATCCTTAGGCCTTTGCTGAGTTTGCGATGCTAAGCACCTGGGCAGGTTGGCCGACAGAGGGCTTTGCAGCTTGTGTTAGCGTGCTCTGATTATTCCGGCATAACCCAATTCTTAGGATCAGTCTGTTGATATATACTGGTTGCATTTCCCCTCTGAATACATCAAGAAGGGACCTCCATTTAAAATGAAATCAAAGCTGAATTTGTCTGGGATTCAACTCCCCAAACTGATTTAGCAAGATGTTAGAAGGCCTCATAAATATTGACACGTTCCTTCCCCCGCCCTCTCTTTCTTCCTTTCTCCCTTTCTTTCCAAGGACTTATAACTCTGTGCTCTGCTTTGTACTCAGCTCAATAATGCCTCCATGTGTTCTGACACAGAGGAGAGCGAGAGATTTTGCCACGGCCCGCCTGCCTGCCCCCCATCCCTGGATTGCTTTGACACATGGAAACTTTTAATTACCATGTTGAAGTGTCGTGCCAATATCGTCTCCTGGAACACTCATGAAGCCACTTTGTGGTGATGAAAAATTAAAGGTTTGAGACATCTATTCCTTCTGCCGCATTTTGCCTCGTGGGCACCAGAAAGCGTCCAATTCCACCTAGGCCAGCCATGCCAAAGAAAGACTTTCAGCAGAGCGTGCTAGAATGCAGTCCTCCGAAATTGCAATGTGGCTCCTTGAACTGTTTCTATCCGCTTGGTAGGTTCCCTACCCAGGAAGATGCAAATTAAATTAACCCAGAGGATACAAAGAACAGCAATGCTAATTGCTGCAGGAAAAGAGGGGGAAGGGGAGGGGGAAAGAGGTTTTGAAGCTTAATTGAGTTTTATTTGGCAGTGTTTGAGAAGGTGTAAAATACAGCGATAAAGCACAGTGATTAATAAAGCCAAGAACAAAGTTAAGTTTACGGTTGCATGTAATTCGTTTCTGTTTTTCTTCACAAACCATACCGTAGGAAAGAAGGCAGCTGCTGATTTCTAGTGTTGGTGGGGCTGTAATTTTTAACCACCCCTTCCTTGCCCAACCAAGACCTGCTACATAACTGGTAGAGGAAGGAGTGCAAATGATGATGATGATGATGATGATGATGATGATGATGATGATTGGATGGCCATCTGTCATGGATGCTTTAGTTCAGATTCCTTCATTGTAGGGCAGGGGTCAGCAACCTTTTTCAGCCATGGGCCGGTCCACCATCCCTCAGACCTTGTGGGGGGCCGGACTATATTTTTGGGAGGTAATGAACGAATTCCTATACCCCACAAATAACCCAGAGATGCATTTTAAATAAAAGCAGACATTCTACTCATGTAAATACACCAGGCAGGTCCCACAAATAACCCAGAGATGAATTTTAAATAAAAGGACATATTCTACTCATGTAAAAGCACACTGATTCCCGGAGCATCCACAGGCTGGATTGAGAAGGGAATTAGGCCGCATCCGGCCCCCGGGCCTTAGGTTGCCTACCTCTGTTGTAGGGGGTTGGGCTAGATGACCCTTGAGATCCCCTCTAATTCTACAATTCTATGATTCTATGTTTAGGGGAGCTTTTAATGTTTGACAGACTATTGTATTTTAATATTTTGTTGGAAGCTGCCCAGAGAAACCCAGCCAGATGGGAGGGGTATAAATAAATAAATAAATAAATAAATAAATAAATAAATAAATAAATAAAAATAATAATAATTACTATTATTATTATTATTTTCTAACAACAACAACAATAACAACAACCATTTTATTATTTATATGCTGTGCATCTGACTGGTTTGCCCCAGCCGCTGTGGGTGGCTTCCAGGAAAATATTAAAACACCGTAGAACACCAAACATCAAAAAGTTCCCTATGTGCAAAGTGTCATGGTTCCCATCCCTTGGAAGGAACACCAAGCCCCCTTGTTTGCAGATGAGGAGGCATCAGCACAAATACCAGGCAGAGTTGAGCATATTTTTCATCCGTGTTCGACACACCCTCGAATGCGAAGGGCAGTTTTTTGTATTCCTGAATCACAGTTTTAACACATCCCGAAGGGATGGCCATGATAGTCTCTGGGCTCATCTGGTCTTTCTTTTGTGTTGCATTTCTAGGCACGGGTGAAATGTTCTGAAAAAATGGTCTATTAGACAAAAGTGCTACAAGATTCACAGTGAAATGCGGATGAACTTTCATGAAACCTTTTTTAATCAAACAACAACAACACACAAACTGATGTGGAAATGTGGAGAACTGTACTGGAGATTTTTAAAATGAAAAGCTGGAAGAAACTGGAATTGGCCTATTCTCTTGCCCCTAGGTCCCAGAGAACATAATGATGGACCTCCTGGTTGTGCGTAGATTCCCCCCACCAACCCAAAGATCCTGGAGTTCAGGGCCATTAAAAGACAGCTAAACTAAATTTAGGAAGCTCCCTCCTGGGTTGCCATCTGATGAAGCTGAATGGGAAAGCTAATGATCTTCACTGTGTACTTTGGGTAAAATATGGCCCCACCCTCACCATTTGGCAGGGGAATAGAGACAGCAGCTATTTTGCTTGGCCTGTGCTGTAAGATGCATGGTTATGAATCGCAGAAGACCTCTTGGGCAAAGCTTGACATTAGAACTCATGGAGGTCCAATGAAGCTGAATGTTGGAAGATTCGGGACAGATGTTAAAAAGTCCGTCTTCAGAGAGTGCAGAGTTGAACTATGGAACTCACTGCCACAGGAAGCAGTGATGCCTCTGAAAAAGGATTAGATTATGGTAATTCATGGAGGAGATGGCTACTGGAGGCCACTAATCATGGTGGCTATACTCTGCCTCCATTGTTGTAAGCAGCAGTGCATCTAAATATTGGTTGCCGGGGGGAAGAGGGCTCTCGTGTTTGCTTGCAGGTTTCCCACAGACATCTGGTTGGTCACTGTGAGAAGAGGGCGGTAGACTTGATGGGCCACTGACCTGATACAACAGGCTTTCTTTGTGTTCTTAAAGCATTCAAAAGCCAAGCATGTCAACCTAATGTTTTGGACTGAATAAAGTCTACCCTAAAGTGCAAAATGGAAGTGAGAGCTGGACCATAAAGAATGCTGATTGTCGAAAAATTGATGCATTTGAATTATGGTGCTGGAGGAGACTCTTGAGAGTCCCATGGACTGCAAGAAGATCAAACTTATCCATTCTGAAGGAAATCAGCCCTGAGTGCTCACTGGAAGGACAGATCCTGAAGCTGAGGCTCCAAGACTTTGGCCACCTCATGAGAAGAAAAGACTCCCTGGAAAAGACCCTGATGTTGGGAAAGATTGAGGGCACAAGCAGAAGGGGACGACAGAGGACGAGATGGTTGGATAGTGTTCTCAAAGCTACCAACATGAGTTTGACCAAATTGTGGGAGGCAGTGGAAGACAGGAGTGCCTGGCGTGCTCTGGTCCAGGGGGTCACCAAGAGTCGGACATGACTAAACAACAAAGCAGCAACAAAAGTGCAAAATATTAGGCTGTGTTGATAAGATAGTCTGGAGGTGTGGGGGACTTCTTAAATGTGAGGGCCACATTCTATTTGAGACAACCTCCCAGGAGCCACTTACCAATGGTTGGCAGGACCAGAGAGGAAAATCGGAGGAGCAAATAGATAATTTACCTTTGTGCCCTAAGCTTAGATATTTTGAAATGTTGTTGTTGTTGTTGTTGTTGTTGTTAATAACCCACCCTATACCCTAAGGGCATGTTACTACCATTCATAGGCGCTGACTCCAAGTGGTTGAGGCAGTTTAAGCCCCCAAAATATAATTTTTTAAGGGGACTAGGCCCCTCAATATTCTGAGGATGTCTTGCAACATCGCACCGGGCCCCCAATCCTCTGGAGAAACTGGCGCCTCTGCTACAATTAAAACACAAGGTTAATATTGAAACACAATATGACACAATCTTAAGAACAGTTCAGAACAATTTGCAGTCCCAGAAGTATGCCGGGTTCCAAAAATATACACGTTGAGAGTCAGAAGCCAGAGTGAAGAGGTGCGTTTTCAGCAATGAGGCTCGCAGGTGGAAAAAGCTTTTTGGGTGTGTTATATATCTTTATTATTTGTAAAGGAAATCGTCACGCGAGTTAATACTTTATTATCCCTTTGGAGCCATGCTGTATCTTTGTTCCACTGCCCTCTGCAAGGCTTTCCATTTTTACATTCTCTGTCTTCTTTCTTTTTGGGATGTTTGCCCTTTGGTCGCTGTTGTTGTTGTTGGCAAAGCAATGAAACATAATAAATAAATAAATAGTTAAGGGATAAACAAGCCTGACCTCTTTGCGTGGCCTTTTGAGTAGAGGGCGGGGGGTTGGGGGTGGCGAGGCCGGCTGTAATTCCATTGTGCGGCTTTCAGTTGACAGAAGACATGCAGGCAATTTCCCCCTTTGCTTTATTTAATGGATGTTTACAGATTACTTATGTATTGTTTTCGTGAAGCTGCCAGCTTTGGGGGCTCGTTGTGCGATGAAGGCCGGGCTGCATATTGAACAAATAAATAAATTATTGCCGGAAGGCAGCATGATAGAAACAGAGTGCAATTAGGCGTAGCATGGAGAAATCAGATAGAGAAAAGGCTTACCCACCCCTTCTCATAATACTTGAGAAGTTCTGATTAAAGTGAATGTTGGAATATTCAAGACAGATGAAAGAGCCCTTCTTTGTACAGCGCATGGTTGAAGTGTGGAACTCGGAAACAAGAAGAACTACCGACGAAAGAAGAATGGCAGACGAAATTAATGGACTATGCAGAATTAGATAAGATGAAAGGAAGGATCCAAAAGCTGCGGGACCAGAGATTCTCAGAGGACTGGAGTAAATATTTGAAATATTTGAGGAGCAATTGTAATCAACAGATTACCCTAGCAGGACGTCAAGAAGTTTTGTAAGGAGGACTATGCGAAGTATTGCAGAGAAGATTGTGAAAAGAGTTATTAAAGGTAAAGGGGACCCCTGACCATTAGGTCCAGTCGCGGACGACTCTGGGGTTGCGGCGCTCATCTTGCTTTATTGGCTGAGGGAGCCGGCGTACAGCTTCTGGGTCATGTGGCCAGCATGACTAAGCCACTTCTGGCCAACCAGAGCAGCGCACGGAAACGCCATTTACCTTCCCACTGGAGTGGTACCTACTTGCACTTTGATGTGCTTTCGAACTGCTAGGTTGGCAGGAGCAGGGACCAAGCAACAGGAGCTCACCCCGTCGTGGTGATTCGAACCGCCGACCTTCTGATCAGCAAGTCCTAGGCTCTGAGGTTTAACCCACAGCGCCACCCGCATCCCTTGAAGAGAGTTATTAGTTAAGGATAATTAAAAGTAATAGAGAAATTAAGAAATGTAGATTAAGTGATAAAGATTGAAAAATCTTCAAATGTGGTTGATGGGAGTCCAAAACATTGTATAAGATAAGAAAGTATGTGATATGATTTTTGGAAATTATTTGTAAAAATCAATTTTATTTTTATTTTTTTTTAAGAATTGTGGAACTCGGTCCCGCAGGAGTCAGGGAGGGCAGAGGCGGAGCTAGCTGCTCCAGCCCCCCAAGTGGCACACATGCTGTGCATCCCAGGGGGCGCAGTGAGCAGTGAGCATCCGGGGGGTGCAGCGATGTCACCCACCCACCCCGGATGACACCCGGGGTGGACTGCACCCACCACGCACCCCTTCCTCTGCCAGTGAGTGAGGGCCACCCACTTGGCTGTTAAGTATTGTGATTTAATTTACTGAAATTGGGACTGCTTAAATGCACGACTGTGTGATAAATTCTAGAATGTTCCCCAGTAACTCTCACATGATTGGTTAACTCTGGTCACATGGGAGGTGTCTTAATACGGTGGACCCTTGGGTTACGTTACCTTTGGGTAATGTAACTTTCGGGTTGTGAACGCGGCAAACCCAGAAGTGTATACTTTGGCGGTTTCAGGCCTTTAGTCTGTTGTTGTTTAGTCGTTTAGTCGTGTCTGACTCTTCATGACCCCCTGGACCAGAGCACGCCAGGCACTCCTGTCTTCTACTGCCTCCCGCAGTTTGGACAGACTCATGCTCGCAGTGGCGTAGCGTGGGTTGTCAGCACCCAGGGCAAGGCAAGTAATTTGCGCCCCCTAACCCATGGATTTGCGCCCCCTAACCCTAACCCCCAGATGTTGCGCCCGGTGCGGCCAGCTCCCCCTGCACCCGCCACGCTACGCCACTGCATGCTCGTAGCTTTGAGAACGCTGTCCAACCATCTCATCCTCTGCCGTCCCTTCTCCTTGTGCCCTCCATCTTTCCCAACATCAGGGTCTTTTCCAGGGAGTCTTCTCTTCTCATGAGGTGGCCAAAGTCTTGGAGGATCTGTCCTTCCAGTGAGCACTCAGGGCTGATTTCCTTAAGAATAGATAGGTTTGATCTATCTTTAGTCTATCTTCCCTAAATGGGGGGGGGGGCATGAAGCGGTGACACATGCCCCCCCCCCTGCAATGGCGATCCCAGGTTCCCTGTTAAAGGGGTTGTGTTGAGGGGAGTCACTGGCCATACGTTGAAAGGTTGTCAGTGCTCTCCCCTGTGTCGCAGTGAAATGGGAGGGGGGCTCTCTGCTTAAACATACACCTTCCAGAGCCAGCCCAATCCCCAGACAGACTGCTTAACCCCGATGTGCCCCAGATCCCCAGCTGGGGACTGGGAGGGATAAATGCCCAATGCCTAAACCAAGGTCTTCCTAAATCTGAAAGTTCAATAAAGTTGTGGCTAATTTTAATCCCATAACACGTGTCACGAATCATTATTCCACCTGGGCACGCAGTAATGGCTACCCAGAGCACATGGAATCCTTCCTGATTTAGAGACTTTCAAATCACACATTGCGATTTGGATTTCATGCATGCACACTTTTCTGAAAGTCAAAATTCCTGCTCTGTAGGACTCCACGGTTTTGCAACCAGCCCCCCCTGCTAAAATAAGGAGAAGAGGGAAACCCTGGCTGTGCGCTGTGGTTTCACTGCAAAGCGAGGTTTTGATTGAAGCAGAGATGATAGAGATTTGACACTGGAGCAGAAAGATGTGATGCCACGAGATGTATGGGATTTTTCCCCCCACGTGGGAAAGAAGGAATGAAAGAATGAGCTAATTGCATTTTTATCTTTAAAAGAAGTTAACAAATTACCATTTCAAAGCGGGATTTGCAAAACCCATCACTTTTCAGAGATTAAGTTGGTCTTTGATATATAAATATATATATATACACACACACACACACACACACTATTATTATTATTTTTTTGACATGCCAGTTTTATTATTCCATCTTCAGGAAGAGACATTTTGAAATGCACACAAAGAACTGGCGTTTCAAGGGTGTTTTCCAGTGCAAGACCCATGTAGAAATCATTTTGGAACTGTGCAAGGGCAAATTCAAATGTTCTTGCAGGGCTCATGTTCATTTCAATAGGGGTTGCTCTAGAGTCCAAAAGGGAAAGTTACAGCAGGCATAGGAAAGATCTGTGGACCCCCCAAATGTTGTGGGACTGCGACTCCTGTCAACCCCAATGAACAGGGATAGTGAGTCCTGCAGTCTAGCAGCATTTGAAAGGTTGCAGGGTCCCTGTAGCTGCTGTAAACTGCCCAGGGTGGAATCTACACACATATAAAATATAAAACACATCTGAAAATGCTTTTTTGAAGTGTTTTTGTTTTTTTTTAAATAAAAAAAACAACACATTGAATTTACCATAAGGCTCACCATCTCCATCTAGTGTCACATTGTATATTGTACTTAAAACAGACTTAAAACATTTTATTTTCAGCTGTATAGCTGAATTCCAGGACGCACCCCGGAAATGATCTCTTTCAGCTTCTGCCTTCTGGAGGAAGGCAGAGGGTTATAAAGATTAGGACTAGCCATCTGAGAAACAGTTATTATCCAAATGCGATTTTGGTTTTAAACACAGTGTAAGGTAGTCTCTGTGTAAGTATATTGTATTTAATTATGGGGTATCAGCAAGGCATTTGACAAGGTGCCCCATGATATTCTTGTAAAGAAGCTGGTAAAATGCGGTCTTGACTATGCTACCACTCAGTGGATTTGTAACTGACTGACTGACCGAACCCAAAGGGTGCTCATCAACGGTTCCTCTTCATCCTGGGGAAGAGTGACTAGTGGGGTGCCACAGGGTTCTGTCTTGGGCCCGGTCTCATTCAACATCTTTATCAACGACTTGGATGATGGACTCAAGGGCATCCTGATCAAATTTGCAGATGACACCAAACTGGGAGGGGTGGCTAACACCCCAGAGGACAGGATCACACTTTAAAACGACCTTGACAGATTAGAGAACTGGGCCAAAACAAACAAGATGAATTTTAACAGGGAGAAATGTAAAGTATTGCACTTGGGCAAAAAAAATGAGAGGCACAAATACAAGATGGGTGACACCTGGCTTGAGAGCAGTACATGTGAAAAGGATCTAGGAGTCTTGGTTGACCACAAACTTGACATGAGCCAACAGTGTGACGCGGCAGCTAAAAAAGCCAATGCAATTCTGGGCTGCATCAATAGGAGTATAGCATCTAGATCAAGGGAAGTAATAGTGCCACTGTATTCTGCTCTGGTCAGACCTCACCAGTGTGTGTCCAGTTCTGGGCACCACAGTTCAAGAAGGACACTGACAAACTGGAACGTGTCCAGAGGAGGGCAACCAAAATGGTCAAAGGCCTGGAAACGATGCCTTATGAGGAACGGCTAAGGGAGCTGGGCATGTTACAGATAGGTAGCCGTGTTGGTCTGCCAAAGTCAAAACAAAACAAATTCCTTCCAGTAGCACCTTAAAGACCAACTAAGTCAGTTCTTGGTATGAGCTTTCGTGTGCATGCACACTTCTTCAGATACATGTATCTGAAGAAGTGTGCATCTGAAGAAGTGTGCATGCACACGAAAGCTCATACCAAGAACTGACTTAGTTGGTCTTTAAGGTGCTACTGGAAGGAATTTGTTTTGTTTGGAGCTGGGCATGTTTAGCCTGGAGAAGAGGAGGTTAAGGGGTGATATGATAGCCATGTTTAAATATATAAAAGGATGTCACATAGAGGAGGGAGAAAGGTTGCTTTCTGCTGCTCCAGAGAAGCGGACACGGAGCAATGGTTCCAAACTACAAGAAAGAAGATTCCACCTAAACATTAGGAAGAACTTCCTGACAGTAAGAGCTGTTCGACAGTGGAATTTGCTGCCAAGGAGTGTGGTGGAGTCTCCTTCTTTGGAGGTCTTTAAGCAGAGGCTTGACAACCATATGTCAGGAGTGCTCTGATGGTGTTTCCTGCTTGGCAGGGGGTTGGACTCGATGGCCCTTGTGGTCTCTTCCAACTCTATGATTCTATGATTCTATGATTCTATCAGAGTTTTAGGGGGCTAACCAGGCTGGGATAGCTGGGATAGCAGGCTTGTTGGTTTTTGAATATCTGATGTCAATTTTTTCAATTTTGTTGTTCTGTATGGGACAATGACAATAAAGATTATCGTATCGTATCGTACATGGGATGGCTGTGCAGGGTAGGGTACAGTTGGGTTCAAAGAGATCCCAGACAATTTCCCTTGACCAGATTCTCACCTGCTCTGCTTTAGTAAGGTTGAATCTTCACATGCTTCAGACCATATGACTGGCCAAAATTGGGATGGACCTCCTTGGAAGTGCAGTCCTTGTCACCAAATTGTTGTTGTTGTTTAGTTGTTTAGTCGTGTCCGACTCTTCGTGAGGCACTCCTTTTTTTTTTTTTAATAATATTTATTAAAAGTTTCCAATTATAACAATATAAAAAACAAACAAACATCCAAATTTAAGATCTTATTTTCCATAACATCTTTCCAGGACTTCCCCTCCCCTCCCCCTCTTATATTCCAATTCTTACAAATAAATTCAGCAATTTATTATCCCAAATTTTAACCTTATTATCCTTAGCCCAATTTAAAAATATTTTCCCATCTCCTAAGATCGACCTATTCCCTTCCACGCGTTCCCCCCTTTAATATACATAATAGATTAAAATATAATAAAATAAAATATGATTTTACACCCTTTGGATTCCAAATTTCCCTCCCCCTTTTCCTGGTTGCATTCCCCATATTTATCAACATCTGATGTCTTCCTGGAGCTCCCACATTTATTTAAACCATAGTCCTTTACCAGTCTTCTTTAATTTTAAATGTCCAATCTTGGAAGGAGTCTATATCAAAAAGGCCCATTTTTTCCATCCAGATTTTTATATACTTGGGAGTAAAAACTCCAATTTTATTTCTTAAACCTTTCAAATCTGGATGTCCCAAATGTTCCCACTTCCAACTTTGTCCAATTCTTATTATTCTTGTTGTTCTTGTTAATCTCTCTCCTCTTTCTTTTCCTTCCTTCCTGAGGCACTCCTGTCTTCCACTGCTTCCTGCAGTTTGGTCAAACTTATGCTGGTAGCTTCGAGAACACTGTCCCACCATCTCGCCCTCTGTGGTCCCCTTCTCCTTGTGCCCTCCATCTTTCCCAACATCAGGGTCTTTTCCAGGGAGTCTTCTCTTCTCTTCTCTTCTCTTCTCTTCTCTTCTCTTCTCTTCTCTTCTCTTCTCTTCTCTTCTCTTCTCATGAGGTGGCCAAAGTATTGGAGCCTCAGCTTCAGGATCTGTCCTTCCAGTGAGCACTCAGGGCTGATTTCCTTAAGAATGAAGAGATTTGATCTTCTTGCAGTCCATGGGACTCTCAAGAGTCTCCTCCAACACCATAATTCAAAAGCATCAATTCTTCAGCGATCGCCCTTCTTTATGGTCCAGCTCTCACTTCCATACATCACTACTGGGAAAACCATGGCTTTAATGCTGAATTGCTAATGCATTTTTTTAATTTTATTTTTCGTCATTCTTGGGCACTGAATGAAAAAAGCACTCCACGTCTGATCAAAGACGTTCTTTTCTCTTCTTGTTTCCCTGAACTCTGGAGCTAAGCCCTGCCATCGAAACAGAGTTCTGTCATCCTATGATGGAAGCAAACAACAAGGTTGCCTTTTAACATCGATGGGTGTGGGGTTGAATTATCATCCTTATAAAGAAATGTGCATTTCAGGGGGAAGAGAGAGACTCATTTATTGAAGAGGAGGAGAGATTAGGGATGTGCTCAGAGGGGATTAAGATCCCCTCACTGCAAACTTGCAAATGGAGATTACGCCTTTGACTTGATGTCACTGTCACCCTCTCTTTCTGTCCCCCATCCTGAATTAAACAGAAAACTCAGCAAAGAGAGAGAGAGGTGATGGAGGAGCGGGGGTGCTGTGAAATGTTGGGCACTACAAGGCTTTCAATTTCCTATTTAAAAGCTTTCCTTCATGTCTGCTTCTCAGAGATATGAGCGTTCAAGCAAATGCCCCCCCCAAACACACACAAAAAATTCTGCCACACTACCAGACATGTACAGAAAAAGAGGAGGAAAGAGGGGAGGAAAGGAAAGCAGGGAGAAGGGGGAAATATGATGATGTTCCATCAAAAGAATGAAAGTTGCTGGTGGAGACAGAGGGAGTACAAATCCCATTTGTAAATCCATGACTAATCCTGGGAGGTTTTATATATTTTCAGGTTTGGAAATGTGTGTGTGTATTTGTGTGTGCATGCAAGATACAGTCTCTGCCATTCTTGAAGGGGAAAGCGTGTTCTCATTAAAGGAGAGCACGTGTTGCGGATGGGGCCGAGCAAAGCACCCCATGGTTGCCAGGCAGGATAGATTAAAGGGGCTTGGATTGGATTGGTGGTTGGTGTTACTGGGGTAAATTTGATGTTGCCAATTTGGGGGTGGGAACAGAGGTTATTTGAACAAGGTCCACAGCAAGCTGCTTTCTCTTTCGCTGTGGGCACCGGATCACCCGCCCGCCCTCCCTTGATTGGGCTTGTGCTTTGACCTTGCTATGCCTGTCATGGGGTCGTCCGCATTGGTGCGGGGGCCTGGTAGGAATTTTTCCATTTGGCTGATTAGTGTGTGCCATTTGGTTTTTGCCAAATCATCACAACTTGTAAGGTTGGCGGTTAGGCATTGGTTAAATTGGTTGGTGGAGGGGTATGGATTGGCTGTGCCTGCCCCTCCAGTGCTGCTGCTGCACGGGAATTCCGGTAAAGGAATTCAGGGGCTTACCATCCTCTCGTCCAAACCCCTGGAATCGGGTTTGGGCCGCGTAAGGCCCTGGGAGCATGCGGGGAGAAGCTGAGGGTCTGTACCGCAGCTCCAGTTATCCCTGATCTTGTTCCTCCACACTGGCTTTCGCTGGAATCCGGGAGTCAGTGCTGTCCCCCAAGGGGGGGGGGCAGATAGTCATAACCAATGCCTAAGCAACCACTCACAATGTGTATGTTTAATAAAGTTGTGGCCAAAATTATGCAAAAATTATATCTGATGTGTGAGTTATTGGGGTAGGGATGTTTTGGGGACCTCAGCACGCAAACAAGCTTAGCAGAACTACTTCTTCTAACCCCCAACCACCCCTGTGAGGGCTTTTATCTGCCCAGCCCCCCAAGTGCCTCTTAGTCCTGAATTATTATTTACACTGGTCATCTTGATGAATGTAGTAGAGATTTACTTCCTGCAAAGGCTAAGTAAACAGGGCTTTGCAGCTCTAAGGGTCAATGGATACAGAGGGCTCTTTTGTCATGATTATCGTTGTAAGGCATGGGTAGGCAAACTAAGGCCTGGGGGCCGGATCTGGCCCAATCACCTTCTAAATCCAGCCCACAGATGGTCTGGGAATTAGCATGTGACGCTGTGGGATAAACCACAGAGCCTAGGGCTTGCCAATCAGAAGGTTGCAGTTCAAATCCCCGCGACGGGGTGAGCTCCCATTGCTCAGTCCCTGCTCCTGCCAACCTAGCAGTTTGAAAGCACATCAAAGTGCAAGTAGATAAATAGGTACCACTCCGGCGGGAAGGTAAATGGCGTTTCCGTGCGCTGCTCTGGATCGGCAGAAGCGGCTTAGTCATGCTGGCCACATGACCTGGAAGCTGTGCGCCGGCTCCCTCGGCCAATAAAACGAGATGAGCACCGCAACCCCAGGGTCGGCCACGACTGGACCTAATGGTCAGGGGTCCCTTTACCTTTACCTTTACCTTTACATGAGTAGAATATGTTCTTTTATTTAAAATACATCTCTGGGTTATTTGTGGGGCATAGGAATTTGTTCATATTTTTCTCCCAAAATATAGTCCAGCCCCCCACAAGCTCTGAGGGGCCGGACTATATTTCAGATACACTGAAACAGAAGTCACTGAAACAGAAAGTCAGTGTATCTGAAGAAGTTTGCATGCACACAAAAGCTTATACCAAGAACAAACTTAGTTGGTCTCTAAGGTGCTACTGGAAGGATTTTTTTTATTATTTTGTTTCAAGTGCGGCAGACCAACACGGCTACCTACCTGTAACTAGCATTTGTGAGGAAATGGGGAGGTTTCCCACTTTGACCTTGCAGAGAAATATTTGAGGTCAATTTGTTCAGGACACTTTTTGTGGAGTATCAGACATGTGGTATATATATACAGTTACGAACATTTATTTATTTTTATATTTGACCTTAAAATTCTTATAACACTGGCCTGATCCAGGAAGCTTTCCTTATGTTCTTAAAAAAAAAGAAGCACTTTGCCACCTTAGATTCTCAAAAAAAGCGTCACATGTGAACGGGCAGAGATGGGATAGGAGAGGATGCAAACCCTGCTCAGTCGGGGTTCAGGGAGGCATTATCATAACGTCACAATGTGTTGCAGGAATGGGAAGCTGGGAATGGAGATTGATGGGGCATTAACGAGGCTGAAATGCTGGTGGCTGGAGGCTTAATTACACCAAGCACCTTGGGACTTATCCCTTTGCAGGGATAAAGGCAGCAGGCAGGGGAGAAAGAGAGAGCCAAGCTGGAGGAGGCAAGGCTGAAATGAGCAGCAAGCACATTCTGATGGCTTTGGCTGCAAGTCAGCAGCTCCAGACATTTATAGCCTTTTTCTCTTTTTGCTTTAAAGAGGAGCCAGAAGGCTCCAGAGCGAAACAGGCAGGATATTAAGTGGCTCTTCAGCCCCATACTGGGCCGAAGAGACTCGAGATGCCCATTAGGACAGATCTGAGTCATCGGATAATGGGTTTCCCCAGTGCCATTCTGGGTCCAGTGAAGACGCCTAAAAATAAAATGGTTGGGGGATAAGCCTCCTGCGGCCTAAAGAGGAAGGGCGAGGTGGAACTGTTGATCTGATCAGCCGACTCTGACCGTTCTAGCTTTCTAATTGGACACCCGCATCATTTCATGTTGTGGACAGCTTTGTTGTTCAGCGTCACAAAAAAGCGGTGCAGGCATTTCAAAATAACTTAGTAAGTCAGCAGAGCATCGGATTAATTGCATTAATTTACGTAATTTACCAGGACGCGGGTGGCGCTGTGGGTTAAATCACAGAGCCTAGGGCTTGCCGATCCGAAGGTCGGCGGTTTGAATCCCTGCAATGGGGTGAGCTCCCGTTGCTCGGTCCCTGCTCCTGCTCCTGCTTAAAGAGCAGAAGGTGAGGTCAGGTTGTCAAATCTCCACCATAGCAGGCAGTCTTCTAGTCTAGGGCTGGCCTAGAAAACTTGAAGTTCTTCAGGGCTTTGCATATCGCTGAACAGGGTTCAGCAACACGTGGGCAACCACTGAAGATGTCGTAGCAAAGGTATCACATGCTCACATGCTTTCCAGCAGTCTGCCCCCACCAGCATGATTGGGATTGATGAGAATCTAATGATGTCTCAACAAATATATACCAGAAGAAATGCATGCACATGAAAGCTTATACCCGGAACTAACTTAGTTGGTCTCTAAGGTGCTACTGGAGGGACGGGGGTGGCACTGTCAGTTAAACTACAGAGCCTAGGACTTGCCGATCAGAAGGTTGGCGGTTTGAATCCCCGTGATGGGGTCAGCTCCCGTTGCTCAATCCCTGCTCCTGCCAACCTAGCAGTTCAAAAGCACGCCAAAAGTGCAAGTAGATATATAGGTACCACTCTGGCGGGAAGGTAAACGGCGTTTCCGTGTGCTGCTCTGGTTGGCCAGAAGCAGCTTAGTCATGCTGGCCACATGACCCAGAAGCTGTACGCCGGCTCCCTCAACCAGTAAAGCGAGATGAGCACCACAACCCCAGAGTCGGTCACGACTGGACCTGATGGTCAGGGGTCCCTTTACCTTTACGTAATTTACATGATACATGAATTTCCCCCACTGGTTCCTTTTTGGTCTGCATCCCAATGCCCCCTGGTTTGATTGCTCTTTATTGTTTAATTTTTGGTACTGTTTTGTATCACTTTCATAAAAATCTCAAGAAAAAATTACCAAACCGCCCCCTCCATTTCTGCAACGCCCTGTGGCTTCTTTCTTTGAAGCTCAATTTTTTAATTTTTTAAAAAAGAAATCCATTCCTTGCCTCCTCAGCTGCCCGTGAAACTGAGATGCTCCCAAGACGTGTTGGGAGAGATGGAATATAAAAATAGATGTCCTTAGATTCCCCAAGAAGACACTCAGTGCTGAGATTCTGGCTAATAAAGATTTAATTAACACCATTGTTTGCTCCTCACCATCATGCCAGTTCTTACAGGTAGCAAAGGAATCCAGTCATTTCCCAAGGTAATTAAATCTGTGTTGTGGTGAGAAGACAGCTGAGATTTCTACCTCCTGTTGCATAGATGTGTGGAGTTTTTAAAAATCATTCTTTCCAAAGAGGGCCCATGAGTCTAAATGTTACTTGGGTAATGAGCAAGCCTTCTGGATACTCAGGCACACTGAGCCTTGAGCTGAGCCTTCTGAGCAAAGCATTCTATTTTGGGAAATGAGCTGCAGATTAAATTTTAAATTTAAAGAACTTTCAGGTCCTGGTGGTTTTATGTTCCCCATTCCCCAACCCCACCATAGTCTCACCTCTCACAGGAAATATTTCCCCCCCACAGGAGACCAAAGGAAGACAACATTACACAGTAGGAAGAACACAAGGGATGTGATTAGAGGTCACCCAGTTAGCAATGGATGCAAAGAACTTGTGCCACCAATGTAGCTCTGCAATATCTAGGGTGGCAAGGTCGGGGCACCACAACAGACTTCTGCACAAGTCCATAACAGCTGCACTTATACTGGCTCTAACCTAAAGATGTGATCTGGAGACCAATACTAGAGTGGACACCTGTCACTCTGCCTGACAATCTTACTTAGCATTATCTTTATCCTGGCCCTTAACACCTGAGATGCAGTGGCGTAGCATGGGGAGGGGGGCACAGGGCCGGATGCCCCAGGTGCAAAATTGTTAGGGGCACAAAATTTCAACACCCAGTGCTGCCTCAATACAACTACTTGCTTCTGTCCTTTGAAAATGGCTTCCCCATGCAAACAAGGAAGTGATCTCTCCAGAGAATGGATCAACTCTTTTTTCTTATCTTTGCAGCTGCAATCTCCTGGGTGATGTGGATGCTGTAATAATAATAATAAATAATAATAATAATAATAATAATAATAATAATAATAATAATATTTATACTCCGCCCATCTGTCTTGGTTTCCCCAGCCTCTCTGGGAGGCTTCCAACAAAAGATTAAAATACAATAGACTATTAAACATTAAAAGCTTCACTAAACAGTTACAGATAGGTAGCCGTGTTGGTCTGCCATAGTCAAAACAAAACAAATTCCTTCCAGTAGCACCTTAAAGACCAACTAAGTCAGTTCTTGGTATGAGCTTTCGTGTGCATGCACAAAGAAGTGTGCATGCACACGAAAGCTCATACCAAGAACTGACTTAGTTGGTCTTTAAGGTGCTACTGGAAGGAATTTGTTTTGTTTTCACTAAACAGGGCTGCCTTCAGATGTCTTCTAAAGTCTGGTAGTTGTTTTTTTCTTTGACATCTGGTGGGAGGGCGTTCCACAGGGTGGGCGCCACTACCAAGAAGGCCCTCTGCCTGGTTCCATGTAACTTGGCTTCTCGCAGCGAGGGAACCGCCAGAAGGCCCCCTTCATTGGATTTCAGTGTCCGGGCTGGATGATGGGGGTGGAGATGCTCCTTCAGGTATACTGGGCCGAGGCCGTTTAGGGCTTTAAAGGTCAGCACCAACACTTTGATTTGTGCTTGGAAACGTACTGGGAGCCAAGCTGAAAAAGTAGCCCACAAAACATAACCATTATAATAGTATTTTTAAAAAATAAGCACATTTCAAGCAACATATCCCAAAACACAACCACATAGCATGGGGGTGGTGTACAAATGTGACAGTCGAATTTGTGGCCCTGCCCCTCTTTCACCCTGTAAAGTTGTTTGTGAGTGACTGTGGCCCTCAGGCCTTTTTGGATGGCCATGTTTTTAACCAGTTGCCTGAAAGAGCACCGTGTCAGGGATTTCCACATTTCACCTGCTCCAGCAGCAGCCCAGAGGCCTTGAAGAAAGGTAATAAACTTTTGCACCTCAGCACAAATCCATGCCCCCTACAAATGGATTACAGCAAGGACTTGTTTTGAGATGCTGGAATCCTTGAGCCCCTGTGGGAAGTTTCTTCAAGAATCGGCCAAATCGGAACAAAACGCAGATTTCATTTTGTCCCCGCTGCCAGTTAGTGCTCAGGCTGAAAATAAGACATGACATTTGGGAGTGCAGAAGATCCATTAAAATATAAAATATTTAATCAATATGTAAATTGGTCAAGCTGTTCCCCCTGAAGGAAAGCTATGTGACCAAGCCTTCCATCTTCCTTTACAACCTCCATTCACAACGCAAATATCTTAAGAGGATCACAAATGTGGTTTTTTTCTGTTTTTTAATGAAGTTAAAGTTGAACAAGGACTTTAATCCTTCAAGGAATATATTCTCTCAACTGAGGCATTAACCACCAACCTGCCTTGGAACCACAATTCACAATTAAAGCCTTGACAAGTCTGGAAAACAAATTTCCAGAGGAGATGGGTGAAGGTGAGTGGAGAAGGAAGATCTTTGTTGGGTCAGTGATCACCCTGTTTCGTACAGCATTTGAGGTCCTGCGTCAATACACAATGTGGGAAATGAGAGGGGCTGGAGGTTAAGTGTCCAGCACTACAGTGGTACAGTTATACCTCGGGTTACAGCCGCTTCAGTTTGTGTTTTTTCGGGTTATGGACCGCCGAAACCCGGAAGTACAGGAATGGGTTAATTCCAGGATTCAGCAGTCGCGCATGTGCAGAAGCGCTAAATCAAGCTTTGCGCATGCGCAGAAGAGACGAATCGCAACCTGCCCGTGTGCAGACATGCAGACGCGGATTGCAAACACTGAGGGTTGTGAACATGCATCCCGCACGGATCACGTTCACAACCCGAGCATCCACTGTACCTTGGTTTGCAACCATCTTGGATTACAACCATTTTGGATTCCAACCACATCAAACCCGGAGGTCTGTGTCCCTTTTTTTGGATTACAACCAATTTTTTTTTTGGAGGCCCCATTGACGAAAGCGTGCCTTGGGTTATAACCTGTTTTGGTTTACAACCGGACCTCCAGAACGGATTATGGTTGTAAACCAAGGTAGTCAGAATTTGGACTATTGTGCTCATTCCTGGTAACCACACTTTAAGGACATAGCCAGAGATTCCCAAACAGTGGCCCACAGGCCACCAGTGATGATCTGTGTCATGCCTTGGCATTGGTAGCTGAAGGTGGCAGACAGGACATCCATCACATTAAATAGCCGAACTGATTTCTAATTGTATTTTTATTACTACTCTTATTTCTATGGAGTTCAAATTGTGATGCAATAAAGCATGGGTAGGCAAACTAAGGCTTGGGGGCCAGATCCGGCCCAATCGCCTTCTAAATCTGGCCCGTGGACAGGCCGGGAATCAGCATGCTTTTACATGAGTAGAATGTGTCCTTTTATTTAAAATGCATCTCTGGGTTATTTGTGGGGCATAGGAATTCTTTCATTTAATTAGATAGATAGATAGATAGATAGATAGATAGATAGATAGAGATAGATAGATGATAGATGATAGATGATAGATGGATAGATAGATAGATAGATAGATAGATAGATAGATAGATAGAGATAGATGATAGATAGATAGATAGTCTGGCCCCCCACAAGGTCTGAGCGACAGTGGACCGGCCCCCTGCTGAAAAGGTTTGCTGACCCCTGTAATAAAGAAATAAAAAGCAATTAAAAATTCAATTTTATAAATCATACAGCACCTAGCTACGAGATTGCCTTTCTCCACACACGCCCAGTCAACTGCTTTGTTTCGCAGAACTGGCACTGCTGCCACATCATACCCACTCTGCATTTGTAAGAACTTGACTATTTAGTCACTGAGGCTACCTTAGCCTTAGAGACATGGTGTTGCCCTCAGAGACGTGTCCCCAAGTTGCATGGGCCCCATTAATCTCAGCAGCAGTGTGTCCTTTGAAGACGGCCTGGCCGTTTGCAAAATGAGAGTGTGCTCTCACTCCTTCCTCATTCACTGTCAACATTGCTGTCCCGAGCCCTTGGCATTGCCAACTTCCAAACGCTTCCATTGCCAACTTCCATTGCCAACTTCCAACCGGCGTCTTCTCAAAACCTAGATTGGAAGTGAAAGAAACAGTTGTGTTAAGACATTGCTTGGCTAGCTGTTGTGCAGGTGCTCTCGCTCTCCAGAGGAGAGGGATGCCTGATAGCAAAGCATATTTGTGTTGGCAGTGACATCTAAGCTGCGCTTCAAGAGCCAGATCTGAAAATGTCATCTATATCTTTTCCACCTGGCACAGGGATAGATCATCAGGAAGTGTCAGCTTTCATGTAGAGGACAAGGATGGATCAGTGGCAACAGATCTGTAAATGAATGTGTGTGTGTACCCAATAGGCTAGTGGACTACAACTAATCCAGAATGCGGCAGCTAGACTGGTGACTGGGGGCGACCGCCAAGACCACATAACACCAGTCCAGAAAGACCTACATTGGCTCCCAGTATGTTTCCAGGCACAATTCAAAGTGCTGGTGCTGGTCTTTCAAGCCCTAAATGGCCTCGGCCCAGTAGGAGCATCTTCACCTCCATCGTTCAACTCAGACACTGAGGTCCAGCTCCGAGGGCCTTCTGGTGGTTCTCTCATTGCAAGAAGTGAGGTTACAGGGAATCAGGCAGAGGGCCTTCTCAGTAGTGGTGCCCACCCTATGGAACACCCTCCCATCAGATGTCAGGGAAATAAACAACTATCTGACATTTAGAAGACATCTGAAGGCAACCTTGTTTAGGGAAGTTTTTAATGACTGATGTTTTAATGTATTTTTAATCTTTTGTCGGAAGCCACCCAGAGTGGCTGGGGAAACCCAGCCAGATGGGAGGGGTATAAAAAATAAAATATTATTATTATTATTAAATTATATGGATGCATATTTGACCTAGCCAAAGGAAGAACTGTTTGGAGAACTGCATTGCAAAATTCAGATCAGTGTGAAGGATGGCTGTGTTTTGGTTCTCAAAGTATTTTGTAAAGTGTGGATTTGAAAGACTCAGCTTTGTATGTGGACTGGGCCAACCTTTGTTCCCATGGTTAGTCTCAGATAGTTGTCCAGTTTCCTGAGTGCTGCTGAATTCCTGAGTGTTGGAATTGTTTCTTTGGGTGGAAGAGTGGGGTAGCAATTTGATAGATGATAGAGAGATAGAGAGATGTTGGGCAGGCAAGCTAATGAAGTCCTTTACTTTTGGATGGTCTTTTTTATCATAGTGCAAGTTCTATGGAAATAGATTGTGTTTTGTGTTTTGTGTGAGTGTGTTGTGCAGTGCAGTGCCTAGCACAATGTAGCCACGCTGTTTAGCAGCACTTGCCAGAAGAAAAAGGGCTATGACAAATGGGAGTGGGGGGAGATGGGGAACTCTGCAAGACAAATATTATAATGGAGCAAAAAATGTTCAGCCATAAAAACATGAATTCGCTATCCAAATGCAATTACACTGAGTGGAAAATATAAATATATATTTTTAAACATTCTAAATATTTTAGAGAACTATAAATATTCATTACATACCCACCCCACACATATTTTAAAAAATGGAGCCTTCACTTCCATTCTCTTGATGCTGCTGGAGATAAAAATGTCCTTAACAGAAATAGAACAATTATTGTCGGGCCAGCTGGAGTGATAAATCATAAGAAAGCAGTGAGATTAGGCTTCCCAAATGGAAATAAATAAGCATTCGTGCCCGAGAACAAACTGAGAATGACACTAGCAAAACTCAGTGTAGCAGACAAGACAATGAGTTTTGAAAAAAAGCTACTGTTCAAAGCCACAATTCAAGGGGTGGGAACACAGGAAGCCGACAGTAATTGAGACACATAATTGATCCAGTACAACCCCAGTACTATCTACCTTGACTGGTGGTGGTTCCTCCAGGCAGATAACTGGAAGGACCATAGCTCAGTGGTAGAACATCTGCTTTGCATGCAGAACGTCCCAGGTTCAACCCCCAACATCTCCAGGTAGGGAGAGAACCCCATCTAAAGGCATGGAGAGCTGCTACCAGTCAGGGTAGACAATGTTGAGTTTGATGGACCAATGGTCTGACTCAGGTTCCTATGGTTCCTAAGGGCCATTGCTCAGTGGTAGAGGCAGTGGTGACTGATCAACGAAAATGAATGGCTTGCAGCTCCACTAAGCTCAGTCTGTGCTTGGCCAGCTCCTACCTCTTGCCTACAGTCATTCCACGGGGTGGCCCTGCCTGTCAGACCCCACCTCCTCCATCTCATTGTTGCCTTTTTCAAACCTGGATGGGGACAAAAATAGAAGGAGTTGGCTCCATCGGTTATTGGTTCTGGCTTCACCTACCATTGGTCTCCCCAATGGGCACCAGGCAACATTGGCAAGTGCTTTGAATGAAGAAGGTCAAGGTCCCAGGTTCAATCTGTTGTGTTCTGAGGCCAAAGGAAGGACTGGACCCTGATTAAAACAAGACACGAGGCTTTGACCAGCAAGGCTCTTGGAGGAAGTGCATTTACCACACCCCTCAACAGGCCATTTTATTAGCAAAAGAATCCTTTACACAGTGCTCGTAAGAACCAATCATATTTCCTCTGAGCATTTAAACAAACCCCAAGTGGGGACAAAGTTAAACTATAAACACTAGTTAGGTGTCAGGGGCTCAGGAGCAGAAGCACAGGGAAGGGAGGAAAGGGAGAGCGAAGGGGAAGAATCGTAGGGCAGCGTAGGAGAAGATGACAGTGGCCCGAGAGATTCCATGAGCCTCTCCAGCGAATCGGAAGATTCACAGAAGGGGGCGCCGGTGGCCAGGGCAAGGGGGGTCCCAAGGGGGACACTCCAGAAGCAAGGGGCCAGCAGGGACTCCCAGAGCAGCAGTTGGAGATCAGGACCAGCTTCCCCACCAGAGCATAGTGGGGGGGAAGAGTCCCAGATATCGGGTCCAGCGTATCCCCCACCAGGGAGAGAAGATGAGTCAGGGCTGACCACGCCTCCATCGGAGAGTCAGGCAACGGAGGGGAGGTCGGGGCCAGCCAGCATCCCGGAAGAGGGAAGCAGTGATAGAAGCAGTGTAACGGTCAGGAGGAAGGTCACTGGGTTGGCGCGAGAGCCAAGTTCAAATGTACAGGCGAGCGGGACAGTAGAGAACGAGGACTGGGAACCAGGTCCTAAAGCCCGCCGGAGGCAGGGGGAGGAGTCAGGCGACTCAGCGTCAGAAGAGTCCAGAAAGGGGAATGCCTCAGCGGGCAGGAGGACCCAGCGGAGGAGAGAGCAGAGGAAGAGGTGGAGCAGGGCTAGAATCTTAAACTGGTGTCAGGGGGGAGGAGATTCAGACGGAACTTCGACAGTCTAGGGTTTAAGACGTAGAGCTGCGCGCTGCGGCTTTGAAATGGAAACTAAACTTCAATAAAGACTTTTGTACATAACGACGACCTGGCGTTGGTCCTCTGTGAGCTGGGACCTTGGGGCAGCTCTAACATTAGGTATGCATACTTTGGAGTAAATGAATGAAAACAAAAAAGGGGCACATGCAGCAACCCCAGAGGTCATAAACAATCAGTACACATGATAAGAAGGATGGCTAGGAGGATAGTGACCATTATCTTTTTTTTATACAGATATTTATTAGAGTTTCCAAATTAATACAAAAAACAAAAATACACAAAAAGTAACACAAATACAAAATACAAAATTAAAAGACAGTTAAAACAAATATCATTTCCATTACTTATTTCCATTAACTTGTTTCCCAGACCTCCTCTCACCTCCCCCTTCTGTATTCCAGTTCGAATTCTTAACTCAACAAATCCTTATTGTACCTTATTCATAACTTATTATAACTTATTGCTCAACCTTTACATTACAGCTGGTAACCACTTAATTTCTGTCCAACATCATTCTAACATTCATTAATTTTACAGTATTTCTGCAGATAGTCTTTAAATTTCTTCCAGTCTTCTTCCGCCGACTCTTTTCCCTGGTCTCGGATTCTGCCAGTCATTTCTGCCAGTCCCATATAGTCTATCACCTTCATCTGCCATTCTTCCAGAGTGGGTAAATCTTGTGTCTTCCAATACTTTGCGATAAGTATTCTTGCTGCTGTTGTCGCATACATAAAAAAAGTTCTGTCCTTCTTTGACACCAATTGGCCAACCATGCCTAGAAGAAAGGCCTCTGGTTTTTTCAAGAAGGTATATTTAAATACCTTTTTCATTTCATTATAGATCATCTCCCAGAAGGTCTTAATCCTTGGGCACGTCCACCAAAGGTGAAAGAATGTACCTTCGGTCTCTTTACATTTCCAGCCCCGGAGGTCATAAACAATAAGTACACATGATAAGAAGGATGGCTAGGAGGATAGTGACCATTATCACCTTAATTAATTATTAATTAATTATCACCCTCTCTCTCTCTCTCTCTCTCTCTCTCTCTCTCTCTTTTTCTTTTCCTTCTCCTCCTGCGATGAGGCTACATTTTAATATTTTAATGTTCCATTATTTTAATGCTGTATTTTATTTTTGTTTTTAAGTTGTAATCATTCTTCTTGTTTTTATTATTGTTTGTAAGCCGCTCTGAGCCCGGCCTTGGCTGGGGAGGGCGGGGTATAAATAAAAAATTATTATTATTATTATTATTATTATTATTATTATTATTATTAATGTGAAACCTGTTTCCTGGCCCTAAGATTAACATCCTAAGATTAATATATAAGAAAGCTACATCGACAAAACTGCCCATTATCTTTGAGGACCCAGGACGCCTGCCTGTCTAAGTGTGTACGTGACTTGTGAAGAAAGAGGAATGGAACAGGAATGCAGAGGTGCAGATTGATCAAGAACCATATCAAAATAGTTTAAACGGCAGCTAGACTGGTGACTGGGAGCGGCCGCCGAGACCATATAACACCGGTCTTGAAAGATCTACATTGGCTCCCAGTATGTTTCCGAGCACAATTCAAAGTGTTGGTGCTGACCTTGAAAGCCCTAAACGGCCTCGGTCCAGTATACCTGAAGGAGCGTCTCCACCCCCATCATTCTGCCCGGACGCTGAGGTCCAGCGCCGAGGGCCTTCTGGCGGTTCCCTCATTGCGAGAAGCAAAGCTACAGGGAACCAGGCAGAGGGCCTTCTCGGTAGTGGCCCCTGCCCTGTGGAACGCCCTTCCAGCAGATGTCAAAGCGATAAACAACTACCTGACATTCAGAAGACATCTTAAGGCCGCCCTGTTCAGGGAAGTTTTTAACATGTGACATTTTACTGTATTTTTGGTTTTTATGGAAGCCGCCCAGAGTGGCTGGGGAGGCCCAGCCAGATGGGCGGGGTAAAAATAATAAATTATTATTATTATTATTATTATTATTATTAACCCAGTCAACGCAATGCTTTCATTGCTGACACAGATGGCTTACTCTATATTTGTTATAATTCCTCATAGCAATCCCACCTGATCACTACACAATCTTTGGAATCTCCTGGAAAGGTAAGACCGCTGTGTGAAACCCTGGAGATCCAGTCAGTGTATACTGAGCAAGATGGACCAGCTTGGTATAGGAAGCTACCATTGGCCCATCTATCTCATTATCATCGATGCTGACTGCATATGGTTTTCTAGGTTTTCAGACCTGAATTTCTCCCAGTCCTACTTGAAGATGCCAATGATTGAACATACAAATGATTGCATACAAAGCAGATGAGCTATGGCCCTTTCCCTAGTGGACACTCTCCTTCCCCCATATTCCTATGGGGTCTCCAGAGAAGATAGAAGGGTCAGAAAGAGGGGTCTGGAGGACTGTGTTTTTTAAAAAAAAATATATTTATTAAAGTTTTCAGAAAATTATCTAAGATAAAAAAAACAAAAAAGAAGAGAAAAAAGAAAAAAGAAGAAATACATACAAAACATACAAACCACATACAATAACAAGTATAATTTCAATCCCTTATATTCATAAACCTTACTTTCCCGACCTCCTCATACCTCCCCTTCCTGTACTCCAGTCTCTAATTAATTCAATTCAGCAAATCCTTCCCCTAATCTCAATTTAGTTTTTTAATCTTTCTTTTCTTGATACCTAATGATTACAGCTGAGAACCCCTTAATTTCTAAATCAACATCGTTCTATCATTCAATGATTTTACAATTTTTCTTAAGATAGTCCTTAAATTTCTTCCATTCTTCTTCCGCCGTCTCTTTTTTCCCTGGTCTCGGATTCTGCCAGTCATTTCTGCCAGTCCCATATAGTCTATAACTTTCATCTGCCATTCTTCAACGGTGGGTAGATCTTCTGTCTTCCAATACTTTGCGATGAGTATTCTTGCTGCTGTTGTAGCGTACATAAAGAATGTTCTATCCTTCTTTGGCACCAATTGGCCGACCATGCCCAGGAGAAAGGCCTCTGGTTTCTTCAAGAAGGTACACTTAAATACCTTTTTCATTTCATTATAGATCATCTCCCAGAAAACCTTAATCCTTGGGCACGTCCACCAAAGGTGAAAGAATGTACCTTCAGTTTCTTTACATTTCCAACATTTATTATCAGACAAGTGGTAAATTTTTGCAAGCTTGACTGGGGTCATGTACCACCTATAAATTATTTTCATAATATTCTCTCTTAGGGCATTACATGCCGTAAATTTCATGCCGGTGGTCTGGAGGACTGTGTTTGGTGCATGTGCCTGACGTTCTCTGCTCCTGTACTGAAGAACAACCGCTGCTATCTTTGCTCTCACTTCGCAATCTGCTTTTTACCTTGTCACCATTCCTGCTGTACAACACTGGCAGACAGTATGAAGCCTTGTGATTGGCCAGAGGTGCTATGGATAATGAGAACTTCTCCTTTTTGATCAACAGCACAATGGCTTCATGCCTTCATCCTGCTGCCTTTCGGTCCAGCACAGGGGTGAGCAAAGCTTAGACCCATGGCACAAAAGCCACCTCCAAGACTCTTTCTAGCTCTGAATTCTCTTCCCAGTGTGGTGTAGTGGTTAACAGCGGTAGTCTCGTAATCTGGGGAACTGGGTTCGTGTCTCCGCTCCTCCACATGCAGCTGCTGGGTGACCTTGGGTTAGTCACACTTCTCTGAAGTCTCTCAGCCTCACTCACTTCACAGAGTGTTTGTTGTGGGGGAGGAAGGGAAAGGAGAATGTGAGCCGCTTTGAGACTCCTTTGGGTAGTGATAAAGTGGGATATCAATCCAAACTCCTCCTCCTTCTCCTCCTCCTCTTCTTCTTCTTCCCAGGCCACACACCCTCTGTCTTCGCTTCACACCCTTCTCAAGTGTTTCTGCCTGGCTGGAATTTGTCCTTCAGATCTGATAATGCCTCTTCCTTGTCTGGCTGGAAGACAGGTGTGTGTGTGTGTGTGTGTGTGTGTGTGTGTGTGTGGAAAGTAGCCTGCTGACCGAGACTCCATTTAGATCTCATACAACCCTTTGTTTGAAACAGCTGCACTGATTGCCAGTTCATTTCTGGGCCCAATTCAAAGTGTTCAGTTTATTATTTAAAGCCTATACCAGGCATAGGCAAACTCGGTCCTCCAGATGTTTCGGGACTACAACTCCCATCATCTGTAGCTAACAGGACCAGTGGTCAGGGATGATGGGAATTGTAGTCCCAAAACATCTGGAGGGCCAAGTCTGCCTATGCCTGGCCTATACAGTTCAGGCCCCCAAGTGTCTACAGACCCTCTTGGATGTTAAGATTGGCAGAGGGGGGCCTCTTGGTTTTTCCTCCGCCTTGGGGTGGTGGCAGCAGCCCCTCAACTGTGGAACTCCTTCCCCACAGAGGTGCATCTGAATCTTCATTATGCAGATTTTGGTGAGTGCTGAACACAACTCTTTCCTCTGGTCTTTGACACTTGAGGTGTTTATCTTTAGGAAAAACTGGGATGGCTTTTGTAATTCCAGGACAGTCCCTGGAAAATCAGGACACTTGGAGGATATGCAATTGTAAGTTGTTTTAGACTGGTTTGGTTTTTTTAATCGTGGAATGCCCTCCCATCAGATGTCAATGAGATAAAGAACTGCACAACTTTTAGGAGACATCTGTAGGCAGCCCTGAAATGGGAAGTTTGTAATGTTTGACTTTTCTTATATTCATACAGTGGTACCTTGGTTTAAGTACTTAATTCATTCCGGAGATCCGTTCTTAACCTGAAACTGTTCTTAATCTGAAGCACCACTTTAGCTAATGGGGCCTCCTGCTGCTGCTGTGCTGCTGGAGCACGATTTCTGTTCTCATCCTGAAGCAAAGTTCTTAACCCGAGGTAATATTTCTGGGTTAGTGGAGTCTGTAACCTGAAGCGTATGTAACATGAAACGTATGTACCCGAGGTACCACTGTATATGTGTTGGAAGCCACTCAGAGTCTCTGGGGCAACCCAGCCAGATGGGCAGGGTATAAATAATAATATATATATATAATGAAGTTGTTGTTGTTGTCATTATCATTATCATCATCATCATCATCATCATCATCATCATCATCATCATCATTACTGTTATTGACTTTCAGTTGTTATAGCCTGCACTGGGAAGTTAGAGTGAAGGGTGGTTTGTTGTTGTTGCTACTGCACAAGTGTAAAATTAACACTCATTGTACCTATCACTGCTTCTAGCTCCACCCATCACTGTGGCCCATAAAAAGTTGCCAAGAAGGGAATGCAGACACCCCCCAATGTGTTTGTGGGTGCAGCTTCCTAGCCCTCTCAGTAAGGGAAGGAGAAAGAGTTGTCAGTTGAGGGCACCAATGAGCTGAATGTGGTTTGACGGTCGCAGCTTCCTCAAGGTGCAGCTTTGCCTCTCCTGCAGTGGGGAGATCTCCCTGTTCCTTCTTCTTAACCCTGTATCTCCTCTGATAGCACAGATTGGGCCCAGTCTTGGCTGAACTTCAGGAACGAGAACTGGAGGGTGCGAAAGCCAGCTCAGACCTTAGCCAGACATCATTACTTACACGAAATATAGACTCCAGAACATCGACTAGCCTGCGGTGAAATATTGCCATAAATTATTCAGACTAAATTACGCTTGTCAGTAATAAACAAACAAGAAGTGCGCAGAGAGATGCAATGGGGCCTGATTTTTATAAATCGTGTTTGTTTCTGTACTTACCGATATTAACATTCAAGTGACTGCGGAACGCCTCTCCCAGTCATTAGTGCCAATTTGGCCGGCTGAGTTATGATTTCATCAGGCACGTTTCGATTGGCGCAGGGGGCTCCGATTTGCATGTCTTGTAAATATTGCTCGTGGGGTTTTAAAGACCTTGCTTGACATGCCCATAACTCAGATCTACACAACGTCCCAATCTTGCCGCTCAGATTTCTTCTTTCTTCGGTGGTGGTTGAGAGGGGCATCACAATAGTTTCGCCGTGAGATGCCAGCACTTAAATTAATTGTCATGCCTTGTTTTTTCAGTCCAAACACCAAGAGGGAAAGGAACTGAGAGAGAGAAAGCCTCCAAGCCTCTGCACAATTCTGGAACAGTGTCATTAAAATGAGAGAGGGAGAGAGACCCTCAAGGGAACTAGCTTGCCTAGAATTTGTAAATTTAATTATATTCCAGATTCCCCCCAAGATGCTCACTCCAGTTTTATCTTCCGGGGACCTCTCTGAGATATGCAAGTCTTAGAGGCTGGTCCTCACTCCAGTTTTATCTTCCAGGGACCTCTCTGAGATATGCAAGTCTTAGAGGCTGGTCCTCACTCCAGTTTTATCTTCCGGGGACCTCTCTGAGATATGCAAGTCTTAGAGGCAGTGCTTTGCCCCACATTAGAAGGTACAAGAGGTCAGCTGCAGGCAGGTAAGCAGCTGGGCAGACAGCCCAAAACATGCACATTTGGCATCATCAGCCTCATCCCTGCACAAAAAAAATACAGGCTGATAGTTACCTTTAAGCATCTTAAAAAGCAGAGACATCACATTGCCAACAAAGGTCCGTATAGTGAAAGCCATGGTTTTCCCAGTAGTGATGCATTGAAGTGAAAGCTGGACCATAAAGAAGGCTGATCGCCTAAGAATGGATGCTTTTGAATTCTGGTGTTGGAGGAGACTCTTGAGAGTCCCATGGACTGCAAGAAGATCCAACCGATCCATTCTGAAGGAAATCAGCCCTGAGTGCTCACTGGAAGGACAGATCCTGAAGCTGAGGCTCCAATACTTTGGCCACCTCATGAGAAGAGAAGACTCCCTGGAAAAGACCCTGATGTTGGGAAAGATGGAGGGCACAAGGAGAAGGGGACGACAGAGGACGAGATGGTGGGACAGTGTTCTCAAAGCTACCAGCATGAGTTTGACCAAGCTGTGGAAGACAGGAGTGCCTGGCGTGCTCTGGTCCATGGGGTCACGAAGAGTCGGACATGACTAAATGACTAAACAACAACAACAGCAGCACCTTGTGGGGTGAGGTCAAGCTGTTGGAAGGTTGCAGTACCTGCTATGGCTGTAGAGACTGATACAGGAGCAACATGTTTTGTTGCAGGTGGGGCATACGAAGGCAACCAGTTGTGCTGATACAGGTGCACCATGGTGTTTTCTCTCTCTACGCTCCTCTACCATTCTCTCTTTCAAGTAGTCAGGGCCTCATCTAGCAGGTCCTTCTTATGCTCTTGTGTTGTTTTCACCTTCCCATATATCAATTTCTGGTGGTCAGGCATCCCCAGCCCAAGTACAATGCAGTAAGAGATTTAAATCAAAGGGAGGAAAATTCCTAAGCAATGGGTCTTCAAACATCCCGGCAATTGGCAGAATGCAGATCATTAACTAAAACCGCCCGGCTAAAACTGCGAGTGGAAAATGAGATTTTGTTCTGGTGAAATGAGAAGGAAAACAGAGAAGCTCGCTCATTATGTGAAACAATGATTCTTTGAAATTTTCAAATAAACCAGGCCTCCCCCCTCCCCTCACTTCACAGCACAGAGAGACTTGCACATACAATGCGTTAATAAATGTAGATTCTGAAACAAAAGAAACCCACAAGCCCTTGGAGACGGCTTGTCAAAATTATATCGGATTGATGGTGAAATACAGTAATATTGCAGAGAAATGCATGAGCTGCTAATCCACCTACAAGGAGAAAGTTCGGCTCGAGAGAAAATCATTATTACTGCCACCGGTGCCTGATGTTATCAAATCCTGGGCTCACTTCAGATCTTTTGGGTTGGGTTTGTCACAAAATGTGATCCAAAGTTTCTTCCCGACTTACTAAATGCATTAATCTGTTTATCACATTCATACTCCACACGCCCTCCAAGGAGCTCAATGTGGTTCTGTTTCTCCTCATTTTGTCGTTGCTGCAACTCTGCAAGGCAGGTTCGACTGAGAGACAGTGACCGGCCTGAGGTCATCCAATGTACTTCAGAGCTGAGTGGAGGATTTGAACCCTGGTCTCCCAGGTCCTTGTCTGGCACCCTCACCACTTTGCCACACTGGCTCCCTATTATCGAAGCTTTCAATTCAGGATGAACCTGGTCAGGTTAGAGATGCCACTGAGTGCCTCTGGCCTAATCATAACCTTCTCCATTCACACAGGGGAGTCTTGTACATGTTTTCATTCTTGGAGAGGAGGGCCAGCAGGGTCAAAATCAACTGTGCTGCTTCTGACTTGGTCTGGCCCTATCTAAAATGGACCATCTCAAGGATTTGGGGATACTTTCACAGGTGATGTGAAAACCCCTCCCCTGAAAACCTATTGGCCAGAAGTTGGTGTGGTCATGCTCCCACTTGAGGAATCATCTTCACAGGATGGTCAGAAGAGTCCCCAAGCAGAACACCACAGAGGAGCAGTCTGTGTCAATGGACCTTGAGGCATAACAGCAGGGTGCTCAGCCCTTGGGGAAATGGCAGCCCATCTTTCACCTAAAGATATAGATAGCCTCCTCCCTCAATTTGGGGTAGTCATTGAGTTGCCGCAGTGCCTCAAGGACCACCTCTTAAAAACTTCAGACATTAAAAACTTCCCTAAACAGGGCTGTCTTCAGTTGTCTTTTAAAAGTAAAATACTTGTTTATTGCCTTGACATCTGGTGGGAGGGCGTTCCACAGGGCAGGCACCACTACCAAGAAGGCCTGTTTCCCTGTAACCTCACTTCTCGCAATGAGGGAACCGCCAAAAGGCCCTCAGAGCTAGACCTCAGTGTCTGGGCAGAATGATGGGGGTGGAGACGCTCCTTCAGGTATAAAGGACCGAGGCCGTTTAGGGCTTTAAAGGTCAGCACCAACACTTTGAATTGTGCTCGGAAATTCTCTCCCAGCTCTACTCAGAAGTGTTTGGGATTGAACCCGGGGCCTTCTGCATGTGAGGCAGATGTTGTACCACTGGCCTATGGCCCCTTCCCTTGTTAGATTCTTCCATCCCTCCTTTTGTTTGAAGAGTTGAGTTGCACCCCCAGCTTGGCAAAACAGCTGCAAGTGGCAAGGCATAGCCAAAAGCAGCTAAATCAAAGAGGACTGACTGCTTGGCTCCTGTCCAGGGAGCTGCTTGCTTTTCCCCTGCCCTCTCTCTGGGCCCAATCCGTGCAATCACCCAGAGAGAGAACACAAAAGAAGTGGAAGGTGATGCTGTGACTCTGTACTCACTCTTGTTGAAGAGTGACGATTCTTCAACATCAACATCATTGGACTGGTCATGTTGTGCAGATGCCTGATGATCGTCTTCCAAAGCAACTACTCTCTTCCAAACTTAAAAATGGAAAGTTTAATGCTGGTGGTCAAGAAAAGAGGTTCAAAGACTCTCTCAAGGCAAATCTTTTTTTAAAAGTAGTATAAACACTGACAGCTGGGAAACACTGGCCTGTGAGTGCTCCAATTGGAGAATAGACTTTACCAAAAGTGTCATGGACTTTGAAGATGCCTGAACTCAGGACGCAAGGGAAAGACGTGCTAAGAGGAAGGCACGCTTGGCAAACCCTCACCGTGATCAACTCCCGCCCAGAAACCTATGTCCCCACTGTGGAAGGACGTGTGGATCCAGAATTGGCCTCCACAGTCACTTACGGACTCACCGTTAAGTCCATGTTTATTGATCGCAAAGGAGGAAGAGGAAGAGGAAGAGGAAGAGGAAGAGGAAGAGGAAGAGGAAGAAGGAGAAGGAGAAGGAGAAGGAGAAGGAGAAGGAGAAGGAGAAGGAGAAGGAGAAGGAGGAGAAGAAGAAGAAGAAGAAGAAGAAGAAGAAGAAGAAGAAGAAGAAGAAGAAGAAGAAGAAGATTAGATGCCCGGCCACTGAGATACAGCCCTTCCCTTCATTGCATCATTCTGCTCAGTGAAATGAAAAGCACATGTGTTTGTTGCCCACTCACAACAACAAACAGCGCAATCTGTAGCCATAACACTATTTCCCTCCCCCTTTTTCAGAAGCTTTACCACTCCAAACAGCATCTGCTTAGTGCTTCATTTTTAGCTTTGGAACAAAGCATTCTTCAAAACAACAGACTGCCTGTGAATGACACCACAGGAGTTATTAAGTCTTGATGGTGAAGCGTCGATATTGGCCAAGGGAAGCACAGTTGGAAGGGATGTTATATTTCACCTTCTGTTTGGGATAACAGAAGAAAGTCTACCTAAGGGTTCTGTTTGGGATAACAGAATAAAGTCCACCTAAGGTTATCCAAAAATGATAATAATTCATGGGTTTCTCTTGGAACAACTTCAAAGGGAACCAAGCAGTTCTGATAACTCTAGCAAAAGGCCCTGTTTACCGATTGTTGCATGCGCCCCAGACTCCGGGAGGCGAGAGACACCAGGAGTCCCTGCACTAACCAAGGGTTTGGTGTCCTCAGGATGAAGGTCAATGTGCAGCACGGTGTCTTTAGGTTTTGTCTACATTTCCTTTCAGTGCCAAGAGACGTGAAATCATGTTGTCAATCATCAGAAACAAACTTATTTCAGGTGCTGTGATCCAAAATAAAAGTTTGCCTTTGGGAGTGTCCCTGTGATGGCCTGGGATTCGGACTCAGAGGCTGAACCTGAGGAATCCCAGCCTGCACAGGAATCCCCACCTCCAGAACCAGCTGAGCCGCGGCTGGGGCCTGAGCCTAAAGGGTCCTCACCTGTGCTGGATCCTCAGGTGCAGGCACCAGCTGAGTCTGTTCTGGCCCCTGAGGTGATGGAGGACCCATTGCCTGCAGGTGCTCCACTCTCAGCCCCGTCAGAGGAAGGTGAGGTTGCCTCTGGGTCTGGTAACCCTCCAGCCTCTCCTGAGCTGCAGAGGCTCAGGGCAGAGAGACGGAAGGAACTAAGTTCCCACAGAAGGAGTGCTCGCCTCCAGGCCAGGAGAGGAAAGTCACCTGTGGACCAGGGCCGCCCTATACCTCAGGGCAGATAAAAGCCAGCCGGCCCCAGTCCCAGGTTGCGAGAGCAACATTGTTGGTAGCCTGTTCCTGCCTCTGTCCCGCTCTTCTGCCAGAGTTCCTGACCTCACCCTACTCCCTGCCTTGGACCCTGCTTTGACGGACAGCCTCCATACCACATCCTCGACCTTGGACTGGACTCGGACCTCGCCTCTCGGTTAGCCCCCAGGACCAGCACAGTCCCTCTATTAAGCAAATCACTATTGTTCATCTGTAAACATATTGTTTATTGATTTGGAACCAGGCTGTGCTAATTTTCACTTCAAAAGTAGCACACTCATTGTAGCCTGAAAAGATGTCGTGTGTTTGTCTTGCCAAAGATTTGCAGTTTCATTGCTTCTGTGTATCATCATTCCCCTTTTTGTTCCTGGGAGGGGGATGGGGGAGAAATTTGCTTAACTCATAAAGTTAATGCAAACTTCTCAACTTTGTGGTTTGGGAACCAGTATGTGAAGGGACGCAGGTGGCGCTGTCGGTTAAACCACAGAGACTTGCACCTGATGATCAGAAGGTCGGCGGTTCAAATCCCCGCAACAGGGTGAGCTCCCATTGCTCGGTCCCTGCTCCTGCCAACCTAGCAGTTCGAAAGCACATCAAAGTGCAATTAGATAACCAGGTACCGCTCCGGCAGGAAGGTAAACAGCGTTTCCGTGCGCTGCTCTGGTTCACCAGAAGTGCCTTAGTCCTGCTGGCCACATGACCCGGAAGCTGTACGCCGGCTCCCTTGGCCAATGAAGCGAGATGAGCGCCACAACCCCAGAGTTGTCTACAACTGGACCTAATGGTCAGGGGTCCCTTCACCTTTACCTTTATGTGAACTGAAACACAGCTCTCCATTGAAAGTCTGGCTTCTTTTGGTTTTTAGATGCCATTCCCCAAACAAAGAATGTGTATAAAAAATGGATACATTCATGAAAATAGCACACCCAACTGGAATCTACCCAGGGGCACTGGTGTAGGAAGAGGAGTGCGGGGGGAGCACACCGTCCCCGGCAGCGCGATCCCAGTGGGGTGTCATTGTGGCTGTCCCGCCACCCGCACTGGGTACCACGCCCCCAGGACACATGCCACACCCCTGTGGGTGGCATGCCACGCCCCCTGGAAGCATGTCAGCCCCACCCCCACCTGCTCTCCACCCTCCGGTGCCAAAGCATGAAGCTCCGCCACTGCCCAGGGGAAATTGCTTGCATACATGACTGTACTGGGCAAAATTGTTTGTATATTTCATGCAAGCAACTCTTTTGTTAAATAAATAAAAAAAAATGCAATAGGGTGAAGTGATCTTAGGCCTGGGAAAAGAAGACATTGAGGGAGATTGAAATTGACATATTCATCCTTCCCTGCCATCACTAGCCTTGCCCTCATTTGCTCACACTGCTGTTTAATTTGATTGGTGTGACAACACACATGATTCAGTTTACAAGCATCCATTACTTCATTTATCTTATTTTGCCATGCTATTATCAACAGGTTGATGTTTGTGTCTACTGCCAGGTGTTGAGGACTTGCAGTAGCATGTATGTTATGATTCCATAGTTTGGAGAGAGTGAATGGAAGTAGGGAAGTTTTTAATGTTTGATATTTGATCGTGTTTTTTAATATTCTGTTGGGAGCCACCCAGAGTGGCTGGGGAAACCCAGCCAGATGGGCTGGGTATAAATAATAAATAATTATTATTATTATTATTATTATTATTATTATTATTATTATTATTATCCTCCAGAGTAGAGATCTAGACCTCTAGAGGAGATAAGTATTGGATGGTCCAGTACTAATACTTATGAGACTGATGTTGTTGTTTAGTCGTTTAGTCGTGTCCGACTCTTGGTGACCCCATGGACCAGAGCACGCCAGGCACTCCTGTCTTCCACTGCCTCCCGCAGTTTGGTCAGACTCATGCTGGTAGCTTTGAGAACACTGTCCAACCATCTCGTCCTCTGTCATCCCCTTCTTCTTGTGCCCTCCATCTTTCCCAACATCAGGTCTTTTCCAGGGAGTCTTGTCTTCTCATGAGGTGGCCAAAGTCTTGGAGCCTCAGCTTCAGGATCTGTCCTTCCAGTGAACACTCAGGCCTGATTTCCTTCAGAATGGAGAGGTTTGATCTTCTTGCAGTCCATGGGACTCTCAAGAGTCTCCTCCAGCACCATAATTCAAAAGCATCAATTCTTCGGTGATCAGCCTTCTTTATAGTCCAGCTCTCACTACTGGGAAAACCATGGCTTTAACTATACGGATCTATACAGACCCATGGATGCCAACAAAAACAAGATCAGCTCTGTGCTATAAAGATTTCTGTAAGCATAACATGAATGTTGGCAGTATCAGTCCTGCCATGTGGGAATCCCTTGCATACGACCTCAGTGCCTGGAGAGAGGCAGTCAAGCAGTGTATCTATTGAGGAGATTTCACCCCTCCCATACCCAAGAATCTCCTGATCATCTCCTGAGGTCTCTGCTGACTCTACAGAGAGGAGGAGCAATGTACTGCTCTCTACTTAATTAGTCAAGTGAGTGAGTCAGTCTCTGTGTGAGAGAGTCAGTCAGTCAGTGTGTCGGAGAGAGAGTGCAAGAGATCGTGTTTATAGATAAGATTGCTGCTAAGAGCAGCTGCAGGCACTCAGAGTATAGCATTGATTTATGCTTAGAATTTGTAGCTCTGTATATAGTTTTGTATTATAGCTGTAGCAATAGAATAAAAGGAAGATATTCTACAGAGCTGCTCTCCGAGTGGTTTATACTCTGCAAGACTCTGCAAAACGCTGCTGCGCAACGACTGTATTATTGAGACAGTGAATCCGGTGCTCTCAGCTCCAAGCTGTGAGTCCACAGCACTGTGACCTGTTCCTGTGGGAAAGGAGGTCTCTGGCAGTGCTACCCAGCTCACCTAGCCCAGTCGGGGCTGTAGTGCATGAGTCCAGTTGGTACACTGGCTCAAGGGCGATGCTGACATCTATAGCAGTGACCAGAGGAGAAATGACCTCTGGGAAGAGAGCGGAGAGAAGAAACATCATGGTGCCTCTGCAGCAACACTACTAGATGCCTTCATCTGCCCCAGCTGCAACAAAGCATGTCTCTCCCGTATCGGTCTCTACAGCCAACAGTACACACACACTTGCAGATTTACCTATTGTAAACCGCTTCTGGATCTTCTGGATAGTAAACAGTATATAAATGGAAGCAATCAATAAGCAAATGAAATCCCACTCACCAGGACAAGGTGATGATCCAGCAAGTGGGTTTCGGTCTCCATGATGTGTAGGATTAAATTATTGTGTCAAGGAATGATAGCAAGGACAGGGAGGACAAAGAAGGAAAATGGTAAGGAAAAAATGGTAAGGAAAAAGTGTGATCTCTTCTGATGAAGAGTTGGGGGCGGGGGGAACCATAACTAAATAAATCTAAATGTCTTCACAGCCATTGCTGCAAAATGGCCGCCAGTGGGAGGTGCCTTTGAGGGAATGGGGTGGGTTGGAAATTAGATAATTTGTTTCGGCTCATCCTTACTTGCAACTGAAGCCACACATTCAGTCAATCTCGTCTTTGCATTCCATTACAAAGAACTGGCAGATCTGATTAAAGGAGCTATCACCAAAGCCCTTTCAGTATGTCAGCACAAAGACCATGAACCAGGTAGAGTCAGAGATGGATTTCCACTCTAATTGGTGTCTCCAGGTCAATGCCAAAGAATCTCAGGTAATGGGGTGGAATATACATGACGGCTCCCCACCCTTCCTCTGTTCTGCGAAATAAGAACCTAATTCATCAAGGCTGTCAACGTGGTACCTTTTGACAATGCTAAACTAACTTGGGAGAGATGGGGGAGCAGGGTTTGCGTTATGTCCTCCAGGGAGACTTTGCTTGTTGTCCAGTGAAGGTGAACTTGGAGGAGCTGGTTAGGTGAGAATACTGGTTGCACCTAGAGATGGGAGAGTAGTTCAGTTCAGTTCAGTGTAGTAATAATAATAATTTTATTATTTGTACATCACCCATCTGAATGGGTTGCTCTAGCCACTCTGTAACACAAACCTACCTTGTTTATTAATTAATTATTACTATTATTACTACTACTAATGCTGCTGCTTATAGTAATGCTGATTTTTACTTACTTAGACATCTGAAGGCAGCCCTGTTTAGGGAAACTTTTAATGTTTGACGGATTACTGTATTTTAATATTTTGTTGGAAGCCACCCAAAGTGGCTGTGGAAACCCAGCCAGATGAGTGGGGTATAAATAATACAATTATTATTATTATTATTATTATTATTATTATTATTATTATACCAAAATAATAAGTGAATAATAAGCTGTGCTTCAAAATGTGCATCTCTCCTGATTTAGCAATGAAGTTCTCTGACCAAAAAATTCATATATTCAAAGAAAGTGTACATGAAAATCCACATATGAGTGAAAATAGCAAACTTAAATGCACAATATTTCTTTCAAAAATGTGTATATTATGCAAAATTTCAAACACATATTATGAGAAATGTGAACTAAAATGCTTAAGAATTTTCATGAGGACTTCTTCTTAAAAAACAATTCACAAACTGATGCGGATATGTGTCAAATTGAAGACTGGAAAAATGAAGGACTTGAGAGAAACAAAAAGTGACAGATTAGTTCACCAGTAGTTGTTTCTGGCTTCATTAACTCCTTGTCTGAAGGCTTTCAGTACAGTAGTAGTGATGGGAAATTTGGAAAGTATTGATACCATCATCCGCTTTAATTTGTTAGGGTGCCTCTCTAACATGTTTTACAACTTTATGGTAAAGCACATCCAGTGTTTTACCAGCTGCACTGGCTCCCGGTGGAGTACAGGGTCAGGTTTAAGGTGCTGGTTTTGACCTTTAAAGCCCTATGCGGCCTAGGACCCTCGTACCTACGGGACCGCCTCTACTGGTATGACCTGCAGAAGACCTTAAGGTCCATTAATAACAACACTTTGGAAGTCCTGAGCCTCAAGGAGATTAGATTGGTCTCAACTATGGCCAGGGCCTTTTCAGCACTGGCCCCGATGTGGTGGAATGCTCTGTCACAAGAGACTAGGGCCCTGCGGAGTTTGACATCTTTCCACAGGGCCTGCAAGACGGAGCTGTTCCTCCTGGTCTTCGGCTTAGACTCACTCTGACCCCTTATACAGTGATACCTCTGGCCTCCCACTGCTGCCACGCCGCTGGATCACGATTTCTGTTCTCACCCTGAAGCAAAGTTCTTAACCTGAGGTACTATTTCTGGGTCTGTAACCTGAAGCTTCTGTAACCTGGGATACCACTGTATGGTATCTCAGGCCCATGTAGGATCAACATGGATAGCTGGCTCAGGTGAATAACTGATGTTTCCTCCCTTTATGGTCTTGATCTATGGGCTACACTAAAATGAGGCTGCATTTTAAGCTGTATTTTAAGCCGTATTTTAATTAACTGGTTTCTTTCCCTATTACGTTTTATTTTAATTTATATTTGGTGTTAGCCACCTTGAGCCCGGCCCTGGCCAGGGAGGGTGGGGTATAAATAAAAAAGGATGATGTTGATGATGTTTCTAGTCCTGCTTAAAGCTCTCTACCTCTCTGTAACAACCCCCATTTAATGCCTTCTTTCACCCCATCCTTGCCTCTCTCTAACCGTGCAACAATGCAGGCTACAAACACGGCAACAGCATTGATTAGGCTACTGTCAAATTTCAGTGTTGGCCACAAGTGCAGATGCGTGTTGACAAGTCAAGAGTCAACTCTTTGAAATCACACAAATAAGACCAGAAAGACAACATGGGTGGCAGAGAGAGAGGGAGGAGTAACTAAACAAAACCTCAAGGCATGGTAGCTGGATGTGTTCCAGTGAGAGAAGCAAATTCCACTTCACAATTATCCATTAGACTTCACTGGCATTGCATTTCCCAGAGATCCCCATTCTTCTGCCCACATGGACGGTGGAAGGCTGGATTTACACAGGCAGCAGGAAGTCATGTTAGAGAAGAAGAAGAAGAGGAAGAAGAAGAAGAAGAAGAGATGGATTTGATATCCCGTTTTATCACTACCTGAAGGAGTCTCAAAGCAGCTAACAATCTCCTTTCCCTTCCTCCCCCACAACAAACACTCTGTGAGGTGAGTGGGGCTGAGAGACTTCAAAGAAGTGTGACTAGCCCAAGGTCACCCAGCAGCTGCATGTGGAGGAGCGGAGACGCGAACCCGGTTCACCAGATTATGAGTCCACCACTCTTAACCACTACTCCACACTGAGTTCAAGAGATGGAGAGTAGGTGGTAACCCTTCAGATTGCAGATGGACGAATCTCCTTTTCGACATTATCTCGTGTGTGTTTTTAAGAAGTCACTGAAATTAGACGAAGAAAAGAGAGTCTAGCTCATGGGTAGTCAACCTTTTTATACCTACCGCCCGCTAGTGCATCTTTCTTGATGGTAAAATTTCCTTACTGCCCACCAGTGCCCGATGGAAGGAGGATTCAGCTGTAGAACCCCCTAGGGCCTACCTAGAATCCTGAAACACCCACTAGTGGGCAGTAGGGACAAGGTTGGCAACCCCGGGTCTAGCCAAGCTCTCTCCCAGGCAAAATCAATGACTTCCAAGGAAGGAGCGGAACCCCTCACCTTCCCCAAGAACTTTCAATACAATTTATGGGATGCCTTTTGGCTTTTGGTGAAATTTCCGGAAGCTGTTACCCCAGAGATATAACTGTTCCTGAAGAATAATCATGCAGTCTGAAACATGGGCAGGGGTGAGTGCCCCCGTTCCTAAAGAGAATTCTTGGTTTTTACTTTTAATTCTGCTGTGAAAGTTCTTCACGAGCAGAGCAAGAAAACTCAAGGGTGATGACCCTAGCTGACCCTGAACGAGTTGCCAAGCACACATTGTGGACTCTCAGGTATTCGTCTTTGTATGCAAGGCGGAGAGGTTGAATAGTCGAGTCTGCACCCTAGGGATGAAAGAAAACAAGGATGCATTGGCCCACATCTTCCAGATGAAGAGACATTGCAAACCTCTGTGTATTTTTAGCTCTGTTCTTCCCCACTGCGCATGAGGCCCAAGCAGCATGGATCCATCATCTCCTTTTAACTAATGTGCCTCTCCTTTGTGTTCAACCTCCTATCACTGATTAATTTCAATTAATTTCGCTGGAGATGTGGAAACATTTAGCAGACACAACGAGCGCCTCCTTGTTAAATGCTGCGGAGGCTAATTGGGATGCTGTTGTGCTGCGGTGTTGTCTGGAAGCTGTCATCTTTGTTCACACTCAGATAAACAAGTTTGTGGATTGGATCTCACTGGGGCTCTCGCAAGGGGCAGAGCTATGGATGGCACATACAAAACAGTTCCTGTCATTGCGGATTTGTTCCCCAGTTTTTCACAAGGGGTGGTTGTGCAGATTGTTTTGCAAATGGTCCCTTAACATGAATTCCATCAGTTCACCTGAAAATGGCACCGGGGTTGGGGAAGGGGAAGGAAGGGAGAACTGCTCCTTGCTGCTGAACTTCAGTTCTGATTTAGGGCCATTTGTTAGGGTGTGACGTCATTTGCAAAAGCCATTGTAATGGTTCTAAGGGGGTTGCTCGTGCGTAAGTTACCTCCTGGCTAGGTAGCCTGGTTAAACCTGTTCTGGCTGGACAGCCCTTCACTTCGTGGCTGTTCAGTCGCTGGCAGAATCCGTCAGTGGGCGTTTCTTGAACTTCTTCCAGCAAATAAGTTCTTTGATGCCAAGTCTACGCCTACTTTCCCTGCGCAGAAGTCTTCTGCGCAGGGTGGGTGTGGGTAGTGGAGGACCCGTGCTCTCCCCGCTGGTCTCCAGCGAAGAGTCTTGGAGCCCCCTCGCCGATTCTCCCATCTGCCCTCCTCTATCCCTGGTGTTACGCTGATTTCCTTCCCCAGCCGATGAGCTCCCTCTCTCCCTGCTGGGCCCCCTCCAGCATCGCTTGAGAGCCTTGCCTCCACCTCTGGCTCCAATGTCAGTTCCCTGACAGCCATCTTCAAATATCTGAAGGGTGGCAACGTGGAAAATGGAGCAAGCTTGTTTTCTGCCATTCCAGAGGGTAAGGCTCAAACCAGTGGATTCTAATTACAAGAAAGGAAATTCTGACTAAACATCAAGAAGAACTTCCTGGTGGCAAGAGCTGTTTTCATAGTGCAACAGACTGCCTTGGAAATAGTGGACTCTCCTTCACTGGAGGTTTTCTAATGGAGGGTGTCAGGCCATCTGCCAGGGATTCTTTAGCTGTGACTCCTGATTGCAGCGGGTTGGACTGGATGACCTTCATGATCCCTTCCAACTCTACAAGTCTCTTCTTCTTCTTTGGTGATCACTCATAGCCAAGTAAGATTGTCTTCCATAAACACAGTCCATAGGTAGCTGTGGAGGCCAATTCTGGATTCACACATCCTTCCACAGTGGGGAAATAGGTTTCCGGGTGGGAGTTGATCATGGTATGCATTTGCCAAGGGTGCCTTCCTCTCAGCCTGTTTCCTCCTTTCGTCCTCAGTTCAAGTGTCTTCAAAGTCCATGACACCTTGGGTAAAGGCTGTTCTCCAGTTGGAGTGCTCGCAGGCCAGTGTTTCCCAGTTGTCAGTGTTTATACAGTGGTACCTCGGGTTACAGACACTTCAGGTTACAGACTCCGCTAACCCAGAAATAGTACCTCGGGTTAAGAACTTTGCTTCAGGATGAGAACAGAAATTGTGCGGCGGCAGCAGGAGGCCCCATTAGCTAAAGTGGTGCGTCAGGTTAAGAACAGCTTCAGGTTAAGAACGGACCTCCAGAATGAATTAAGTTCTTTACTCGAGGTATCACTGTACTACATTTTTTTATAGGTTTGCCTTGAGAGAGTCTATAAACCTCTTTTGTTGACCACCAGCATTACGCTTTCCATTTTTAAGTTGGAAATAGAGTAGTTGCTTTGGAAGACGATCATCAGGCATCTGCACAACATGACCAGTCCAACGAAGTTGATGCTGAAGAATCATTGCTTCAACACTGGTGATCTTTGCTTCCTCCAGTACAGTGGCATTGGTTTGCCTGTCTGTCTATGATTCTATTATTCCATCCAGGCAAAGGGACACAAGGAAGGTGTAGTGCAGGGCCTGGGAAGTCTCCTGAGGGCCAGATTGAGTAGCTTGGAGGGCCATATTTGCCTGAGGTTCACCCCCCTTGTAGTAGGACATGGAGATTTGGTGGGGGAGGGGGGAGGGTTGTGGCAATGGCTTCCCTATCTGTTGATGCTGAACAGTTAGATAAACATAATATTAAGACGACTGGTTGTATCCACCAGACCTGCATCACTTATTAACTTCTAAATGACACACCACACCACTGGTGCTTTATAACTATCAAGAGACAGTAGCAGTACGCATTCCCCATGTCGCCCATATTCATTTCAATAGGGCCCATGGATTGCATCCTGCTCTGTAGCTGCAACAATTTATCGTAGCCATTATCTTTTTTATGGATGCTTGTGCTTTTGTATCTGCTAGATCCAATCCTACACTTAGGATTTATGCAGCCTCAGGTTGTTGGACGGCCCGCATTCTAGCGAATTTATTATCCGAGGATCTCACACAACATACCTTTTCCAAAAGCAAAGGAAAATTAAACTTAAAAAATATGGCTACATTTCCATGAGCGTTCCTCTGAGCAAATAAAACAGCATACTTCTTCCCAAATAAATTGGTTTGCTGCAGGCCAGAGGTTCTCAGAGTTTGTCAGCGAGTCCATCCAGATTTTCCAGGGTACTGAAATGCAGGGGAACCCTCTGTGGTTCTCAAAGATGTGGGGAACCTCTGCAGATAAAAGGGCTCCCCATGTCAGATAGTCACCCTTCACAAGTTTCAGGGCTGTGGAAATGGCAACGTGGGGGTCAAAGTTATTATCAATACACCCAGGAGGCTATGTAGGGAAGAAGTAGACCTTTCAAGTATTTGAAGCCATTTGGGCTTTACACACTAGTGCAAGCAGCTTGAATTGGGTCAGGAAATGAAATGGCAGTCACTGCTGCTTTTTCTTTTTTAGAACAGGGGTTATATGAGTTCTTAAGGCCACCCCAGCCATCAATTAATGTGGCTGCTATTTTTCTAGACCAGTTGAGGTTTCCGAGTCAACTCCAAGAGGAGTCCCACATAAAGTGTATTGCAACAATCCAAATGGACAGTTAGAAGAGGACTTCAGAGTGAAACTTTGGCCAAAAGATCAAGAAGAATGAGGAGAACCACACTCCCTCTCTCCTGACAGGTGCCTTCAACTAGGGTGACCAAGGTAGTTTCAGTGCCATCATTGGGCATGAAGCCAGACTGAAATGGATCCAGATATTCAATCTCCACCAAGCATGCCTGAAGCTAGACCACCACCACTCTCTAGAGCACCTTGCCTCAAAGGGGGATATTGGTCACTGGGCAATGTTTATTTGACACGTTTGGGTCCTGGGAACCTGAACCATGAAATGGATCCAGATATTCAATCTCCACCAAGCATGCCTGAAGCACTCTCTAGAGCACCTTGCCTCAAAGGGGGATATTGGTCATTGGCAATGTTTATTTAACACATCTGGGTCCTGGGAACCTGAGCTGGAATTAATGTTAGAACCATTATGAGTGAGGATGAGTGTCACATACACAAGAACATGATGTTATCAGAAGACCGGTGAGGACCAGTTAAAGAGGAACCTAACAGACAACTGTCATGTGAAAAACAACTTCAGATAAGGTGTGAGGTGCGTTCCTGCATGTACAGGAAAAGTGGGTTGAGCAAGTTGATTTTCATGTACTGTGGTTGTAAGAGAGATGGTGAAGTGTTGGGGTGGCTGGCTGAACAGCTAATATTATGCATATTTGCTAATACAATCCTATATTTCCTATTGGAACTCCTCTTGCAGACTCATTGGACTCTGTCCTGTAATATCTTACTGAATAAAGTCTGACCAATTGGAAATTTGGTATGAGCCTCATACTTGAACCCTCAAAGGGAATCCCCACCCCCAACCGTTCTTAAGGATTTGCACAGGATTTGTAGCTTTAATTCTGGGACTGGCTCAATATATTTTTCTGCCAGAGGCACCTGAAAAAATATGTCCCCCTCCCCAATCCTGTGCAGAGGTGAGGGGCAGCTGGCTACACTTGCCCCAGGTCTCAGAGGGCTTAGCTGGCTGGGGAGCCCCACTAGGGGCTGGCTGCTTTTTTGTTTGAGTTTATAACTTTATTCTAACTGGACTCCCATCCTAGGCCTCAGTCAAACTCTGAAAGGCCTGCCCTTCTCCATTCCATAGGAGCAGAAGTAGCTGCCTTAGAATGAGTCTGACTAGGAGCAGTTCCCCAGGAATTCAGAGAGGAATCCTTCCCCAGGGATTGAACATGGGACCTTCTGCCTGCAACACAGATGCAATACCACTAAGCTATAACCCTTCCCAGCTACAGAAGCTAAGTGTACTGAAAGCTGAGTCTTAACTTCAGCACTAGTAAGAGGACAGCACCCTCCAACTTTGCATGAGGACAGCAGGCTATGTAGAACAGAGCTCTGTCCCTCGCCACCTCCGAACATATTAATAGGGCCAGCTCTACTTAATCCAAGCAGGATAAATAATTACCAAATGTCTTTCTTGGAAAGATGTAATTCTTTGTTGTTGTTTTTAATTTCTTCCCTTAAGATCATAGGACAGCACCTTATATTGAGTGAGACCATTGGACCAATCACTCAATATTGTCATGTGGGTCTAAGCCACTGAGCCTCTTGGGCTTGCTGATCAGAAGGTCAGTGGTTCAAATCCCCACAATGGATTGAGCTCCTGTTTCTCTGTCCCAGCTCCTGCCAACCTAGCAATCCAAAAGCATGCCAGTGCAAGTAGATAAAGAGATACCACTGCAGTGGGAAGTTAAACGGTGCTTCCGCGAGCTCTGGTTTCCGTCACGGTGTTCTCTTGCACCAGAAGTGGTTTAGTCATGCTGGCCACATGACCTGGAAAGCTGTCTGTGGACAAATGCTGGCTCCCTCAGCCTGAAAGTGAGATGAGCGCTGCAACCCCATAGTTGCCTTTGACTGGTTCCTTTACCTTTGCCTTTTTAACCTATTGTCTACGTGAGTCTTTCCCAAACTTGGGTCTCCAGCTGTTTTTGCACTACAGTTCCCATCATCCCTGACCACTGGTCCTGCTAGCTAGATATGATGGGAGTTGTAGTTCAAAAACAGCTGGAGACCCAAGTTTGGGGAACACTGGTCTACAATGACTGCAGAGGCTCTCCAGGTTTTCAAGCAGAGAGTGTCTTCCAAACCCATGTAGAGACCTTCTGCCTGAAAAGCAGATACTCTCCCATGGAGCCACAGCCCCCTCCCCCCCCCCCAGTCAGTGATGCCTTGGACATCTGCCCTCTCCACAGTCAATATTTCATCTGCAATTCTTCCCCCGCTTCCTATTTTGCATGTGTTTATTGACCTTGAGCGTATTTCACATTAATTCATCAAGCAGCTGCATCTATTTCGTTACCTTGGCATTTCACTCCACCGCTAATGGCGTAAAGGCATGGTAAGTATTTTTAAAGATCCCACTCCGCCCCTTTCATACATTCCCAGGGCAATAATTTTATTACACCGCTCCCTCTTTTCATCTGCGTTATCTGTTTCCCATGGACAGAGGCCCTTCATCACGCCTGATAATTCTATTTGGTGAAAGATGCTTTTGTGAAGAAGGGGGTGTGTGTGAGAGAGAGAGAAGAAAAAAACTCTGATGCCTAATTTATGAGATAAGCCTGGCTGACAAGAGAATGACCTTCTTCCTCTATCTGGTTATTAAATTGTTTGTGATCTAATAAAATGCTGGTAATACACTCCTTTTCAGCGGGGTTTTAATTTCCTACCTGACATTTAGATTAAAAAGAGTATGGATTGGGAGAAGAGATTTGTCACAGTCAAAGTAGAAAAGATGGGTCCCGCTACCCTCGGAGCACCTAAGTCTGAGAGACGTTTGTTTGACTTTGAGGAGGGGATTTGCTCCCGGGCAAATTATTTCATAATGTATGTTATTGATATGTATAAATAGAGATGTAAGAAAATCCCTGGGAAATGTCATATTGAAAAACCTTTTAGCGGCTTTTAAAGATTCCTCAGGCATTTAGCCAGAGGTGTGTAAAGTACCAGGAGTCTTCGAGCTGAGATACCGGTGCTAAGATCCAGGGGGCATGTTTTTCTTCACCAACAGAAAAGCTTGAGAGAGAACCAATTCCTAGGCGGAGAGCTGTGTTAGACCCTTAAAGCTGTGTTAGACACAGGGACACAGGAAACTGCCTTCCAGGAAGCCAGACCATTTGTCCATTGTCTACTCATGGGGTGGGGAGCTGTTTGGGACCCGTGGGTCAGAACTTTATCTACATGCCACCCCACCCAACTTTGACACTTCCTTTCATCTGTCCTGAATCTTCCAACATTCAACTTCCTTAGGTGGTCCTGAGTTCTAGTGTTTTCTCCATTCACTTTTTCAACACATAATTTTATAGACTACTATCATATCACTGCTTCCTGGCCTTTTCTCCAACACTGCAACCTTCTCCATATGGTTGTCACTCCATCCCCTTGATTATTTTGACTGTACGTTTCTGAACCTGTTCCAGCTCTGCAATATCCTTTTTCATCTTTCCGTATGTGAATCCATGCACAGAACTGAAATGGCTGATAATCTTCTGTGGCTTAACCCTTACAGAAATATAGTAGGGATGTGGGTGGCACTGTGGTCTAAACCACCGAGCCTCTGGGGCTTGTCGATCGGAAGGTCGGCAGTTCAGATCCCTGCAACAGAGTGAGCTCCCATTGCTCTGTCCCAGTTCCTGCCAACCTAGCAGTTTGAAAACATGCCGGTGCAAGTAGATAAATAGGCACCGCTGTGGCGGGAAGGTAAACAGTGTTTCCGTGTGCTCTGGTTTCCATCACGGTGTTCTGTTGCACCAGAAGTGGTTTAGTCCTGCTGGCCACATGACCTGGAAAGCTGTCTGTGGGCAAACACCAGCTCCCTTGGCCTGAAAGCGAGATGAGCGCCGCAGCCCCCATTTGACCTTTGACTGGACATAATGGTCCAGGGGTCCTTTACCTTCTACATTTTTACCTACAGAAATATATGATGGCCAGTCTCCTCCTTCAAAGGAGACCCCCTAGGGCAAAACTGAAGAACTGGGAGATAGCTCGGTCTGAAATCCTAGAAAGCTTCTGCCCATCAGTGTGGACAATATTGAGCTTGACGGAACAAAGGTCTGACTCAGGATAAATTAGCTTCCTATGAATGAACCCTATTGACCTCTTATATCTCCTGACCCTTCCTAAGATGGTATCTACAGTACCTCCCTCTGGCCATCTGTGCATGCACCATTGGGGGTAAAGGTAAAGGTACCCCTGCCCATACGGGCCAGTCGTGTCCGACTCTAGGGTTGTGCGCCCATCTCACTTAAGAGGCCGGGGGCCAATGCTGTCCGGAGACACTTCCGGGTCATGTGGCTAGTGTGACGAAGCTGCTCTGGCGAGCCAGCACCAGCGCAGCACACAGAAACTCCGTTTACCTTCCCACTATAAAGCGGTACCTGTTTATCTACTTGCACTTAAGGGTGCTTTCGAACTGCTAGGTGGGCAGGAGTTGGGACGGAAAGACGGGAGCTCACTCCGCTGCTGGGATTCAAACCGCTGACCATGCGATCGGCAAGTCCTAGGCACTGAGGTTTTAACCACAGCGCCACCCACGTCCCTACCATTGGGGGTACTGGTAGACAAACAATGGAACATGTGTTGGTGATCTCTGAGAATGTAGCTTAGTGTTGCCTGTTGTAGCTGTGGATGCTACAGGTCCTGGGCTGTAATGGTCACCCCATATTTCAGGCAGTCTCCATGATCTCCATGATCACTGTGGGCAGACATCTGAATCTCTGCAGCAGCTTTAGCTTGGAGGTGGGCTTCCATCTCTACACCAGAGTCCCCATCCTCACAAAAGATTGCTGGACAAAGCAGGGGTGCAAGCTCATAGTTGCAAGAGTTGCAAGACTGAAGCTGCGCAAATCATGAGCAGCAATACACCACCAGTGGCAGGAAGCAATCCTAGAAATGTTGCAAGGGATTATTTGTGCTGTATATATTTATGGACGCTTCTCCCTGAGTAGGTGTTCAGGAAAGCCTCCACACGCACACACCCCAACTCCCCACAGGTATGTGTGCAACTGTCACTTACATGGCAGAAGCCAAAGATAGATGAGTGAGAAGCAAAAACCTGCAGCCAGGAAGATAAGAGCTGATGAAAGAAGCAGCCTGGATGAATTCCTGGAAGGCTGTTTTATGCTTTTAATTTTGTCTCTTGGCAGTGCTGTTAATCTCAGAGAAAGAGGAGAAGAGGCAGTGCAGTACCAACGCAGAATGGACTGCCCCACAGCCCTGCAGGTGCTGATATGTTTTGGCTGTGCTTCCCATTTTTCTGTTTGTTTGTTTGTTTTTTTCCTGAAAGGCTGATGCAAGCAGCGTTTGTAGTAACTTCAAAGAGATGCGAGACTTCTCCAGGAGACTCAGCACGCCCCTGATTTCTGTTTCCTCTTTTCTCTTTGCTGCAGGCTCTAACGCCTTGGGCAAGGATCTGGTTGGGTCTCAACAGGGAAGTGAGGCCGAGCTTAACATTTGTTTGGGTGAGCTCCACGAAATGATGTAAACTGGTAGGATAAGCCACAAGCGCTGGCAGAGATAAGCACAACATGAGTTGGGGGATTTCACTTGCCACTGGAATTTTAAATTTAACCACCATTCTGCGCATGCATTCAGGGGCCAAGAGATGTCTGGGTGTCCATGCAAATACGCTTGTCCATCCATTTCATTTCATTCATTTTTTGCATTTATTGCCCATCCTTTTCTCCAAGGAGCTCAAAGTGATGCACACATGGTTCTCCCCCTTCAAATGCAATTTTTTGTGAAAGCTTATTAAAAATGTAGCCTGATATGGAAATGTAACAAACTGGAGATTGGCAAAATGAGATACTAAAATGGACAGATTTGTCCAACTTCAGCCTAGACTACACTTTAGGAGAACTTGAAGGAAGGGAAGCGTTGGCAGGTAGCTGTCAAGTCACATGGAAGAGATAATAATGTTTTGAGCTGAGTTGTGGACTGTCTTCAAAACAAAAGAAGGTGGCTGATCCTGAGATGGAAACAATAAAAACAAAGTAGGACATCAAAACAAGGTTTCAAACCAACATTCATGGCAGTTGGTGCTGTGTAAAGATGTTGTCCTGCAGCTGCTGAGGAGGCCAGTGATGAAAGACAGATTACATCAGGCGTTCAGCTGCAGGTTGAGTCTCCGTCATGTCATGGAATGTTCATAAACATTCCAAGTGCTAAAAGTGTTAAGTTGCCAGCACAGAGGAATTGGGGGAAAGGAGAGTGGGCAATGATCCGATTAGTGAGAAGGTTTGGAGAGAAGAAAGCAATTTTATCATATTTGAGTTGGATAAACGGAGAGTAATGTGTATGACTTGAGGAAAGTATGAAGGCCAACTAAGATATCTGGTGGCAGACCTGCTTTGTGGACCTGGTGCACTAGCAAAGAGCTTTTTATTTTTCCTGGAAGGCTGACCCAAGCAACATTTATAGTCAGTGGCAGAGCTTCATGCTCTGGCACTGGGGGGTGTGTGTGTGTACGGCAGGTGGAGGCGTGGCTGGAGCGCATCATGGGGGCGTGGTGCTCGCCCTGGGAGCGTGGTGTGCCATCCTGGGGGCGTGGCATGCCACCTGCGGGGGTGTGGCTCCCAGCGCGGGGGGGGCAACTGCGATGGCACCCCACCAGAATCGCGCTGCCGGGGATGGTACGCTCCCCCTGCCCCCCTCTTGCTCCACCAGTGTTTATAGTAACTTCAAAGAGATGCGAGACTTCGCCAGGAGACTCAGCACTCCCCTGATTTCTGTTTCCTCTTTTCTCTTTGCTGCAGGCTCTAATGCCTTGGGCCAGGATCTGGTTGGGTCTCAAAGGGGAAGCAAGACTGAGCTTAACATTTGTTTGGATGAGTTCCGCGTACATATGTCATTCTGTGCTCCATGTACACATGCACTCCATGTAATTAAGTGAAGAGACAGCAGCAATCATAACATATGTGTATGAACAGGTCAAACGTGTGGTCTGCCACCAATTGGGGGAGGTATAAATTGTGTGTGTAATGCAGCAAGTCACCAGCCATCCAGCTGCTTGATACCTTGAAGGGACCTTCTGTCAAGCCATACAAATGCCGCTGTGGAACATCTGGCACTCATGCTGGTACAAAAGAGCCTGGTTTCATTTCAAAGCAAGTTATTGTTCTTGCGAAGGGATTAGTTAAGAGATGTGTGGCATGGATTAGTCTATAGAGCTGCTGGGTTGTAGAAGCCCAAGTAAAGAGGAAGGAGAAAGCTCCAGAGGTGACACATTCTCCGCTGCAGTTTGTTGTGAATAGAATCATGGAATCATAGAATTGTAGAGTTGGAAGGACCCAGAGTCATCTAGCCCCAACCCATGTAACTTGAAGCCGTTGGTTCAGGTTCTACAAACAAGCTTGCCCCATCGTCCATGTGACAGCCCTTTAGATCTTTTTAGATGGCTGTCATATCTCCACTCAGCCTCCTCTTTTCCAAACTAAACATACACAATTCCCTCAACTGCTCATCATAAGGTATCATTTCCAGATCCCTTATCATCTAGGTCACCCACCTCTGCACACATTCCAGCTTGTCAACATCCTTCTTAAACTGTGGCACCAAATCTGGACATAGTACTCCAGATGTGGTCTGACCAAGGCAGAATCGAGAAGTATTAGATGCAGCTGATGGACTATATGCAACTGGCCGAGATGACTGGCAGAATCCGTGATCTGGGAGAAGAGAAGATGGAGGAAGACTGGAAGAAATTCAAGATGTATCTACAAAAACATTGTAATTTGGTTGAATGTTAAGAAGGATGCTAGATTATAAAAAATTGGCCACCACTAAATTAGATTTAAATTTGATGATAAGTGAGATTAAAGAAAATATAAAACTTTTTGGAAGAAGTGCTAGATTATATTTGAATGAGTGGACATGAGATTGTAAACAAGTTGATAATTTGTCTGGAAAAAACTTTTAACGATGTAAATGGGAGCGGGAGACATGAGGGAGTCCAAAGAAGTGATGAAATTATGTTTGTGACAGAAGTAAGACTGTTTATTATTTGTGCATTGATATTTAAAAACTTTAATAAATATTTTTTTTTAAAAAAAAAAAAAGAATCAAGAAGTATTATTACTTCCCTTGATCAGAACACTAAACTTCTATTGATGCAGCCTAAAATAGCATTAGCTTTTAGAAATAGCATTAGCTGTTGACTCATGTTAAGCTTGTGGTCTACTAAGACCCCAAGATCCTTTTCACATGTACTCCTGGGAAGCCACATGCCCCCCATCTTCTATTGGTGCAGCTGTTTATTCCTGCCTGACATGTAGAACCTGACATTGGTCCCTATTGAAATTCATTTTGTTAGTTTGGGACCAGTTCTACAATCTGTTAAGGGCATATTGAAGCCCAATTCTGTCTTCTGCTGCATTAGATAGCTCTCCCAGCTTGGTGTCATCAGCAATTTGATAGCCATCCCTTCAATTCCCTCATCTAAGTCACTTACAAAGACATTGAAGAACAAGAGGCCCAGACAGGACCCTTTGGTACCCCCCTAGTCACTTTTTTCCAGGATGATGAGGAACCATTAATGAGCACTCTTTGGCTTTGATCAGTCAACCAGCTACAAATCCACTGTTATCTCATCCAGCCCACATTTAACCAGCTACTCCACAAGAATAGCATGAAGGATTTTGTCAAAAAGCCTTCCTGAAATAAAGATATACTATGTCCACAGCATTCCGCTGATCCACCAAGCTTGTAACCCTATCAAAAAAGTGAAAAGAAATGAGAGTCATCTGGCATGACTTCCCTTTGAGAAACCCACGGCCATTTTGTATAGGTTGAGTCTGTGTTTTTTAATTGCTTTGAGATATTTTAGAAGGGATGATTCAAAAATGGAATTAGATAGGTCATAAACAAAATCAAAACAAATCTTTATTACGGTCATAGACCAACATATGTATGTTGGGGTACAATTATTTAAAATCTGTAAAACATTTTGGAAAGCTAATTTTTTAAAAAAACAGCAAGTACAGTCATGCCTCATGTTACGTTTGCTTCATGTTACATTTTTTCAGGTTGCGTCCTGCGGCAAGGGTTACTTCTGGGTTTCACTGCTCACGCATGCGCAGAAGACCAAATCATGCTTCACACATGCGCACAAGTGCCAAATCATGCCGTGCATCTGCACAGATATGGCGCTTCAGGTTGCGGGCTTTTCATGTTGCGAACAGGCCTCCAGAACGGATCCCATTTGCAACCAGAGGTACCACCGTACAGTGGTACCTTGGGTTAAGAACTTAATTTGTTCTGTTCTTAACCTGAAACTGTTCTTAACCTGAAGCACACTTTAGCTAATGGGGCCTGCTGCTGCTGCCGTGCCACCGGAGCACGATTTCTGTTCTCATCCTGAAGCAAAGTTCTTAACCCGAGGTACTATTTCTGGGTTAGCGGAGTCTGTAACCTGAAGCGTATGTATATAAAAAACTAAAAGAAGCTAAAATAGTCTAAAAGAAGGGTTAGGGGCATTAAATGGATGTGGAAGAGCATAAAAGGTTAGTAACAACGAAACAATATACACACCTGTCAAAACCACACCAAAGTTGGGCCAGGTTGGATCAAATATGGGTCTCAAGAGAATTAACATTAAGAGCACTTAAATGTGAAATCCAACCCAGAACTCTTTCAGATCATAGCTCAGTAACATTGGAGATAAAAAGCAGATTACAAGCAACATACAGATGGAGAGTGAACGATTATCCTTTTGAAAATGAGGAAATAATTGAGAAGGCCAAAAGAACGTTAAAATAATATTTTGAGATGAATTTAAATAAAGAGACTAATATAGAGATAGTTTGGGATGCCAGTAAGGCAGTGTTAAGAGGATTTTTAATTAATTAGAACAGCCATAGGAAAAAGTTAAGAGAGCAAAAAAAGAAGAAATACTCAATCAATTAAGAGATTGCGAAAGAAAACTAGCAATAAATCCAACTGAGGAGCAGGTTAAACAAACTTATAGAATATTACAAACGCAATACTCAAATTTAGTAGGCCAAGAAGTAGAATGGAGAATCAAGATATGGAAGCAAAAATTATTTGAATCAGCAAATAAAACCGGAAAATTATTAGCGTGGCAATTACGAAAAACCAAAAAACAAAATATGATCAACAAATTAAGAATAGAAGAGCAAATTGTGGAAGAACCTAAGAAAATAAAGGAAAATTTCATCAAATTTTATGGAAAATTATATAAAAGAGAAAAAGAAGACAGCACAGAAATAAAGAAATATTTGGAAGAAAATAGACTAAAAGGATTAACAGAAGAAGAAATAACACAATTAAATAATCCTATAAAAATTGAAGATATCCAGGATGCGATAAAAAGAATGAAATTAGGAAAGGCCCCAGGGCCTGACGGCCTTTCAGCTAAATACTACAAAGTTCTAGAGGAATATTTAGCCCCGGTGCTGTGCAAAGTAGCGAATAATATCTTAAGCGGCGGAAAGACACCAGACTCATGGAAGGAAGCCTATATTACATTAATATCTAAGCCTGACATAGATAAATTAGATATGAAAAACTACAGACCAATATCATTATTAAATAATGATTATAAATTATTTGCGGAAGTAATGGCCAACCGTCTTAAGAAATGTTTAAGAAACCTTATCCATACAGATCAAGTCAGATTCTTACCCAATAGACAATTAAAAGACAACGTAAGCCATATAATTAACATCATTGAATATCTAGAGGCCAAGAATGAAATACGTGCGGCACTAATTTTTATTGACGCCAAAAAGGCCTTTGATAATGTATCTTGGCAATTCCTTCTAAGATGTCTAGAAACAGTAGGGATAGTGGGTGCCTTCCAGGAAGGGATAAAAGCTATTTACTCAAGCCAGAAAGCAAAATTGATTATTAATAATGATTTAACTGATTATTTCGAAATTTCAAAGGGTACGAGACAGGGGTGCCCTCTATCACCTCTTTTATTTATGATACTAGAAATTATAGCAAATAAGATAAGAACAACTCCAGAAATACGTGGAATTAAAATTGGAAAAAAGAATACAAACTGAAAGCATACACTGATGATCTGATGGTATCATTAGAAGATCTACAAAAAAGTGTCCATAAGGTAATAGAATTGTTAGAAGAATTTGGAAAGTTATCGGGTTTTAAGTTAAACAAATCAAAAACTAAATGATGACGAAGAACATGGAAGAAGCTATGAAAAACCAGCTAGAGGCTAAAATTGGAATTAAAGCGGTAAAAAAAGTAAAATACCTGGGAATTTGGCTAACTATGAAGAACATAAATTTAATGATGGACAATTATGAAACAACCTGGAAAGAAATTAAAAAAGATTTAGATATATGGAACAGAATAAAATTATGTTCAGGAAGAATGGCCACAATTAAGATGTTTTTTTGTTTTTCTTGTTTTGTTGTGTTGTTTTTGACTGTTAATTTTGATGTATTGTTTGGATTTGGATTTGTTCTGGAAAACCTTAATAAATATTTCTTTTAAAAAAAAAATATATGTGTGTATGAAAATTAATAAAGAGAAATTTTAAAAAAGGTTAGTATATAAAAGGCTATGGCTATGAATTTACAAAGCACTCTGATATGAGTGTTGGTTAAAGGCAAGAAACAAATAAGATATGGTGTCAGGCGTTGGGCAGGTGAAGATGCAGCCACAAAGGAACGAGAGGGAGCCTTAAATCACACTTCTGACTTTCCATAGGCAAACAGATTTTTCTGTCCACCATGATCAGCAAACTCCCCTAGGATTGGCAGTGCTGCAGGGTTCTCAGCCAATAGGTGCCCAAAGCAGGACCAATCAGCTCCATAAACCCCACCTGCCAGTCACAGGAGCAGAGGAGGTCAGGGCCTAGATCCTGTTATCCCACCCTTGCTTTACACTCTCCCTGTGAAGCAGAGATGGGAAACTGGATCTGGCTGGTTTTACTCACCTCCTACCTGATATCACACATGACATTGGAGCAGGTGTCATGGCTTTGTGGGTCAAATCTGGATGACTGCCAGGCCTCATTTATCCCATGATTTAGAGACTCCCCACCCCTGCCATAAATCTTGCATTCCCAATGAGGAAAATCACCAAGGCCACCTATACTGTATATGTATACAAAGAAATGACCAAAGCTTGGAAATACTTTGATTTCCCCCCTGCTCTATGACATTATCTGAAGATGAATTGGTTCAAATGCTCTTTTGCCTACTGGCTAAATTCCCAGCCTGAAACACTGAGATGAGAAGGTACACAGTTGAATGCTGTTAAGCAGGTGGAGAGGGAAAGAGCCACATGAGATATCACGGTATATTAAAAAGGCAGAAAGAAAAATTTGCAATATCCTGTGAAGGCTATCAGAGGGAGAGATCAGGTATGCAATCCAAAATGCTCAGCCACACCCTATAGGATGGTGTCGCTGTTTTCCCATTTTTCACACACACACACACACACACACACACACACAAACACACACAAACACTCTTTTATATTAGAGAAGGAAAGTGAGAATTGGACAGTCTGTTATTCTGAACTACAAATGAATATATCCCAGGTCAGAATGACAATATATGGGAGCGCCTTCTCCTCTGTATAACCTCCTCTAGCAAGGAAGCATTGATGCAAATTCTTTCTGCTGCTGCTCTCAGAGGTCCAGCTGCTCTGCTAGCAGATCTTTCTTGATAGTGGTTAAGTGCTTGTCAAACTCCGCTCATTGAGTCCTGGAACATGATCTGTTCAGGGCTGAGCCCTTCTGAATCAGGCCAGTGACCACTTGGTCCAGCATCCCATTCTCATTTGGAACCCAGCCTCTTGGATAATGGCATTGTGCCAAGTGAGTCTCCACACACCAAGTCTCTCCCACTTCCTCATTCGTCATCTCTATGGGTGCTGACAAGTGCCCTCTGCCTTTGTGCTCTTTACTCTCCTACTTTCAAGGCTCAGCAGGTTCTGGGAGGGGGTGTCCATCAACTGTCACCCCCCTGGTGCTTCCTCTTCCTCCTCCTCCTCTCCCATTATTTCCCAGCTTTCCCCCTCATCTGCCTCTGATCTGTGACCTCCGTCAAACCCCTGTTGTAATTCTGAACTGTCTTCCTCTTGTCTGGAAGGGTCAGGCTGGGAAGGCAGTCTCCACCATTCCAGTGTGGCGTAGTGGTTAAGAGTGGTAGATTCGTAATCTGGTGAACCGGGTTCGCGTCTCCGCTCCTCCACATGCAGCCAGTATGGTGTAGTGGTTAAGAGCAGTAGACTCGTAATCTGGTGAACCGGGTTCACGTCTCCGCTCCTCCACATGCAGCTGCTGGGTGACCTTGGGCTAGTCACACTTCTTTGAAGTCTCTCAGCCCTACTCACCTCACAGGGTGTTTGTTGTGGGGGAGGAAGGGAAAGGAGAATGTTAGCTGCTTTGACACCTTCAGGTAGTGATAAAGCAGGCTATCAAATCCAAACTACTCTTCTTCTTCTTCTTCTTCGCCCAGTCCCTGGGCGTTCCAGATGTTCCAATTGTAAAACACACTAGCAGGATTTGAGCACAATGGCACCCTCCCCTCCTGCAGTTTCCAGCAACTGATGTTCAGTAACATACTGCCTCTGACAGTGGACACAGAATATACCCATCAGGGTTAGTAGCCAATGATAGCCTTTACCTCCACGAATCTGTATAATCCCACCCACATGGCTATCACTGCCTCTTCTGGTAGCAAATGCCATTATTTCATTATGGCCAGAAAACTCCTGGACTAGAGTCATAAGAAGAGTCATGCTGCGTCAGGCCACTGGCCCGTCCAGTCCAGCTTCCTGACCTTTTTAAAAAATAAATATTATTATTAAAAGTTCTCAACATAAGGTACAATAAAAAGCCAAACTAATCTAAAAAAGAGAAAGAGAAAGAAGAGCCAAAATAAGAGAGAATTAAAACAAAACAAGAAATAACAACGCAAGAGAAGGTAGGGATATACAAAGGCTCTGTCACAATTGTATCAGATCCTATATCCATATACAGAAAAGTAGACCTTCCCAGCTCTCACCTGGAAACTGCTGTTTCCTCCTCCAGCCTCCCAACCTAGGGGGTCCTTTCTACCACGTCTCTTACACAGAGCCTCTCATCATCACCTGTCACCTTTCCACCTGTCCTCATCCAGGATAAAGGTAAAGGTAAAGGGACCCCTGACCATTAGGTCCAGTCATGGCCGACTCTGAGGTTGCGGTGCTCATCTCGCTTTACTGGCTGAGGGAGCCGGCGTACAGCTTCCGGGTCATGTGGCCAGCATGACTAAGCCGCTTCTGGCAAACCAGAGCAGCGCATGGAAACGCTGTTTACCTTCCCACTGGAGCGGTACCTATTTATCTACTTGCACTTTGACGTGCTTTTGAACTGCTAGGTTGGCAGGAGCAGCGACCGAGCAATGGGAGCTCACCCCACCGCGGGGATTTGAACCACCAACCTTCTTATTGGCAAGTCCTAGGCTCTGTGGGTTAACCCACAGCGCCACCCATGTCCCTTCATCCAGGATAGAGGACTTCTAAAAGTTAAAAATAAGTACAGCTAAGTTAAAGGGGAGGAGAGAAAAAGGAAAAAGAAGAGTGGGCTTGCAATTCACTATCTACCAATTGTATATATAATGATCATTCAAATTACTCAAAACATACTCTACAGGGTAGCATCTAACTATAACATTCTGTATAGATGCTTATCATTCTGCCAGGCATATTTCTTCTCAGGAGTCACATATCCCTCTGTTTTCCAATCCAGAAGTCCAAAAGTGGTCCTCAATTTTTTTTTATTCCCATAATACTCCCCAGTTCAGTTCAGTAAATTCTTTCCAAAAATTCACTACCCCAAATCATGTTAGGTAGGAGTAACCTATCCTTGGGGGAAAATAGGGTTGTGTGGCGAGTTCCCGCCTCCCCCCAGAGAAAAATAAAGATACAGGACACCATGAATTAAGTTAATGGGCAAAATAGGCCACAACTTTATTGATTACAGGAATGAGAGGTATTGGCTTAGGCATTGGTTCTATCGACTAGCTGGCTTCAGCCCGGTTGCGTGAAGACCGGCAAGGTTTAACCACCAGTAGAGGGAGTCCTGCTGATGTACGTCAACTAGGAGCTCCCCTGGGGTCACCGCTCGGGGGCGTGCCTTAGGCCCACACCTCCACAGGCTTCGGACAGGGCAACGCTCCTGGGAGTCCTTTATCGGACTACCCTTTGCTGTGGGGGGAGGCGATGGCGCTTCCTCCCCCCCGCCATCTACTTAACCCTCCCTTACCAATGCCTAACCGGCAATGCCGAGGAGTTGTGATGAGTTGCTACGAGGTAGGAGAAAAACCAAATGGCTGGAGCCAATTTGCCAATTGGAAAAAAATCCTACCATGCCCCTTGATGGCGACCAACCAAAGTCCATAGCAATGTCAAGGAGCTGCCTAGAGGGAGGGAGGGACGGGAAACCGAATTAGCTGGCGCGGCAAAAAGAGGGCGAGCCTTGGCCATGCCAGCCCTAAATAGGGCAGGCCATGCTTCCCCAGCCAGCCAATCGGCTGGCTGGGTGGATGACACAGCCGAGGATTCCCCTGTTCTCATGGGGGCTATGGCCAGCCCCCGCGCAGGTGGGGGTGGGCATGAAGCCCACAACCCCACCTCCTCCCTAGCTTGGAAATGGCTTTTTAGAAAATTGCATTTATATTTGACCTTTTTGGCCAAGGAGATTAAGGTGGTTTGCATGGTTCTCCCCTCCTCTTTAATCTCCACAATAACCCTCTGAGATGGAGGTTAGGATGATAGACAATGAACTGCCCCCAAGGGTCTGCATGTCTACATTCCAGTCAGAGCACAATCCATTGGAGAGAATTGCTCCAAATTGTGAAAGACCAAAATTCTCCCCCAATTCCTAATAGAGAGGGAGGGGGCAAATAAGTGAAAGGGAGGAGGGGCTTAGTCCTGCCACCCTTCCAATACTGGGGGCATTGGGCTTGGCAGGTGTCCAAGAATGCCAGGAAACCAATTGTCTAACACATACACAGTCTCTGATTTCTACAGATGTGGGAAAGGATTTAGCCAACAGAGCAGGAAGATAATGACTTCCCCTCATCATGAACACAAAAGCACAATTAAGGGATGCGAAACATCTGAATTATTTGCCGAAGATGAAAGGAGGAAAATTGGAGCCATGTTGCCCAACTTTGAATATGGGAAAATGATGTCAATTTCTCTTCTTTGGGCGAGGAAATTAAGCTTCTCTCATTATGCATCTCCTTCCTTCCATTGTTGAAATACGCAGGCTGCAAATGTTCTGTTTTCGTTGAAAAGGCAAAAAATGAGCCAAGAACTCAGACATAACAATGACTCCAGAGGAAACCGCCGGATCGTTGTAAGAGATAAAGCTGCCTCCTTGAACAGTAGCTAGATAGTGATGATCAGTGAGAGCACCCTCTCATCAGGAGCACCATTCAGATACAGCAAAGGAAACAATCCCCTGTTTTGCATGCCCCACTTCCCTGGGTGCTGAGATGCTCCCTAGGGGGCAGCTGTCATCAGCCATGCAACCAGCATGATGAGCCATAGCCACTGATAAGACTTCTCAATGAATTTGTCTTATCCTTTGATTTATGTATGAAATCAGTCATAGAAGTTGATTCCCATAGACTTTTCACCCAAAAAAGGGACAATCCTGCTGGATTAGGCCAAAGGCCCATCTAGTGTCCAGGACAGCTGTTTACCAGCTCCATCTGGTATGCAGCCTGAGACCCTACCTGCCCACGGACTGTCTCGCCAGAGTGGTACATGCTCTAGTTATCTCTCGCTTGGACTACTGCAATGCGCTCTATGTGGGGCTATCTTTGATGGTGACCCAGAAACTACAACTAATCCAGAATGCAGCAGCTAGACTGGTGACTGGGAGCAGCCGCCAAGACCATATAACACCGGTCTTGAAAGATCTGCATTGGCTCCCAGGACGTTTCCGAGCACAATTCAAAGTGTTGGCGCTGACCTTTAAAGCCCTAAATGGCCTCAGTCCTGTATACCTGAAGGAGCGTCTCCACCCCCATCGTTCTGCCTGGACAGTGCCGAGGGCCTACTGGGGGTTCCCTCACTGCGAGAAGCCAAGTTACAGGGAACCAGGCAGAGGGCCTTCTCGGTAGTGGCACCCGCCCTGTGGAACGCCCTCCCATCAGACACCAAAGAGAACAACAACTACCAGACTGTTAGAAGACATCTGAAGGCAGCCCTGTTTAAGGAATCTTTTAATGTTTAACAGACCACTGTATTTTAATACTTTGTTGGAAGCCTCCCAGAGTGGCTGGGGAAACCCAGCCAGATGGGCGGGGAATGGATGGATGGATGGATGAATAACAAGTGCAGCATCCAGTTCTCACAGTGGCCCAGTAGATGCCTATGGAAAGCACCCGAGTAGGATGTCAGCACAACAGCACTCTGCCCTCCTATGGTTTCCAGCAACTGATTTTCAGAAGCATACTGCTTCTGACAGTGGAGGTAGAACAAATCCATCAGGGCAGGTCGCCTTTGCCTCCATGAATTTGCCTACCCAACCATTTGTGCTCCGAAGCATCCTGCATCAGGAAGTGGTGGTAGGGTGTTTATTCATTTATTTATACACCACACTTCATCAAAAAACCACAGGGCGATTTACAGCATGGAACACAAACGTCAACAGACAACATAAAAGTCAAAGCAGTTACATAAATGCAGTTATAGTGAGAAATACATAACAGAATATAGATTCTCATAAAATGCAGATTCTCATAATAACAGCAGCATGTGAAGAAAATCAGCGGTAAGTTATCGAAAATATAAAGGCAGTACAGCATCTTCTGTCTAGCCAAATGGGCTCTTAATCCCAGTCACCCACAGCAAATGACAAACCCTCCCTCTACACTCTGCAAGAATCTCAACTAAAGCATCCATGACAGATGGCTATCAACATCTGAGTACAAACCTCCAATGAAGGAGACTCTGCCACCTTCCTAGAGAGTCCATTCCACTGTCGAACAGTTCTTATCATCATAAAGTTATTCCTAAATTAATGTTTTAATGGGATAGTCAATTATGGATAGTATTGTTGATTCATTTATCAAAATTATTTTAATCCCACCTTCTGACTCAAAGGCCATCTTAGAAGGAGGAAATACATCTCCTAGGGAACCATTTCTGCTCCCCCACCCACCCACTGACCATCCACACCAGAGGATATGGCCTCATCGGAGCCCTCCAGCTTGGAGGACACTTCTCCCATTCATCCTTCACCCCCTCTATGTCGTAGGAGCCAAGGCTTACAAAACAAAGCTTCTAGGAGTGGGTAGGGCTAACAGAAGGCTCAGCCCATGTCCTCCTCCAGAAGCCTTCAGCGTGCTGCTAATGCAACAGCTTTCCCTGAGTGAGTCCCAGCAAAGCATTGGTAACTTTGAGCTGTCCAGGGTGCTGAAAAGGTCTGTTTCACATAGTCGCCTCCTCTCCTGGTTGAATCTGACTGGACAACTAGACTTGGCTTGCTCTCGCTCAGCTCTATGAAATGCAGCCTGTGTCCCATCGGCAAGCCTCCCAGGGTTAACCCGGCACCCGAAGCTGGAAGGATGGGCATATAACCTCATAGAATCGTAGATTTAACTTCCTTCCGCAGGACCTGTAAGACAGAGCTATTCCGCCTGGATTTCAATTTGAACTTAGCCTGATCTTTTATTCCCCTTCCTTCCCTCCCCCTCCCCTTTTTATGAAGATTACCCATTCTGGGATCCCACAGCTAATTCTCCCCTGGTCTCCTTGCTGGCCCAAATAGGACTAATTTAGCCAGCTAGCCCTGGTGGTCATCTCATATTTGTTTGTTTCTTCTTCTTTTTTTGTTTTTGTTAGAGTGTTTATTAATTTTCCAATAAAAAACATCATCTCATGCTTATTGGATGGATTTCCCCCCTAAACTGATTTTTGAATTCTGAATTTATTATTATTCATGTTTTATACTGTATTTTATGCTGTTTTTTGGTTGCATCAATTAAGTGTTTTAAATTTGTTGTTAGCTGCGCTGAGCCCGGTTTTCTGAACCGGGAAGGGTGGGGTATAAATAAAAAGTTGTTGTTGTTGTTGTTGTTGTTAGGACCCCAAGGGCCATCCAGCCCAACCCCTTGCAATCTCAGCCAAAGCATCCAAGGCAGATGACCTTCCCACCTCTGCTTAAAACCTCCAGTGCTTAAAACCCAGGGGAGTCTGTTCCATTGTCAAACAGCTCTTACCGTCAAAAAAATTAATTCAGTGGACTTCATGAATAATCCCCATGACTCTTACCAAAAGAAATTCAGTTGGAGCCTGACCATGAATCAGTTCTCCCTACTGGATGACGACAACTAACGAAAGGCAATCAGCCCAAGACTTATCCCCACAGAGCAGAAGTAGCCAGAAGGTTGTCCTTTGGATGTTGGAGGAGACTCTTGAGAGTCCTATGGACTGCAAGAAGATCAAACCTCTCCATTCTGAAGGAAATCAGCCCTGAGTGCTCACTGGAAGGACAGATCCTGAAGCTGAGGTTCCAGTACTTTGGCCACCTCATGAGAAGAGATGACTCCCTGGAAAAGACCCCGATGTTGGGAAAGATTGAGGGCACAAGGAGAAGGGGATGACAGAGGACGAGGTGGTTGGACAGTGTTCTCGGAGCTACCAGCATGAGTTTGACCAAACTGCGGGAGGCAGTGGAAGACAGGAGTGCCTGGCGTGCTCTGGTCCATGGGGTCACAAAGAGTCGGAGACAACTAAACGACTAAACAACAACAACAACAAGTATTTAACTAGCACTGTCTTTAACTTAGAACTCCATTGAATTCCTCCCTGTGTTCCTAGATGCAGTGGAGGTGGTTGGTGCTGAAGTGAGGAAGGGAACAGGTTAGCAGTGCTTGTGGTGTCACAGATGCCACAAAGACAACAGCAACTGGGTCCCACCAGCAGCAGCTCTGCTCTCCTAACCCTTAAAGCAAATTTGGAATGTTCCCCAGTGGCGTGTGACTGCGGGACAGGTTAGTGCCCTGGGGTAACTGGGAGTGCCTGGCGTGCTCTGGTCCATGGGGTCACGAAGAGTCAGACATGACTAAATGACTAAACAACAACAAGAAGAAGACTACAAATCCAATCATCCCTGACCATTGAGATGAGAGCCAGTGTGGTGCAGTGGCTAGAGTGTCAGGATAAGACTGAGAGACCAGAGTTCAAATCCTCACTCACTGGGTATGACCTTGGGCCACTCACTGCCTCTCAGCCTAACCTACCTCACATGGTTGTTGTGAGGATAAAATGGGGAGACAGAGGACCACATGAACCACCTTGAGTTCCTTGGAGGAAAAAGCTGATCTATAAATGCAATAAAATAAATTTTAAAAGAAATAGAGTTGTAGTGAGTTGTAGTGCCATGGAATACACCACGTTGCCTACCCCTGCAATCAATAAATAATTATACCATTCTTTCTACTGCACCCAGTTAAATTAATGTGCCTGGCACAGTCTCCAAACTGTGCCTGTATCTTGTTGTCCCGGCAGTCAGCATAATGGAAATGACACATTTTTCAAAATTATTGCACAATTAAGAAGCTATAACAGGCACCTAATACCGCAAGTAATGTAATTACAGTGTAATATCACTTAGTAAAGGGTTGCCGGGTGATTAGGCAGGGGACAGGAACATAAGGGTAATCGTCCCCTCTGCGCTGCTTAAATGTTCCTCTAGAACATAGCAAAATAAGATGGGATGGAAAATAAGGTTTGGGAGAAATTGTATCCATGGGGCATGTGCTCACGGGTTAGCAAAAGGCTCCACTTACAACGTGGGGAAACCTTTGCCTTGCTAATATATTGCCATTGTTCTCCCGAATGCATAAGAACAGAGGAAGAGTCAAAGGGGCAATTTGGTCCACTATTCGGCTTCCCCTCCATGGTAAACCAGATACCTCCAGGAAGCCTTCAAGCGGGACCTTGAAAACATCAGCTCTTTCCCACTGGCAATTCTCCAGCAACTGCCTCTGGGTACAAAGAACCCATAGAACAAGGCTAAGAAACCCATGTCTAGAGATGGAGGAATGCAGAGATGGATCTGTAAATTTCTGTTCTCCCCATTTCTCACCTTTCGACTCTTAAATGAACTTTTTCATATTTCAGCAGTAAGCTGTAATTTGTTTTTGTTTTTTAATGAAAGCATGCTCTTGATCAACATTATGGTGCAAAACTCTACCAATAAATGCATTTTTATATGTCATTTCCCCCTATCGTTCACATTTTTGTAAAGCAATTTTCCCAATAATAATAATAATAATAATTTATTATTTATACCCCGCCCATCTGGCTGGGTTTCCCCAGCCACTCTGGGCGGCTTCCAACAGAACACCAAAATACAATAACCTGTTAAACATTAAAAGCTTCCCTAAAGAGGGAGTGTGTTTTTGTCTGTTATTTTCATCAATATATGAAATTTCATGCACTCTTTACCCTGGAATTAAGTCTTACATTTGCCAGAAGTCATGTTGTTTGGATGCCTGATTATTGTCTTCCAAAGCAACTAGTCTATTCCCAACTTAAAAATAGAAAGCATAATGCCAGTGAACAACAAAAGAGATTTAAAGAGGCTCTCAAGGCCAATCTAAAAAAAAAAATGTAGTATAAAGACCGACAACTGGGAATCACTGGCCTGCGAGTGCTCCAATTGGAGAACAGCCTTCACCAAAGGTGTAATGGACTTTGAAGAAGCCCGAACTCAGGACGAAAGGGAGAAATGTGCTAAGAGGAAGGCACGCTTGGCAAACCCTCACCATGATCAACTCCCACCCGGAAACCTATGTTCCCACTGTGAAAGGATGTGCAGATTCAAAATTGGCCTCCACAGCCACTTACGGACACACTATTAAGACTATGTTCATGGAAGACAATCTTACTCAGCTACGAGTGATTGTCAAGGAAGAAAGAAGAAGAAGAATGGCCGACTAGTGTAATCTCGGGACGCGGGTGGCACGGTGGGTTAAACCACAGAGCCTAGGACTTGCCGATCAGAAGGTTGGCGGTTTGAATCCCCGCAACGGGGTGAGCTCCCGTTGCTCGGTCCCTGCTCCTGCCAACCTAGCAGTTTGAAAGCACATCAAAGTGCAAGTAGATAAATAGGTACCGCTCCGGCGGAAAGGTAAACGGCGTTTCCATGCGCTGTTCTGGTTCGCCAGAAGCGGCTTAGTCATGCTGGCCACATGATCCAGAAGCAGTACGCCGGCTCCCTCGGCCAATAAAGCAAGATGAGTGCTGCAACCCCAGAGTTGGTCACAACTGGACCTAATGGTCAGGGGTCCCTTTACCTAGTATAATCTCACCCCTCTTCAGAAATCTATGTATGAAGGACTAGGTTGGTAGAGCCAATGCTATAGATCCTTTATAAGCAAGCATCACCCAACACCCTGGGGGAGGGGGCAATTTTGACATAGGAAGGAGCCACATTATTGCCCATCCATCTGGCATGGGATCACATCACAACAACACTGGTTTCCCAGTTAGGGATGCTGGGAGGGAATTCACCTTTAAATGTGAACCTACCTAATTTTTTACTTTCTGAAATAATTTGTGAACACTTTTGTGGCAATCATACAGGGTCCCCAGACATTTAACGGTCTATTGATCCCTGTGCCACCACTGTGCTCACTTCCCAGCTGCCACCAACCCATTACTCACTGAGTCCAACAGTTGTTTAAAAGTGAACCAAATAAACAAGCTTATTTTATAAACATTAACAAGTTTATGGTTTCTCAGATAATATTCCTGTCAGCATCTTAACTTTAGCTTCTTTACCACCTATACCTTCCTAATACCTTCTGACTGATTATATCAACTGTTTGACTGACTCCGCAACAGATTCTCTCACTCTCTCACACCAGACTAGCCCAACCCACAGACTTATCCTCTCTGTCTCTTCTCTAACTCCAGACTGACTTCTCA